>NW_018397266.1:3007989-3057265 GCF_002168275.2 Theobroma umbraticum
ATTGTGCCATTCTAAGTAAAGCTCATCGTTATTGGACTACAACTCATCAATGTTGTCTCGACGTATTCAAAGTTGCTCCACACCTTGTGATTGATAATCATCTCAAGGAGAAACACATAATTATCCAAATCTTACAATGATCCTTAGACTATTAACACTCCATGTGCGCTGGATTTGTAGCGCTCACATTATCTCGAACCAAGGAGTTTAAGTGTGATGTGGTCTGATCACCAATTGATGGTTCCTCTGTCTTTGTCTTTCTTCTTCCTTTCCCAAAATTTGTGGCTTTGATTCAAAATAACTTTCTCCTTTCCTTATTGCCTTTAGAGTTTGAGGAAACTTACCTTAAAACCTAACTTGCTAAACATTTAAGGCTTCATAATATTGAAGATTCCTTAAGGTTTGTTAACCCTAACTTACCTTTTGGATGTGCAATAGGCTTGAAATTTCCCTAAGATAATGGTAATGTCGTTCTTACTTAGCTTTGGCAGGCATTGCTCTGATAAGGAACATCAAAACACAACGGAGTTTTGACTATAGTACCTAACTCTGGGAAGCATTACTCCGGCACCAACTTTTCCTTGAAAAGTTACATACATGCATCTAGCTTCAAGAAGCATTGCTCTGATATTAACTGTCACAATCCTGAAACTTTAACCAAGATCCGTGCAGCGTTTAAGCCTTAGGGATAAAAAGCGTAAGCAAACTTAACTCAAAATGTTACACAAAGATGTGGAAGCAAATATAATTGAACTGGAAGAAAAGAATTTGGGAAAAAGTAATTATGTTATTCACAAGAGAAAACAAATACCTAAGATTCTAAGCAAATAACTTATTAATGCTAGAATGCTTAAATTCCTATGACTACTTGGGTAATTAACTTGATACCCTAGAACTTATGCCTAAGCGTCCTATTTATAATAAGTTTTCCCTAATCCTAAAACAACTTTACTTCTAATAGTCTAGTACAGCTAGATTAAGTAATAAGAGATTAAAGTAAATAAACATTCTAACTAGCCTAGAGTCATAGTGCAAATAAAATAAATAATTACCCAATAACCCTACACAAATTCCCTCATATATTGCTCTGTTCAACCTTCAGCTCTTCATGCGAACTTCTTGTGTCGTTGGGCCTATAGTCTTGCAAGATTGGGTTTCTTGGCGTGTTTACGGTCCATTGATTTAATATTTGTCCCGAGTTTATGTTGGCGCGAGGTTGATTTCTAGCCTTGGGAGGTGTAGGGCCCCTATTTGTGCTGCTATCCTGACTAGTCTTGGAAGTTGTGTGTGACTCGGTTTTACGAACTGTGACAAGTTGGCTCGGTTGCCATACCAAGCATGGCAGCAAGGTTAAAGTTTTTTTTTATTTTTTTTGTTAAATATTTATTGTTATTATTATTTTTTAGATTTTTTAATGGAATTGAGGGCCTCTAGGCTTGATGGACTGAGAGGCCACTTAAAAGCAAGTAAGGCTTCTTTTAGCCTTAACCCAATAAATAGGCCTAAAGAAAATTGAACCCAATAATAGCTTAATAATGAGATAAAAAAAATAAAGATAAAGTCAAACACAAAATGGTGTCTACAATGTTTTCTTTTCATGTTATTTATTTTACTTGCACTTCAAATAAAATTAAAATTTTACTAAATTTTTAAAAAATTATCTTTATAAATAGTCCATTTATGTTTCATTGTAAGGCACCAAGTTGCCAACTAAGCTAGTTAGAAAGCTATCAAGCATTTTGCTTAGGTCTAAAGAATAATATACATATTGTTTTTCCCAATTCGTTTCTTCAGTTGTCTTGCCCTCTTGCATTATTACAATTGAAGAAAGGAATTGGGATAAATAATAAGTATATCACTTCTCAAAGAAAATAAAATACCTAAGACTTAAGCAAATTGTTTGATAGCTTTCTAACTAGCTTGGTTAGTAACTTAGCTTTACAATGAAACATAAAGAGAATATTTATAGTGATAACCTTTCCTAAATTTAAGAGAATTCTAATCTTACTTTAAAGTAAATTATATAAAAAAGTGTTATATGCATAATAATACAAAACTAGCCTAAAATCTTAAACTAATTTAGTCACCACTTTTGTTGGCAGCATTACATAAAAATTTTAACCCTAGTAAATTACTGTCCAATATTACTAACGTGTAATGCATTCGAAAACTCCCAAGTATCACTAGTTCAACGATATCCATCGCCGGTCTGATATTCCCATCGGGTTAGACAAGTCATAGATTCACGGTCCTTGAAACCAAGGGTCTAGTGGACTAACTGCATTAGGCCATTTTTCTTTTCAATTTGTTTGTACAGTGGCCACACTTTTTGACTTTCCTCCCTTATTACGCATTTTCCCCCTTATTTTATAACAACTTTTGATGTTTTCTTTTTCTTTTTTGTAATAATTTTTTCTTAATTATTTTATAACCTTTCTTTCATATAATAAATATAATTAATTTATCATCACTTTTGCCAAGAGTGTTATTGTTTATATGCAATTGCGATATGGTTGGTAAAAGTTTTTAATTCTTACAATATTAAATTACTTCTAAATTGAAAAAATTCAATTATTTGTATTTTAGAGTTTATGTTTTGAAAACATTTATATTTATATATATAAATTGATTATTTAAATACATATTAAAATAAAAATAAAATACCCTCACCTTTTTAACTTTTAATCATAATCAAAACGAGTTTATTTGTTCTCAAAATAGACAATCCGTTCCAAAAGTGTAAATATCATTAACAGAAATAATGAAATAATTAAAATACCATTTCTTATTTCTTTCATTTTTTTTCTCTCAAATAATGTGTTCAGTCGACCACCCCACTACAAGTGCTCTCCAAAGAAGGGATCAAGTCCTCCCCAAGGGAGAGGAGCACCTCAAAAAAGGCAGCACCAATAGTTGCTCTTTTTGTTAAAAAAAAAAATTATATAATAATAATTTTTAAAATTAATTAAAAATAAAATTATCTTTTCAATATTATCACATCATCAAATAGACAGAAATACTAATAATTTATTAACGGCTTGATATATATATCTAGCGAAAGATTTTTTTAAGACAGAGTATCTATTTCAAAAACTAATGAACCTAGTTGAAATTATAACTAAAAATTAAAGAGATGAGAGAATTTTACCCTAAATATAAATATTCATTGTGCACCACATGGAACCATGGATCTCATTATATATAAAAGTAAATATTTCAAACTTAATCAAATAAATCTGAAATGATAAATTAATTAATAACTAAACAATAAATAAACCATTCAACATATCGTCGGAGAAAATTCAAAACAAAACTAGAAAAAAAACTGAATAAAATGGAACTTGAACTTGGGATCTCTTCAACTCTGTCTCACCCCTGAGGTAATTGTCATTGACAAAAGAAAACGGAGTATAAATTGTTGGCAATGATTCAAAGGCTGAGGAAATTAGGCCCAATGTTAGGTTAAAAGTGGGCCTCATAGGCCATATACCCAGGCCGAGGCGGGCTCAGACTTTTAGGGTGTCCCCGTTTATTCAAAGCTCAAGTTTAGGCCTACCAACTTTCTTTGTCAACCCATTTAATTATCACAAACCCATTGCAAGATATTCTTTCATCCGTAATCTTGATAGTATTTAATAATAATAAAAGAGATTATTCTCAACATTTATCCCTAATTAGAGAATTTGAGTAACTTATCTAGTCCCAAAATTTGTAACCTATAAAAGATGATAAACCCTCTTTTTCGGATTGATTGCTGAGGTGAAAGAGGTAAAAGTTTCACCATAATCTCATCAAAAACTATTACTGTACATTAGCATTTTTGAAAATATTTTAATTTATAAATTTCATTGAAAAATTCTGATAAACTTTTTACGTAAGTTAAAAAATTTCAAATTAAACACATTATTTTGCTTTAATTATTAAAAAAAAACCTCTTTTATAAACTACTTAGACATGCCAAAAGGTAAAATCCAAAAAACTCCCTCAAAATACTTCAAAATAAGACTTTAATTTCTTTTATTTCAAAATGATGTTTTTGATTTCTTAATTGTTAATGTAATTAGTCAACAGTTAAAAATAATGAAACCTAATATTATATAAATATTTTAAGATACAAATATCCTTTATGTTATTTTTTTAAGTTAAGCATATTTTCTTTTGAAAAAACACTGCTCATTCATCTTTTAAAAACTTTAATCAGAAAAAAACCCTAAAACATTTTTATTTAAAGGCTTGGAAATTTGAAGTGGTATCCACTTTAAAACCATAAACATTTTTTTGAGGTAAAATTTATTGCCATTAAATTTGTTATTTTTTCAACAATTTAAGTTTTTTTTCATTAAAAAATATATTAAAAAGTAAATTTTTTATGATGGATATTTCAAATTTGATGGTGTTAGATTAAGAAATTAATTTTTTACTTGTAATTACTAATTTTATTGAAATAATTTTGTTCAAAATTGTTTTTTGAAATTAGGATTTTGGTTGACAAAAATTTTTTTGGCTTACTATGTATATAAAAGGTTTTAAGTTTTTTTATTCTCTATCAAATATTGAATTTTATTAATGATCAAAATGAGATAAATTATCGTATTTACAAATCTCGTTTTAAAATTTTATGAAAATTTAATTTTTTTTGGTTAAATATTAAATTTTATTTATATCAAAGTAAATTTTATTAATTTTGGAAGAAAACATAGCGGTTTTTTAAATAAAGTATTTATATTTTAAAATATTTATATAATATTAATTATAATTTTTTATTAATAACTAATGTTGTTAATAGTTAAAAAATAAAAAATATTGTTTTAAAACAAGAAGATAAAAGTGCTCTTTTTGAAATGTTTTTAGAGATTTTTTTAATTGTACCCGCACGTCAAGCGTGTACAAGTTGCACACGGGAAGCGAGTATAGGTGACGTATATTGATTAGCCAAGGGGAATATGCGAACAGTCAAATGAAGAAGATTCGTGAGTCATGCGCATCTCCGCCTTCCCGATGCCGTTTCTTCTTCTTGTCTTAAAGCACTCCCCTTCTAACCGAAAATCAAACGAAACTCCTCTTCCTTCCGTCCTTCCCCCCTCGCCTCTTCTATAAATATTATTATATCCTCCCTTCACTTCTCTGCTCGCCACATCTTCCCAGGTTTATATTTGCTTATTTATATTTTACAGCTATCCATCTCTCTTTCTAAAAATTGCATCCAGTAAGTTTTTGCAAATGTTTCTGCTGGAGTCATTGTTTTATTCTCCAAAATGTTCTGTTAATTTCCGTTTTCTTGATGTGGAGTTGCTATTCTTGCTTGTATTTTCAGAACCCATTTTCGAGTTTGTCTCTTTTATGCTGGGATTAAGGAGAAGATTTTTTAATGATTTGTTTTGGTTTTTAGACTTGAGCTTCCTCTCATGGGACTGTTAATGTCGAATTTGTTGGACAAAAATTTTGCTTAGGTATCTGAGTGGCTTTACTTGAGGCCCTGTGGAGTGTGGTCAATATTGAACATCTTGGGTTAATAAATAAAGATATTTTCTTTGCCATGACCTTTTATATGAGCTCATTCTTATTTCAATAGGAGTAACCTGCTTCTGCTAATGAGTGTTTTTATAATCAGAATATGCTTGGGTGTATATTTTAGCCAAAGGGAGACATTATCATTTTTTTCTCGGTGTTTAAAATGAAATTGGAGTAGTTGTCTTGTTTGAGGTGAAATCATTGAGCTCGATAAAAGTTTGATACTAGCCCGTAAGGTGTCATTAGTTCTAGTTGGTCAATTCCAGGACAGCCTTAATCAGTATTCATAAGCTTCCCTTTAATTTTTTACGCATATAACCTAAAAGTTAGCTCTTGTGACCAGACACGGTTGTATTTTGATTTCTATAAGTGTATAGGTAGATAAAGCACAACCAGTGAGGTGTTCGTGTTTGGATCTATGCAATAATTGAGGCTAATCATGCTTCGATTGGTTAAAGAAATATATCTTAGGAGTAGATTTCCAAACCATGAAACTCAGTACAAAATATGCAAATCAGTATTTCATTTGTTGTGTTGCTTTGGTGTTTTAATTGCTATTCCGGGTGGAATTCTTAACGATGCTCTAATGGGTTCATAGATTGAAGTTGTTGATCGAATGTTTGCTTTTATTTCTGAATAAAGGCCATATGACAAAAAGGTGCTGCTTTTTTATAAGGGCTATTGTATCTGGAGCTGGGATACAATATCTATTTTAGAGGATATTTGTGTAATTAATCTTCCCTTGATGTTCGATGAACTATTTTCCATCCAACTAGATCTCCCAATAAAATTTTCTAAAATAGTGTTTGGTAGAAGCCTTATCCTATGCTTAATTTATTGCCAATATGATTTTACCACATATTGCTGCTTAATTCTAAAATTGCTGCTTTTTCATTGTACATAGATTAAGCATAGAAGTCGCTCCTTGTGCTCTTCTTCCAACGGTTGCCAGCAAGTGCTTGCTGGCAGGTAAACCGTTTGGCGCACACTTTTGAAGATTATGAGTTCCCAAAGGGCATTGAAACCTAGTAAAGCCTTAGAGGGTGTACACGGGGTGCAAGTAGTTCCTCATTCACCATTTGCATTGGAGGAGATTAACCAACATGGGGACTTCCTGCACACTCATGATAAATCATTTATTACAGCAAATCAACCACTACTGATTCAGTAAGTTAAAAAAAAAAGAACTTATCCATCAAAACTTCCTGTCAAAATATTGGTTGCTAGTGTTGATCTTTTTAAATCCTATCTATCAATTATTTGAAGCTAGTCTCGTGCATATACTATTGTTGCCTGTGACCCATCATAACATACTGCTTTTTTTCTTTTATTTGAAAGGCCCATAACATACTGCTTACACATGTTTTTCAGAGTATGGCAGCAGAGACCAGCTTGTTTGAGGCCTGTAAGATGTTGTATGCAAGGTATGGTAGTAAGTAATAACGGTTTTCATTTTCTTGTAGTCTCTCTCTTGTTTTGTGTTTCTTTATGTGTGTCTCAGCTCTCCATTCTGTTATATAACATTCTTTGTCTATGCTTATCTTTTAAAACTTTCTTAGGGGACCAGAATCTTCTAGAGACAGTTGCCAATGTGTTAACATCAATTCCTTTTATTGCTCTTGGGATCCAGACCCCAAGGTAATGTTCTCTTTAATTTGCTTAATAAACAAGATATCATTAACCATTTTTTATTAATTCTTTGTTTACTTGGATGTAGGAAAAATTTGAACACTAAGCTGTATGCTAATTCACTCATTGGAGTTGGAGTTGTATCCACTTTGTATCATTCTTCTAGAGGAAAGCTGAGGAAGTATTTAAGGTGGGCTGATTATACAATGATAGCCACAGCAACAGTGGTAAGTTCAAAATCATTTATAATTTTTTAAAAATAATACTCTGGCAATGTAAATATATCACCTCTACATCTCACATTTTAGTGATGTGGCATATCACACTTACATGTGAACCTCGACAAATCTCTCCCTTTCACTTGTGAGTTGTGATCAGCTTCCCGTGCAAGCTAACCGTGCTAGTTCTCTCAATTATCAATGCTTTTTTGGATTAGCACTCAACCTTCATGTGCCTCCCTACATCCAGGTTGTCCACAACGTACCACTTTGTGCATTCTTCCAAGCTGCTCATGCCCCTTAGGCCCAGCATTCAACCAAAGGCTGTCCTAGTGCACCGCTTTCTCGCGTTTTTCATAAATATGTCCTCACTATGTTTTCCTCACCCTAGTCGAGCCTTTGGCTCTGATACAAATTTGTTGGAACAACCAACCCAAACAAGTCTATTTTACATCAACTAAATTCATCAAAAAATTACCCAAACATACACAAGAATAATATGCAAAAATAACAACCAATGGAAACATCGGGATTTACTTGATTCAGCTCAAGCCTACATCCATGGGCAGAGACGTAAAAAATTTCTCATCATCTCTGCCCATGAATGAAGGCTTTGTGCCAAATCACTTATATCCCAGTGTTTTGTTGATTGTTACTTTTGCATATTATTTCTTGTGCATGTTTGATTATTTTTCTGATGAATTTATTTGCTGTCATATTAATTTGCTTGGGTCAGTTTGTTCCTACGATTATCATAAGCATAAATTTTGGAAATATGGTGAACTTTTTTAATCGTCACACAGGTTGTGTTGGTATCTAATAACCTGAATAAGATGCTTCGGTTTAGATACTTGTTTATGTTACTGACTTTATTGATGCTATACACATATATAATTAAGCACAGTTCATATGCTCTCTCTGTAGACTTGATTGAGAACACAATGCTACCTGCTGAAACTTTTCTTCTACGGTTCTACTTTTTTAAATTGCTCACTTAGGTTCTACTTTTTTAAATTGCTCACTTAGGTTCAAACTTTTGTAACTGAAAATCCTTTTTGCAGTGTCTATCAAGAGCCCTTAGAAACGAGAACCCAAAGTTACTGATGGCAGCATCTGCTTTACTTCTACCTGTCCAGCCTCTGATGGTTTCAGCTGTTCACACTGGAATGATGGAGGTAACTAGCTGGTTATTTCCTTGGACTTTATTAAATGAACAGAAGCCTAGGATTGCTATCATTTTTTCTATTGTAAACATATTGCTATTCATTAGATGGGTCAAAAGAGCTATCAACTTTCTAATGTTTATTGCTAACTTCTCCATATTTATTCTCCTTTATGTATAAAATACATTTTTGAAAGGGCAATATGAGTTATTCCTTGATGCATTGGAGTTAAAAATGCAACTGGTTGGTTGTTATCAAATAAGCTATATGGCATCACATAATTTACTTCTATGATGGAATTAAATTAAGCTTTGAAGTTAATTGTCAAAATTTGAATTAAGCATTTTGGGTTTTCAGTGGAAGCGTGCCCAGTGTTAAAACTACATTCATGTGGATAGCAATTCCAGGCACTATATGTGCGTTCTTCTTGTTGTCTGAATCTTTGATTCCCCAGTCATGGTGCCAGCTTGACAATATAATTGATTAAATTACATTCTAGGCTCAAACTGTTTGTATACTGAAACTTTTTCCTTGCCTTTCATCCATTCCAGGTAGCATTTGCAAAAAGAGCATTAAAAGATCCAGAACTAAGAATGGCTCACAATGTGCATAAGATGTCATCACTGCTGGGAGGTGTTCTTTTCATTGCAGATGACGTGTTTCCTAGTACTCCTTTCCTTCATGCTGCATGGCATCTTGCCGCAGCTGTTGGTGTTGGCACGTGTAACAAGCTTCTTGAGTAGTGCATATATCTCAGGTCAATCCCTATATCTATGATTCATTCCTTACTATTCATTTATCCTGAGAGCTGGGAGAACAAAATTGCTTTGTTCGATCAGGAGAACAAAATTGCTTTGTTCGATCAGGCATAAAATAAGGTAGAATGTAGAATTTTTGTCTTCGATCAGCATAACATGCTGCATTATTGAACTGGGACCCAAACTGGGTCCTTTTATTTTTCTTTTTCTATTACTATTAATTATTTCCCTAAATCAGATGTAGTATGATGTATATTCATTATGTCAACCAATGTAGTAGATATGTAAAACCAGGGATGTGATTGACTCTTGCCAAAAATATTTATCCATTTGGATGTTCATGGACAATTATGAGAGGTATCTCCATTTCTGGTTTTTTCTGCTTTCTTTTTTTTTTTTCATTAAAATGAAATTTTGACATCTGGGATGCGTGAGATAATAAAAGTTGGTAAATTTGCAAAAGAAATATTTTTATTCTTTTTTATCATAATATTCGAATCTCTTTTTCTATTCTTTTATACTCGTTTACTTATTAATTACTATATTTCTCATATGAATTACAATGTCACGTAGGGATAAAAAGTTTCACATATATGGGTAACTCTTTTTAAGACAATATACTCAAAAAGATACTTTATTCATATGCTTCCAATGTAGTAATATTAGACATGGAGAAGATAATTCCAGCAAAACAAATACTAATAATCTAGTAAATATATTATGTTTGAGTAAGCAACAATGATCTTAAAAGGTTTACTAAATGATATGAACCGAAAGGGAAAAAACATTTAGAAAATAATAGCAAAAAAGATGTGTTAACAAATTTAAAAAAAAAGGGTAATCAAATGTGTAGAAGGATGTAATACAAAAAGAAGATAAAGCTAAGTAAAGGATTATAAACAGGAATTTAAAACCCCATCATCAGTACCTTTCAACATTTTTTTAACAAACAATGAAGCTATACTTTGTTTGGATAGAGGGAAAGACAAAGAGAAAGAGAAAGAATGGTAAATTTTGTTGTGTACATTGAAAATATTAAACAATCAAAACTAAAATGTTTTATCATATCATAGATAAATACTAAATTCTTTTTTTTAAGGTATAAATATCTAAATTCTTGACTAACAAAACCACTAAATATCATAATTTTTTTTTATCTGCGAACACATTATTGAATATCTGGAATCTACCTTGAAGTTGTTGGAGCAATAAGTGTTGAAGAAAAATGTGTTTGATGAAGAAAGTTCATACTTTTAAGTAAATTCATATCTTTAATCATATATGTACACATGAATTTTGCATCGAATATTTTAAAATTTAGATAGGTGAATTTACAATCTCTAAGATTTTTTTACAATAAAAAATGTCCTTTTATTAATTTCTTTAATTTTCGTTTCAACAAACAAACAATTTGAAACCTTTCTGCAAAGGCCTTGACTTAATGAACCATTTGGAGATTTCGTTTCAAGAATCTTATGATTTGAACTTGAGCGAACAATTTGGAAACCTTTTTTTAAAGGCCTTGACTTTATCTTAAACAGAACAATTTGGATATTCCGTTGCAAGGATTTTATGACTTGAACTTGAACGAACAATTTGGAGACTTCGTTTCAAGGGTCTTATAACTTGATCTTGAGCGAACGATTTGAAGACCTCACTTCAAGGATTTTGTGACTTGTTCTTGAACTTCTAACTTTACTTCAAGAGTCTTGCAACTTATTCTTGAATGAACAATGTGGAGACTTGTCTTTAAGGGTCTTGACTTGATCGGGAATGAACAATTTGGAAACTTTGTTTCAAAAGTCTTGCAACTTGTTCTGGAACTTATGATTTGCATATTGAAATGATTTGGAGACTTCGCTCCAACGGTCTTGTGACTTGTTCTTTAACGAATGATTTGGATACTTTGCTTTAAGGGTCTTGCGATTTGTTGTTAAATGAACGATTTGGTCTTATGACTTAATCTTGAATGAACGATTTGAAGTCTTATGACTTGATCTTGAACGAACATTTGAAGATTTCGCTTCAAGAGTCTTGATTTGATCTTGAACGAATGATTTGGAGACTTCACTTTGAGGGTCTTGCGACTTGTTCTTGAACTTCAAACTTTGCTTCAAAGGTCTTGTGACTTGTTCTTAAACAAATGAATTGGAGACTTCACTTTAAAGCTCTTATGACATGATCTTGAATGAACAAACAATTTAAAAACTTTTCTGCAAAGGTCTTGACTTGATCTTGAATGAACGGTTTGGAGATTTCACTTCAAGGGTTTTGCGACTTGTTCTTGAACTCCGAACTTTGCTTCAAGGGTCTTGCAATTTGTTCTTGAATCCACTCTAGAGAGGCTTTAATCTTCCTTCTAGAAAGGTTTTGCGATTTGTTCTTGAATCCGCTCTGAAAAAGCTTTAATCTTCCTTCCAAAGGCTTTGATTTTTTCTTCTGTTTGGAGGCTTTAATCTTCAAAATCTTCATCTGGAGGCCTGAATCTTCTTCTGGAGCCCTTTGATTTTTTCTTCTGTCTGGAAGCTTTAATCTTCAGAATCTTCATCTGGAGGCAGAATCTTCTTCTGGAGCCCTTGGACTTGCTTCTTCTGGAGCCCTTGGACTTGTGAGAGTTCTAAAGAGGCTTTAATCTTCAAAATCTTTTTCTTTCTCCCAAATTGTCTTCTTTCTCCTTCATTCCTTTCTCCATGATTCATCAAATGGCTTGAAGGAGCACTGTATTTATAGTGCTAGATGAGATACTTTTATGATGATTTAGTCTTTTTGAATTATCTCTAAATTATTTTAATTTAATTAGAGACAAATCATGATAACTCACAAATGACTTTTAAATTGGCCAAACTTTGAGTCTTTGAGTTTTAATTGGCCAAACTTGAGTATTATTTTAAATTATCTTAATTTATTTAGAGATAAATTGGATGACCAAGTTTGGATTTTTCTTAAATTATCTTAGTTTATTTAGACATAGATTGATTGACCAATAAGTAAATGTTATTTTGTCAAATTTACATATTATCTCTAAATTATCTTGATTATTTAGAGATAACTTGGATGACCAATAGGTGAATTTTTAATGATTCAATTAATTTATTATCTCTATATTATCTCAAAAGATAAATACATGACATAAAGAACAATTTTAATTGGTTCAATTATGTGTCTTTAAGAAAATAGTCAATAAATTAATTACAATATAATTGATTATATGACTATCTTAAATGATGTCTTCAAGTTCACATGGCAGCACATGCATTGTCTTTAAAAATTTTCTTCAATTTACTAATCTTGGACATGTGGCATTTGTAATTGGATAATAATTTTTCTCTTTCTACAAATGCCCCTTAAAACTTGTTCGCACATGATTTGAATGTAAGAAGTGGACAAGTCTTGAAATTTAATTTGCTTTGATGCCAACATTTGCTTACATTCTTCATCTTCCTTTGTGCAAGATTAGATTAAAGAAAATTTTCAAAACTGTTTCGATTCTGACTAACTTCTGTCTTTATTCAATTCACCAACTTATCTTGCTCATTTGATTCCCATATTTTTATGCATGATGTATAACCATGTTGGCTAGACATAGTAAAAATTTGAGACTAATTAAACTTGATTTGATTAGCAAAACTAGAGTCGAAACTGAAGAGGTGAGATGATTAAAATCATTTTTGGCATTCTGGCAACTTCTATTTTGATTTAATTCAAACAATTTATCCTCTTCAAATATGATAGCTTCATCATTGTAACGAATTGGATCGTCTTCAATCCAAGAGACTTTTTTCTTTTACGTGACTGAACTTGATAATAAAACCAAGTTACTTATGTACCTCTTAGTATGAAGGATCAAGTTATATCGTTGTTCAATTTTTTTTGGGCAATTTAGGTTCTTGTTGAGGAGCAAATGATCTTCAAGCATAATAACACTTCAAGAATGTTTCCTTTACGTTGTCTTTTGCATCAGCTTCTTGATGAGTAGCTAAGATCCATCGTTCATCGTCTTGACCATCATTTGTGTGATCATAAGTGTTGTCCCCATTTTCTTAAAAATTGGTTACTTCTTTTGGATTTGGGATTGATGTCATGGAGTGAAAAGATTCAAATTTTATAATTGTACTCAACACATTAAGTTAAGAAACCATTACCGATGTCAAATTTGATGACAGTTTCTTTCTCAATTTCAATTTTTCCATCATTGTTAAGCTTTATGATTTTTTCTTTCAAAACAGAACCTTTTGTGGCATTTGATAGGAATCCTAATTCGATGAGTCCACTTTGTTGATTTGGTATTGATGTTAGTTATTTTTGGTTTGATGGCATCCATGATGTCACTACAATGTACAGACTTTCAGTTTGTTTTGTACGGGCTTGGACCTACTATGCTAGTCAAGATATGGCTTTTGTAAATAGTACGTGAATATACTCTTGATGAATTAAATGCTACGGGGCAGTTTGTCAAAGAGGAAATTATGATGAATAACTTTTTTTGATAACGATATTTTAAAAATGATTATCAAAATAAATTTAATTATTTTTAATTATAGTTAGTCATAACTTGACAAAATATTTTTAAAATTATTTTAAATAAATTAAATCATTCATTATAATTTCTCTCCACTTGTACTTTCAATATCTCTCTCACCATCCCACTCTCTTTAATTTTACCGATTTCTCTTTTCGAAATTCATTTGCTATGCTTTCCATTTCTCTTACTTGCGCTTTCAAATTTCTTTTTCCTGCACTTTCAAGACACCAAACGATGGTTTTAATGTATTTATGTGGATGGTTATTTGAAGAATTTGATTTTTAAGCATTTTGGATAAAACTAAAATAGTAGAAGTGATTACAGATATTTGAAATAACTTTTACTTGGATTAATTCAAGAACTAAACATCAATAAACTCAAGAATATGAAATTTATAAACCTAAGTTTTTAAAGAAATTTTTTTTCAATTTTTAGTCAAAATAAGTATTTTAGATAAGAAAATTTATATTTTGATTTATAAAAAGATGTCGGAAACACTGTAATCAGTATCAAATTGTTAT
This sequence comes from Theobroma umbraticum, assembly GCF_002168275.2. NCBI lineage: Eukaryota > Viridiplantae > Streptophyta > Magnoliopsida > Malvales > Malvaceae > Theobroma > Theobroma umbraticum. The sequence continues at coordinate 3,022,312 of NW_018397266.1, forward strand.
AAAAACAAAAAAAATAAAAAAAATTGAAAAGATTTGAAGTTTTGGTTTGTAAGTAACAATAACATTTTAGGCATTAAAGTGTAATAAAATGTTTTAACATTTAACAACAATATTTTTTTAACATAATGTGTAATAATCTTTTTTTAAACATGACGTATAACATATTTTTATATTTGACATGTAACAACAGTATTTTTTTTAATATAACATGTAATAACCTAACCATAACGTGTAACATATTTTTATACATAGCATGAAACATGTTTTTATATATGACATGTAACATCATTGTGTAATTTTATTTACGATAATTTTATTCAACTTGACCAAATAATAATTTAAATTATAAAAAAAGTTATTTTTGAAAATATTTAACCTTTAAGGGTTTTTTTAAAAAATATTCTTTTGTTAAAACATATTTGAACCTATGCTATGAAATGAATTAATTAAGTTGTAAATTCCTACAAATGATTATATTTGTTTATTGGTTTGCCCAATCAATCGAGACTTGTTCGGGAGAAGTGGACTTCGCCAACGGAGCTCGAGTGTCGGTCACGGTCCCAGGTTTGAGTCGTGACAGATAGCAAACAAGATAAAGCGTTGTAAGACCAACTGTTTCCCAGGCCTGGAATTTGACAACCCTGAACGTCATGAGTGCAACATCTTCTTCAGATAATTTCAAGCAAGACGAAAGAGGAAGTTGCACAAGACTGCCAAGATATGAACCGAGGCTGATTTAAAACCCTCCTAACAGATGCATTGGTCGATCATCTGCATCCTATCCGGGTTCGGTATGAGGACATTATTTCTGATCCAGCTTATTTGGATGGAGAGTCTTGGCAGAAGGGGCTGAGAAAGCTGCAGCTATAGCTGATGCTACTCTCAATAATGTCTACCAGGCAATGGGATTCTTACGTAGGTGAGTAAAATGATTTGTATGCAAACCATAACATGACCTTTAGATTATTCATCGTCGCCCCCACAGTTTTTTGGAGCATATACCCATTAAAATGTTCTGAATAAGTGAAAAGTTATTTATTTGAAGGTCCACAAATTCTTTGATGGAGTTTGCCTCTACCTCTCCTTTCCAGACAGGTGCCATTTATATTCCTTAATCTTCATTAAAGTTGGTGATTTATTGCCTTTTTCCCTAGACAAATTTTGCTGTATAAAATACACTGATTCCCAAATAGAAACTTGATTCACTTTCAAAAAATGAAAAACATTGAATCAACCGTCCAAGTGCTAGCAAAAGCATTAAACTTGCAACAAACAATTTTTCGTTTAGCTTCTCAATGCAGTTTTAAATTTTACTAATAAGGTACTCTAAAAAATTTAAATTTGGCTAATATCAAATTTTTAGTTATAAAAAATATTTATTTTTATCAATAAATATCAATACATATATAGTTATTCCAAAAAAAAAAGAAATAGGAGTGCATCGGTAAATTTGGACCAATCGAAAGATGAATATCGAAAATTAATATGAACCAAAAGTGAATTTTTAAATAGGCATTTATCTCAGATTTTTCACTTTGAAACCCAGAAAGGAAGTGAAAATGTACAAACGTCCTTGGCCAAAAGAAAAAAGGGAGAAGTTGGAGATACGTATGGGCGTGCAATGGTTGTGCAATAGGAACCTTAATCAGGACTGATGGGCTAAGCTTTTAATTGACTATATGCAATTATATCTTTCCATGGTGAAGTCGTTTTCTCTGCCAAGCTTTCTCATCCCACGCCTCCTCATCTCTTCATAATTTCAAGCCTCCCTTTGCTTTCTACTTGAGGTTTATGTGACTTCAATTTGATAAATTGTTTTTCCTTTTCAATTTGATTAACGGCGGTTTTAGTTATCATAATCTTTATTTCAAGATCAATATCAAGTTTACACTTACGCAAATTGGCATCTCAAGCCCACCACTGACATTCATGTTGTTTTAATTAATTATCCAATGTTAAAAGAAAATTCCATTCATACTACGTGTACAAATATTATACCCTTTTATTCTACAGATTATATATAGAATTGGCCAATGTTGGATGGTTTATATATTAATATGGTTGCTACTTAATCGTCGTTGTAACTTAAACCGCTACATACATATTGATCTATTTTATTGATGTTTAATTTCAATTCATATGTGTCTGGTTTGAGTTTCTAACGTTAATTGTAATTACCTCTTTCTTTTAGGAAGTAATTATCCTCTTCCTGTTCTTGTTCCTTCATGTATAGCTAGTACTTTAAAGAGAAAAAGACTGACTACAAATAGGAAGTAATTTCCTGTTCTTGTTCCTCTTTCTAATGTTATAGCATATTGTTATTCTCAACACGGACACAGTCAACATGCCGTTTGTCTTCCTCAGTTTCCTCTCACTCTGCTTTATCTTTTCACTTTGTTGCTGCTGTCCCTTTTGAAAGTAGAAACCATATCTACTTTTTATTCGCTTTTTTCTTCTTTCCACGTTCTTCTCTGATGCGACTATGTGCGCGCGCTGGGGAAGACAAAGAGATGATATTTGGGAAGTAGCCTTTCTATTTAAACCCAATGCTTGCTTTTTCTCTCCCACCCTTTAGCAACTTTGAGTTCTAAACTCCTCTCTTTAATCTTATCATATATATATATATCATCCTATATTCTTTGCAAATAGCCTGCTTTATTGCTTCTTCAACATGGGATATCCCCATATTACTGACCTCAACTTGTCTCATCATTCATTCAACAATGCAAAGCCTTCACCCTTGATTCCAAAGCCTAACCCTGCCTGCCCCAGAAACACTACTATTATCTCTTCTGCACCCTCTCCTTGCCATGGTGATTTGGCTACTTTTTGCTTCTGTTTTTTTTCACTTTACTTTTCACTCATCTTTCTTCATTTGGTTTAATAACTGATCTCATTTCAACACTGATATTTTTCTTGTTGTCGGTAGCAGCTAATATTGCAAATGAGCGAAGAAAGGCAGAACTGAATGAGCATCCCTTTGGGAGTTCGCGTTGGAATCCAACGCCAGAGCAGTTACTGGCCCTGGAGGAACTCTATCGACGTGGGACACGAACGCCTTCAGCTGCACAAATCCAACAAATCGCTACGCGGCTTCGGAGGTTTGGTAAGATTGAAGGGAAGAATGTCTTTTACTGGTTCCAAAACCATAAGGCAAGAGAACGTCAAAAACGCCGCCGCGAACTGGAGACTGAACAAGAACTAAAACAATGTGACACTGAGAGGTTTGAAAAGAAGGAACCAGGTAAGCTATATAGAATTTGAGTGTCAACCTTCAACACCATTTTCCGTAAATCCTTCATATTTTGAACATAGTTACAACTTCTGCCAAGCCTTGTTTTAAAAGAGAGTGATGAGAGAGAGAAAGAGAGAGAGCGAAGCCTCATTTTCTTTTCCTTTTTTCTTTTCTTTTATTGTTTTAGATGCAAGAAAAACAAAAAAGAAAGTTGTTTGATTTGCTTTGCCTTCATTGCCAACAGGGTCTGCAACCACGGGCTGTGAAATTGAACAGACAAAGAACAAGGGTCCTCCTTCAAACTTCAGTAAACGTTCAGAGGTCTGTATATCAGCGTTTTTTCTTTGTTCATGGGATAATACTCTTTAACGGGGATTAGCTAAGCAGAGCCAAAGACTCAGAAGAAAATTAGAAGGCTTATATAATAATAGGAGCTAATTATTATTAGATGGAAAAGGTCAAAGGTTCCAAAGAAAGCCAAGAAAAAAAGGAGCAAGAAAAACAATTGAGCAAGCTACGAAAAAGCTGTTGTTAATATGTTGGGAAAAGAAGAGGTGCAAAAGCTGCATTGCCTTACTTTCTGTTGGGGCTGTTGTAATGAAAGGGCTCAGAATTTTTTCGGACTTGGTGTGAGCTAGTGTACTCAGCTTTAATTCATTTCTATTTTACCTCAAACTAATTATAACTCCTGTCTATTTTCGTAGGAAATCATTTTAACGCATGGAGTAGCAGCAGCAGAGAGTGGACCAAACAAGTGGATGCAAATTCAGGAGAAGGAATTACAACAGATAAAGAGTACAGCTGGGAGAGTTTCAACGTGGCAAGCAATGGAATTGTCCTGTTCACCAATTTACCTCATAAACAGCATGACCGCAACTTCATTGGCCACTGCGAGAGCTTCCAACACTCAAAATTTATGCTCACTCAAACCCCACCAAGAAGATATTGCCACTCTTGAAGATGAAAACAGAGAAGATCAGACCCTTGAGCTGTTTCCCCTTGGAAGTAACAATGGCAACGGCATTAATATCAGCAAGAAAGACACCACCCAAGTGCCCATCACAGCCTTAAATACAACCTTCACCCCAAACCAGTATTTTGAGTTTCTTCCTCTGAAGAACTGAAGAAGAAGGTAGCTTTAGCATGTGGCTACAAATTAATGCTGCAATTAGATACTAGTTTGCTATTTAAGTAAAGATGGTTAAGCTGTATTAGTTTGTTTTTTTGTAGGAAACTAGGACTGTTTCATCTGTGTCTGTCATGCATGGAGCAACTGTAAGATAAGGACATGTAGTTATTTTGGGGTTGCCTTAAAACGCATTTGGACCATGTTGGCTAAACCAAGGTAGAGCTCCTTCATTTTCTTTAAACGATGCAATTGCAGAATTTTCTTTGTTTTGTCCATTTCCTACAACTCATTGAACGGTACAAAAGGAAAGAGAGATGGCAACATAGAACAGGAGAAGGACATGAAAGAGTTTGATGTTGAAGTGACCTAAAATTTGGACTGGACATATCTGGGGTTTTCAGGTATATGTCAGTAAAATTTTGTTTTTCTCATGTATGTTCAATTCCATATATTCCTAGGGAATTAAATTTGTACTACTGGATAACGGTACAGTAGTGCAATATGAGTATCTCCTTTCCTCTGGAGACAAAATACATTGGAACTAATTAATAAAATGAAGAAGATCAAAAGCACATCAAAGGTTCCAAGTGCTAATATATACATTGTGCCAAAACATCCAGCCAATCCTGCTTGGATTCAACGAAATCGTAAATGAGAAACCAAGCACTCCATTTATCGAAAATGCAATGCATGGTACAAACAGAAAAATGCATGTATTTAGTCATTTCAGGATTAAAAAGAATAAATAAAAAGAAACATCTTTCAATGACGTTTTGCACTTTGGTTAATAATTAATATGGTCTAAACGTCGAGGAATTCACATGATTTCAGGGAAATCTGGGGCATTTAGACCTATGCCTGTAAAGCATGATTGGATTTCTAGCTGCCAAACTCAAACGAATACTCTCCCATGAGTGTTTCGTGAATCTCTGTCAAACAACAAGAACCCAATAAACAAAGGGTACAGAAATGTCCTAGCTAGGGAACTTGGGGTTGGGAGGAGACTTGCATTCATGTATCAAATTCAAAGGAAAAAACTTAGCACGTTAATTAAATTCAAAGGAAGTTCTCTCGTCAGCGTTCCAACATTAAGCTCTCGAATATTCCCACCAGCTGTTAACTTTAATCAGAAGAAAAGGACATCGCTTGACTGTCAATGGTTGCTCAACAACATTGACAATTTTCACTGAATTCTCATGTGTGCAATGTTATATCTATTGGATGTTACTAGACGGTAATTATGTTCTCCTCTCAACTATATATTTCCTGGCAATGTTACCTTAATGCATACACATATAAATTAGAACAATGCTTATTAACTATACGCTTTCCACAAATATTTAGTCTTTCATACATATGGCAGTGCGGTGGAGTTGTAGAGGATTTAATTACCCTATGGTCTAAGTTTCTTGCATTATCTAACTTGGAAGTGGTTGTACATGTGCAACATCTGTAATTATAGCTCATTACTGTTCTTTTACCGATAAAAGGTCAAAAACAGCTAAAAGCCTTAAACCCCTTTCACCCGACCTGTTTGAAGCTTGTCCTTTCACCTCTTCAAACAAGACAGACATTCACCCTAAAAAAAGCATTTATAATAAGCGCATGAAAAATGTAAAACATTTGCCTGTGATAATAAATATAATGCATAAAAACCAAAGCCATGCAATATTACCAGAACTTTCACAATGGGGAGAAGAGAGAGAGATGAGGAAGATGCCTCTAAGTTGTCACTGAAACTTTTGCAGGGCTTTCATCACTGAATGTCTGGTGCATAATGAAAAAGCAGGCAGCAGAGAGAGAAAGGGGGAGAAACAGTGTTAGAATTAAAAGTGATGAAGAAATGAACAAAATACAAAGAAAGCGCGTATTGCCGAGAAAACCGACCGTGATCTAGTGAAAATCCAACTCCTAGTCTGGAAGCAGCCAGCATTAATTGCCTTTGGCCAAAAATAGGGAGGCTGGGGATTGTCCTTGCTTTGCTTTTACCCTGTATCCTGCTCTGCCTCAATAAAGACAAATGTGATCTCACAGCTGAAACCACAAATAACGTAGTAACAATTGGTTCCTTCAAATCTCTTTTGCTGTACGACATGCGACACTGTAGCCCCATCCTTCAAATAAAGAAACACACCTCCCTCCAATGTTTTAAAAATTCAAGCCAATAGCTCAGAACATAGCCTGTGTTCTTTGTTATCTTAAAGTCCATACACTCTTCACAATTATTAGTCCTGTTGCGTATAACATTCAAAAGAAATTATGCCATGTTCACGTGCAGCTATATTGCTTTTCCATCACACTGAAATCAAGTTTCTGTCACATTGCACCGGCACACCACGCTTTCAATTTCACTCCCCACCCTTTTGCATTCTTCATGGCTCCTTTCCTCCCCTTTCACCTTCCCACAAATCTTAGTTGCCGGGCATCTCCTCCACATCCACGCGTCTTATGGTAGGAAGAAGTCCTAGTAAATTTTCTATGCAGAAGATCACACATCCCCTAAGTGAATTCTATCTTTTGATACATGTGAAATGCCATTGATGTTTTATTTTAACTTGGTAACACGATAAGATCGTTTGCTGGAAATGATTTGTAAATGGCCAATCAACTCTCCACAGCAAGAAAAAGCATTTCATCTAATAAAGAATACATAAGGCCTATTTCATCATGCAAAACCAAACACCAAGAAGCATTCAAACTAGGCTTCTGGCTATTTAATTTTTGTGAAGTGTATTATTACTTTGTCGAGATGTCAATAAACATCGAAATGTAGCTTGAGGAACAGTAAAAGGGCCCGGCCATTTTGGTTTTTCAGTAACAAGTCTGCAGCGAGCACGATCTTATAATACACATACTGCAACTGAGTATAAACAATTTTGCTTGGAGACATGCATTAACGCCCCACGCAACAACCAGAGATAATCAAGATGTGTAGAGGGGCTCTGGCTCCACTTTTCTTTTGATCCTGCAAAGGAGGAAATATCAAATTAAAAAATAATCTCTATATAGACCAAAACCAGATAGAGGGCTGGAAGCACAGGAATTAAGTCAATCATAAGAAACAATCTACCCCTTGATATCTACAGCAGATTTCTACTGCTACAGTGACAGATCAACTCATGCCTAATCTCTATTCAATAACTGAAGAATACCGAATAGATCTTCACTTAACTATGTTAAAGAATAAATTAAGGGCATTTCCATCATTATGAATCAATGGCATCACAATTATTACCAATATAACAAAAATAGTGCAAAATTTCAATGATTACTCAAAATTACAGGTTTGTTAACCATTAGACCAAAATATGAATGAATCCTTTCTCCATCTCCCCCATCTATGTCGGATGGTAACAAGTGTATTTTTATAGACATTTTTGGGAAGGAAAATCAGAGATTCTCCACTAACAGGAGGTGACTAATTCAATTTCCATTTGTAAATGGGAATATTATTTCCCTGTGAGGTTATAAACTCTATATAAATACCAAGCAAAAGGTCTTTATAGGTTCCCATACCATGTCAATATGACAAGTGAAATATTGTTGCTGATGGTAGCAGAAGAATTCAGGCAACAATGAGACCTTAGAATTGCCTGTTGACTACACACCATACATATAAAATGGGATTCATAAAAAAAAAAAAAAGTCCATCAACAAGTTCAAGATAATATAGTACTAATATGTTTTCCTATGAAGAATAAAAGAAGGAAATTGTGGAGCACAAAAAGATGAACCATCTCATTATTAAGGAGAAGATACACGTAAATGCTCTGTACTTACCAATTATCTTCTGCCCACTTGCAGCCATCAGTATCTACCACATGCAAGCTGTATGCATGCCTTGATTTTGGAGATTGATTTTCAAAACTACAGTACGAGCATAAGAAATGAAACAAATAAATAGTTGGTTATCAGACCATTGAACTAAATGAGCTCTCAATAAAATTCTTTAAACTAACCTTTGATGAATAAGATCACCATGAATTACAACCAAAGACCCAGCTTTCACTTCAATAGGCACAAAATCCTTCTGGTCATAGGAAGGGGAAGGCTGATCAAAGTACACTCCATCTTCACCCCTAATGAACCTTCTAACAAGGCCATCTGGATAAAAACAGAGCAACATCAAATTTAGCCATCATCTATCTATTTTAAAAGTTCACAGATGGGGAAAAAGTACAAAAGCTACTTTTTGGAGATTCAGGAATGGCCCAAAGGCAGCCGTTTACAATAGTTGCATCTTCTAGAGCAAGCCACAGACCGCGTGCAACTTTTAGGTTCAGTATAAAGAAAAGAGTTATCCTGGTGTGGAGTTACTTCACCTCCTATACCTGGTTGCTGTCAAAATGAATCACATTTTAGCAAAACAAAGAGAAGCTAAATATTCAACAAAATCCAAGTCAGCTTCTTTCTAATTTCCTCTTTCCCTCTTCTGTTGGTCGAAGGCAATGTAAGGAATAATACATCTCCCATACCACACAAATTATCAAAAAGATAAAAAGAAAGAGAGCAAGTCCTTCTAAATGCAGGATATAAGATTTGAACTCCACTACAAATTACATTGGGTTCAAATCTTCATTTGTGAACAGGATTAATAATGTGTGTGTTTCTGTTTTGGAGGAGAAACAAAGTGTTTGCTCCCTTTTTAGAGAAAAAATAGATGTATCGAAACAATTTGCCATCACATCATATGAAGTAGGGTATAATTCAGACCAACTGTTAATAATTCAGACTAACTATATAATCCCAGAACCTCATTACTCTAAATTTCAGATAAATCAATCATTCATATGAAATAGAAAATTTTCATACCATCCTAAATGTTACCAAAAGTGCAGCAATAGCAAGGTCTAGTAGGGTACACACTCGGGGTAGCAGGAGAAAAGAAAAAACTGAATACTCAAGCATGAACATAGCATGCAACTAGAAACAAATCAAGAGACACCAGAGAAAAAATCAACAAACTCCAGGGTTATAAAAAGGTGCAATTCAATCAGCATTCAGCTCAATCTTAACGCTTGCATGTACAATCTTCCACACCTTGAAAGCGCCGGTTAGTTGTATGGTGAGATATGAGCTAATATTACAAGCCAATGAAATTTCCTTTACAAGGAAACTTAATCCAATCTCCCGGCTTCAAAAACAAGATATAACCCAAACACCAAGCAATAACATTGCAAATCTTACCCGATCACTCTCACAACACCACAACCAACCCCCTGCTCTCTCCCCACCCCCCCCCCCCCCCCCCCCCCCCCCCCCCCCCCCCCCCCCCCCCCCCCCCCCCCCCCCCCCCCCACCCCAACAGCCCAAGAAAAAAAAAAAGAAAAATCAACCTTAGCGCGTATTACAAAATGCACCATTTCCTTCTATTGTAACATGTCCAAGTTATTGAAATCAGAATCTCTCAAAAACTTGGACTGGAAATTCTCAGAATTTGTAGCAAAGGATGCTGTACTAGAGAAACAAAGTGTAAAATATACGGGGCAAAAAAAAAAAGTTAAATACCTTAAAAATATACATTGACTGAATGATCACCGGCCTCTTGTAACCTAAGGAGAATACCAAACTAGAAACTTTTTGTGAGCAAGAGAATTCTTTGAACACTGGGTCAATCTCATGCAATGCTGCACCAACAAATTCATTGAAAGTTGTAAACTTAGAAATTTTTATCATAGTATTCACAAACCCATTTCTAACATATTTACAAGAGCATGTTGAAATAATAAGAGCATACTAAGCCATGCAATGCCTTTGAAATTGCATACCATGCCCAACTTTATTAATAGAAAGTTCCTTGGATTGCTTTAACTTTCCATCATCATCAAATGCTTTTTCTGCCAAAAGAAAAAACAGAAAGAAGGTACCTACATTAGCAAACAAAACTAACACCATCCTCTAAAAGGAACCTAAGTGATCAAAAGCAAACAGCAAAGTTAAATACAAAAAGCAAATAGTTGACTCTCATGCATGATCCGCACTAATAAACATTTTTAGCAAAATGTTAGTTTTTTTATACATTAGTCAACATATAAAAGCAAGAAAAAAAAATCAAGCTTTAAAATGTAAAAGGGTGGGTAAACTTAACGTATTCAACAACTTTAGTAAACAGTTCATTAACATTCAAGCCTTTCAATTTCAATCGTAACAAGAAGTTCATATACCCAAAATGCCTAATTCTCGATATTTTCTCAAAGAAAATTAAAGGAAAAGAAACAAGTAATCGAAGAAACAATGAAAAAGTGAAGAAAAGTAGAAAGCACAAACAATTATACATATACCTTCAAAGAAAAAGGAAATCTTTTCAGCACTTTCGTAGAAGTATTCACTGGTCAACTGTAGCTGCAAAATAACCAAAATTGAGAAATCATCAAAATCTAAGCTTTACAATCAAAGAAAGTCAAATTATTTACAATTATCCAAGGAACGAAAAAAGAACCTGATTTTTGGTGGAGAAAATAGAAGCGGTGGTGGAGGGGTCGAAGTCTTGAAGCAATTCGTCCATTCTCTTTCTCATAGCTTCAATTTCTTCAGGGCTCGCAAATGATTCCATCACAAGAAAACCTGCAAAATAAATAAAAAAAAAAGACAATTTTGAATTTGATCTGCTTGAAGAACAGAGTAAAAAAGAACCGGCTCTATTGCTTTGTAGACGAAAATTGTTATGGTTAAATCGGCGATGGCGGTTTACCTTGAGAGTTGAAAGAGTGGAGCTGCTCTGGAGAGAGATTTCCGACGATTCCCATGGCGGTTGCGTTAAGCTGTGCCACTGAGACAGGAAGGATTATAAATGCCTTTGTTTTTTTTTTTAATTGACTGTTTATATCTAATAAATAAATAAATAAATAAAATTTAAGAGTCAGTCCTGGAAATCAATCTTGGTCACTGTTGAAAAATGTTTTATTTTCTTCTTATATACTTGCTCAACTTAAGTGTCAAATAAAGGAGGCGGTTGATAAATTATTTAAATATATATCAAAATTTCAATTTTTAACTATAATATTTTAAAAAAATAAATTATTTAAAAAAATTTAGATATATTTTTATAGTTTTATTAAATTCAATCCAAGTAGAAAACCCATTTGCAGACAAGACTAGGCAAAACCCATTCCGAAACAGCCATGAACAATACCAATCCCCCTAGTTTGGGGCCGCGCTCTGGGACTGCCATATCGAAGAGGTGTAACGTCCCAAAGTTTTGTTGCTGTGAAGGAGAAATGCTCCTTGTTTCTGCAATGATATGCATAATGCAAAACAAACAGAGATAGGACAATGTCTGTGTGACTAGCATGCATTACCCAAAACTAAAATGATTAAAAAGGAATATAAAATCCAGCAAGCGTTGCTAACAAAGAAATTCCTGAAATTGGAAAAAGTAAAGAGCGTGAACCAAAATTGTACAGTAAAAATCAATACCCTGATTTCTGCGAAATGTACACCAACTTCCTTCCTGCCTTACAATTCAAACTGCAACTAATATACAAAAATCATAAAACCAGGGTGCAAAAGAATCTGAGGTGTTATATCCACAGCTTGTTAGGTACAGCAGCAGCTGCAGCAATGGTGAAACAATCTCCAGTTAATGTTGGGGTAATCCCTCCAATAGCAAAATTGTCAAATTCCGTGTTCTCTGGCATCATATACAAAGAGATGCAGCTCCCCATCAACTCAATCCCGGTGAAATAATTAGATCGATAGATCAATGTGACCTCTGAAAAAATCCTCAACACTCCCAAAATTGAAGAGGATAAATAAATCAAAGAATTAGACGCACAAATAAAACAGGGGTCAGCAGCAAGATTTGCTCCCTACATTACACGAACAAGAAACACCCATCAAAATCCCTCTCCAAGCAGATCAAGTAGCTGATGATGATCTTGAATCTTCTGATTTGTTTGTACGACACATGCAATCAGGGCATGGGAAGGTATATATTGAATCATTTGGCCTTTTCAGTTCAAATCCCTTTGAGTCACTATGAGACCGCATATTCAGCATTTGACGCTTGAAACTTTTCCATCTGGAATAAAAAGGAAGGTAAATTGAACCCAGCAGTTCTTATTTCCAATTATCACAAACAAGAGCATTCTAAAACAACCCGCAAAGATATGTGTTTCATTGTAGAACAGAGCAACTCTCCCTAGATTTTCCCCAAGAACACTTCCAAAATGAACAATTGCAAACCACCCCATCAAGTATGTACTTCACAAAAAAAAGAAAACTAAACTATAAGATCTGAAGTAAAGTTTTTAGTTTATCTGTTTCAAGATGTATTTCTTCATGTTTATCACCACCAATGTTTCTTTCTACCTACTACAGCCACTGAACAAGAGGAGGAACCAATCCCCTTTTAGCCTGAATCCTGATAGAAATCACCAAATTTCAATCATTTTGGTCTTCCTTTTTCTTTTTTCTTTTTTCCTAAATCAATCATATTTGATCCTTCAAGAAAATACAGGCAACTTAAAGTATAGTTAGGTTTAGCATAAGATAAATCCATACCCGATATTGGGATTATCAAACAGCAATGCTAACTTTCGCTTGTCTGGTCGAATTGTCTTGGAGTGTCCTCCATACAAGTATCTCCTGTGGCCCATCAGAAAATGAGGAAAATTTCCACCTTGAGTTGTGACAAATACCTGACTATGAAGGCAAACAGTATAGTCTATGGCAGCCATCCTGGAAGAAAAGTTCTGAAACCAGTAATCAAGTCAAAAAGATGACACAAAATAAAAAAATCTCAAAAGATATTATTGAAGGACTACAAGAAATAACGGAGTTGTGAAATCTTGTATATGCTTCCAACCTTATATGGAGCAAGTTCTTCCTCTGATGCCAGCATCTCTTTTGTTTGCAAGTTTGGAAACATTTCCAATAACGGAGCCATTGTTTTCTCAGCATTGTATATTTTTCCAGATGCCAAAAAGATATATGTATCGTTATCAAATCCCATTCCTCTAAGCATCAATCCAACCTAACAGGTGCAAGAAAATATTAAATCAATTATCATTGATACAAATGGTGTCTATCTTGCGTACATATATATGAACTATCTTGAGATCACTTAAATTAACAACAAACACCATAGCTATAGCAGTTGCAAACTCATCTATGTTGAGTGAATTTTTGTTTTAATCTATCATTTAAATACCAACTTTTGATCAAGGTCAGATAACAGACATATGAAACTGTCAAATAGCCAAGGAAATTCTATAAGCCAGTACAAGAACAACAATGAGTTATATTTTTTAAGATTCCACAACTTCAAGCAGCACCACAGTTCAATAAATGAGCAAATTCATCCACTTCATGATCTTTAGTACATAAAGAAACTGTAAAGCAAATTCACTCTTAAATGTGGAAAGCTATACCAAGCCATAATGCATTTTACAATTACATCAGTTCAGCATAATACTAGTCCACAATGCTTGACACTGGACAACAAAGTACTAGGAATCATATTATATATTATAAACACGTAAAGGAAGAAAAGAACAAATAACCACTGAACCAGAAAAACAAAATAGTTCCATAATTACAACATAATGAATGTTTTTGTCAGGGACACATGCTAGACACTTAAACGTGTGATTTGAAAATTCTAGTTTTCATTCTATTTTAAATTAGTTAATAAAAAATAGGGAATGTTCTTGGCTTAGAGTAGAAATATAAAATATTCATGCCATGACATTTAAATAATGCGATGGTGACTTGTAATAGATTTTGATATTAATCATCTTTTATGCCATATATTTATTATTATTTTATTATTTATTATTTTTATTCCATTTCTATTTTATCCTTTTTAATTTTATTAATACCCTTTTTATTAATAGTTTAAAAACATTCGATGCCATATAACAACACATTTAAAGTATGAACAGAGAAATTTCATTATGTATTTGAGCAATTTGAGAGCCTCTGACTACCATCAGCAAATAAGACCTTAACTCATCAATAAACTAATCAAGAAAACCTATAAACCCATTCCTGAAGCTGTTGTTTACCAACCCTAATCTACCATGTATCATCCCAATCTAACAATAGTAAAATTATCACCAGGCAGAGATTGCTTAAGTTCAATTTTCAATGAAAGCAAATTTATTAATCAACAAAAGTGCAACCATACCTCTAAAGGAGTGAGTGGGCATTTCCCATTGATCCTGATTGCTCCAGGGCGTATAACTCGGCCAGGCTTTGTAAATTTTCCTTTCCAGCCTCTTTCCCTCGCTTTTTTCATGTCTTCTTTTTCTTGCTGCCCACCATCAAATACACAACAAGAGAAAGCAACCATATCCTGAACATGAAGGAGTATATTATACACTTCTTACACAAATGGAACTGATAATAATGCTATTAGTTTCTACCAGGGAAAATTTACCACCACTAATCGTCATAACAGTAATATTTTTATATTAAAAGAGATCATCATAATACATTTCTGTTTAAAAAATACCTACCTCCTCAAAGCGAAGATGTACAGAAACATACTTGCCACCACTGTTTGCACTGAGCTCTTTCATTCTTGTAACCAAAGTTTCTCCAAGACTTAGTATTGGACTTGAAAACCGTAAAGCTTCATAATTTGCCAGGCATCTGAGTCTTTGTACAGCTGGAGGAGCATCAAATGATAAGCGGTTTGCAAAAGGAGAAATCCTTATAATCCTGAGTCATTCAATCAGAAACCAATTACCTTAAATTAAGACAACAATAACCAGTGAAGATCTCAACAAAACCAAGCAACAAAAAAAAAAACAAACAAAACAGTGCACTTTATGATCCTAAGTGATTCGATAATGCTTAGTCACCATATGTCAGTCAAGTAAACAAGCTAAACTTAAAACGAAAAAATTATGCAACTAACAATGTTCAAACTCACTTTTCTTCGAGGAGCTTGGGTAGAACTACATCCCTATAATACTGAATGGATGACCAAGCTTTAATTCTGAAGTTGTAAACATTGGTCAGATTATGGCCAAATCGTTCCATCATGTACTCAGGAATCTTATTAACAACCCGTACATCATTCTTCAAGGCATTGATGAAATAATCTTCATCATAGATGTCTTTGAATTTGCTGGAAAAGTAAAAACTTCAGTCAACATAATAACAAAATGATTTGCAAAACATGATATCACAAAATGTTTACAAGGTAAATTTTACCTACAGCCGTTGTGGTTTCAACTTTTCCCACTTAGCAGCCTCTGATTTTTTTTTTCTCAAATAGCACCTTGTGGTCAAGTTCCATTCTCATAAGAGGTTATGCCATTAATATTATCTAGTAATATTATGAAAATACCCTTAAAAGTGAACAAACAAGATACTTTTTGAATTGAGGGTATTTTGTTATTTTACTTCGTGATATTAACAATGCAACCCTCTCTAAGAATAGAATTTAATCAGATGGTGCTAACTGAGAGAAAAAAAAACACAAGGTGCTATGGTGGCAATTGGCATTTTACTGAGAATGTGATTGCTTTGAATGTTATTATTGTCCGGGAGATAGCATTGCAACGTGAAATTGTTGATTAAAATCCTAAGAAGATCACATTGCATTGTTTGGTTTGGAAGCACTTTATTGGAAATGTAGTATTAATTTATAGAATTACCCTTGTGTATGGAAAAATAAAATTGAATAAACTTACAATCCTTTTAATGTAAATTTTTAAGTTTTCAAACTTAATCTCTTAAAATAATAAGTAATAACATGATAAAAATAACATAATATTTGAATACTAATTACTTAAATATTAAAATATGTGAAGTTACTAAATTTTTATTTTTTATAATAATGCCTATAACTATTAAAAATAATTTTTTTTTGTAATAATGCCTAAAATATTACAAGAATAATAAAATATGTTATCTGAAGAGTTTTCTGATTTTTTTTATCATTGAACTTCTTTGGCTAATGATTTTTTGCTTTTATTTAGTAAAAGTTAATAACAATTGCTTTTAATTATATGACCTTCTTAGGCAACATGGGCGGCACTGAAGACATTCACAACAACTATACTGATCTCGAACGATTTTCCTTGTATCACCAAAGAAAACAAAGATTTTCATTTTTCATCTCCTTGTTTTTGCTTCTTTAGCTTTTTCTTTCTTAATTTTCTTTTTTTCTTTAATTTTTCATGAACCAAACAAAGCCAGAGGATTTAAAATAAAGAATTAAAGGGTGCAAATTTTAGAGGTATAGCAAAAGTTAAAAAAAGGTTCATTGCAGAATATGTGGAAAATCCACTTTGCTGTAATTTTTAGGCATACATACCACCATAATGGTTTAGAAGGTTTAAGGATCGAGCTAGGGTTCTCATTGCAATGGGTAAGTTACACTCCAACCATAAGCAATGGGAATCACATTCCCATTGGTCATTGGAAGGACATTCCCATGGGTACTTTTTATACCAAACATCGGAATGTCCTTACACCCTATTAAAATGCAAGGAAAGTGCCCCACTTCCACTATGCCCAATGACTCCTACGTGGGAAAACCTGAAACCACGGGTTATAGGTTGAATTTACCCATGTTTATAAGGAACAAATAGGTGTAATGTGTAAAAGAAAGAAATGATGTGTAAAACTACAAAATGAGGTAAATGGACCTAAAAATTTGAAATCAGGGCTATGTTTGGTTTTAAATTTTTTAAATGCATTTCATTTCTTTTTTTTGTTTTTCATTTTAACAGTTCCCTTAAAAATTTCCTTTCCCTTATACAGCTAATTTCAGTAATATTTTAATAAAAGAGCTTCACGGCCTAATGCAGCCAATAAAGAAAATTTGTATAAGTAGATAAAATCAAGATATCAGGGCAGAAATTAGAAGTAGGTAATGTACCACTCCATACCAGAATCAGGTCATAGGATATTTACGAGATTAAGCTTCCCGATAAATATTTATTTGTCAGAGAACTGATTACTAGGACTTTTATCACTTAACCTTAATGGTACACAACCAACATGACATAACTGAAAACAGATGATCACAAACCTGGGATCCCGCCATATGCTATGATAATGGAAATTAGGGATTAGAAGTGTCGCATTAAGATAGCCTGCCACAGCAACTGCATTGCATATCTACAAAGTATCCAAAACAGCCATGTAGAGAAAATATAATTAACGAGATCATAAAATAGGCAACCTTCTATAAAATCAAGGCAAATTATATTATGCAATAGAAACTAATGATGAATAAAACCAACCGATGTCCTCTGCTGATTTAAGCCTCCATTTGCCTCAACATATATGTAACCATTCGATTCAGGTAAGTCTATAGTAGTCAAAAGAAAAACAGCTAAATTAGAATATTTTGAAGCAAATAGTCAACAACCAAAAACCATACAAAGTGCATACAAACATGAAGCATGCACATACACATGCATGTAGAGAAGACAAGCATGGCAAATACTTCAAATGTGCAAAGCGCCAGAAGTGACACCTACAACTCTAAATGTGTGAGCTTTACACTAACATGTTAGTGGGGCTCCTGAGGCCCTCACACATATTAGGATTCTTGCAAAAATTTTAATGAGTTGCTCTCTCCCATAGCCAGACTTCCACATCTTCTCTCCTCCCTCCCTCTCTCACTCTATTCCTTGAAATAGCACTCTCAAACCCTGTGACTCGGGCTCAACAGTTTAGGCGAAAGAAATCATATCAACCAAACATGTTACAGGTGTTGGCATGGAACATGCTTTTAACGCAGCTTTAACAGGAGGATAGTTAGCTTCTAATGCTACAAATTCTCCTTGACATAATGGCAAAATCTCATGGCAAAACTTAACCAAATTGCATGTGACATTAAAAGACATACTATTTAAACTGTCATTAGAATAGAAACCCAATTGCAATGCTTATCACCCCAAGATCATTGACCTCACCAGCCTGACAACCTAGTCAATCAACTTACTGAGTAGTGTGAATTTTTAAACAAACGATGTCTACATGTAATCTAGAAATATACACTTGAATATTTATGATTTGTATGAATGGGGGAGTGCCAGGAAGCTGTGCAAATGATTTTAACTCCCTTCAGATGTAACAACAAAAGATGCAAGTGTCTGATTCCAATTCCTTTGTGGCTAGATTTGAAACCTATGCCTGGAAGCCTACCAGCAATTAATACTCAGTTGTGTGCTCATATTGATTTCCCTTATATTATTTACACACCAAAGTCATCACTTAGAAAATAAATAATCTTCCAAATTTTTTTTAGTCAACTATTGATGCTTGCAAAAAGTTACCATCAACAACAAATAGAGTACATACAAAATAAAAAGAAGCAAATTTGTTCTCATTTGCCAAAAGTAATGCTAATATCAATGAAGTAATAGAAGCATTATCATGAACTGCTTAAAATAAAATAAAGAGTATAAATTCCTACCTTCAAAAGACTTGTTTACACACGGTCTCCACTCTCCTCCTTTATAGGAATTTCTCCAAATAGTCGAAATCTACAAGAAATTCAATAAAGATTAGGGTGGATATAATCACAAATCATAAATCAGCATCAGAGGAGTTAACCATTGGATAAAATAAATTTGCATAATATAATCAGATTTTATTATAATTCATATTGCTCTTAAGAATCACAATGAGAGAAGCTGGAAAAGAAAAAGAGCATATAAGGGACCTAATCAACTGAACATATTATGAAATGATACCATGGCAACTGCTTACCATCCTAGAATTCTGGTAACAAAGTGATTATGTTAATCTTATACCTATACCGTACAAGACACTATTATCAAATTATCAAGTTAGCGTGGAGGAAGCAACTCATCAATAAATCACCAGTAAAGTACAGACTTAAGATTTAATCATTCAAAGTAAGCTTCTGATCTCAATTAACTGTACTGCAAACGGAACCCAGTACAATTATCTTTATCAAGTTACCTGTTAAAAAAAAAAAAGACAGCTGGCTAGACGATGTAATTTCCCATGTTATTCAGATCCAGATACAATCCCAAAGATTGATACAGCTGGAAATGAAGCATGTACAACAAGACACAAGGGTCTACTTCCTCGGGAAACAATAGTGAAAATTAAAAAAAAAAAAAAAGAATAATGCTAAAAGCGATTCCTTGATTCAGCATTCTATTTCTCTTCGTTCTACAAATTTAGATAAAAAATAAAAATCCTTACTTTATTTTAAAATTTCAAGAATTTGTAGAATTATTCAAATTTACTTGAGTCTAATTCAAATATATAACTTAACATAAAATCATCAGCAAAAAAAAAACAACTAACTACATTGTCCAAATTCCTCAAAATTCTACCAAGATCCATACCCAGAAGAAAAAAAATGAAAATTAAACTCAAATTTTGGAATGATTCAACAAACAAATCCGACCCAAAACAGACAACCACACAAAAGTCCGACCCGCAATCATAAAATCCAAGAATCCATCTAAATTGACTAAAAAGGAACAAATTTAAAATCAATAACTCACCGCATCAGCGGAGGAATTATCGCCACTCATATCGATTTTAAGCTTTTCATAAACCTGGGGACTCCGGTAAACAGAGCCGGGTGCGGGTCGATGCTTAACAATGGGAACCACATCAAACGAAACGGTGCCCATGTAAAGAAGCATCCCAGAGATGTAAATGAGAGGAGCAAAGAGGAAAATCCCTTGTCGACGAAGAAGAACCGAGAGAAGTAACCAAGCAAGTCGATGGGCTATGGTCCGCCCAGGTTGGAACGGGCCAAACCTACCCGACTTCCTTCCGTGGCGGTACCTCGGTGACCGTAATGGTGACGCCGGAGGTGATGGGGTGCTGTGGCCGCTACTAGGAATCCTATTTTTCGCGTGCATTTGAAAAAAAAAAAATATTTCTTCGGGTCTTTTTTTTATTCCGTTGAGTTTCTCTTCCTTTTTTTTTTCTTGCTAGCTACGTCATAGAGGAAGATGAAAGCTTCGCAAGTGTTTTTCTTTTTTTGTTCTCTTTTCTCTCCTGTGAATGGGGGAGAGAGAAGAGGGAAGGAGGGGGGGCTGGCGGAGAAAGAAAGGAGATGTTTTTTTGTTCCTAGTGATTGCAACAGAGGGGAGGAGAAAGAGGAGAGAGCACGTGCACGTGCACGTGCTGTTTGGGAGAGAAGGGGGGAAAGAGGAGAGGGCTTAGGAGGTGTGTTTGGAAGGGAAAGTATTTGTCTTTTTGGTTCAACTTATAAACATCACACGTACGTTTTTCTTCATTTTATTTACGTTGGGTTGTTCATTCTCCTGTTTTTTGACCTTTTGAAGTAATTGGTCTTTTTGGTCAATATGGTGATTCATGCGTCCTTGGATTTCCCTTCTATTTTTTTTATTACAAATGGGAAAAATTAGTATTACAAATGTTAAGGTAAATATGGTTTAGGATCATCTTGATATTGTTGTTTCCTTATATCAACCAGATTGGTAATTGGGGTGAATATACCTCTAAATTTCATAAGCTATCACCTTACTTCAAACTCAACAATCTTTAGTATATGTGTGTAATATTTCAATTCATGAGAATGATCAAACAAATAATCAATAGTAAAAATTTTCGTCTGAAGAGATTTGATTAGTTTTGGTAGACAAAGTTTGATCATGTCATTAAAAGAGTGGCCTTGGAAAACTAAGAGAAGGCTCAATCACCTCATGAAAATTCCCAAAGGAAATTAATATAAACTATAATCCAAAAAAGTGATGGCGGGGTCATAATAAGAGTAAATAAGATGGTATATTATCATATATAATTTTTGTAGGATAAGGATGATGAAAGAGGAGGTCGCAGTCGCTTGTAGGTTAGTGATTCTCTTCTCTTCATAGTTGCCACTGCGAAAATGTGGGGCCACGTGCGCTGGCGAGAGAGAATAAGCCCGGCGTGTACCGGTTGGCGATTGCGTGCCCAGGATTGGGGCCGTGTTTGGCCACGTCATTGAGTTTGGTCGTAACAGCTTATCATTATTTGTCTATCTGTCCGCCTACCAGTTGGCGACTCGCTGCAACTTGTGCCCGCTACGTACTGTTATGGCTTTTATAATATAAATATTTCTCAGAGTATGGATTAAATAAAATTTTATTTATTTTGTTTTTTAGAAAATATTTTAATTTTTTTAAAAAAAAATTTAAATTTAATTTTATGATATATAAATGTTATAAATCTCATCTACCTACATATCTTAATATTTAGATACGAAACTTTGAATTTAAAATTTAAAATTTAAAATTCTAAATTCTAATCATTATGATTTTTCCTTTCAAACAACTTTTTTTCCCATAAATAATATATGCATATCAAAAGGACGAAAAGAATCACATGTTTTAGAACCCTTGGTTTAGGTACTCATCTCTTGAAGGAAGAAGAGTTAGAACCGAAAGTTGATATCCTCTGCACTTGCATCTCGCCATTAGAAAATAAGAAAAAATAAAATAAAAAAAAAGGAAAGAGGCCAAAGCTGTTGTCTGGCATAATATCATGTGGTGTAGTTGCATTTCATTATTGAATCATAGCACTCGTAGGCAAATCATGTGAGACTGAAATCGTGTCCAAGTTTTAATTTATTCTTTATATCATCTGTTTAATATAATAATTGAGTGGAGCACGCAACTTCCACGGGGAAACTGAGAAAAGAAGTAGCCCAAAGATAAACTTCCCCTCGGATTTAACTAGATCCATAACAACATTACTCAATTAGGAACATTAATAGTATATATACATACATTATTACATTCGTTTAATTTGTTGTGTCTTAGGTTCATATAAGCATTTATAAAAACCTGGAAAGAATGTCCCTCATTTTGTTATCATGGACAAGTTGAACCATGACTTGAATCATTTCCATAATCAAACAAAAACAAAGGATTTTTGAGTGAGAGTTGCCATCAATTGTTTGATTTGAAAAGTGTGGCCATTTGTATATTTGTCATTGCACTGTTCATTTGAAGAATTATGGTCCTAAGAGCAATTAAAATCGGCGCATGATTGGACAAATCATCCCCAATTCCATCCAATTTGCTGCTCTACTTAAATCGACAGCAACTTCACACAGCAGAATAACAATAATACTAACAATTGGTAAATCACTTCCTCAATCAACATCCAAATCAAGTTAACATCCACCAGAGAGCAAGCCGATGACTAACAAGTCCTTATCATAAACAAGCCAGCACCGCAGTAATCATCTTATAATTCAATTAAGAAAACGACGTGCCATCAATCAAGCAAGAACACAGTGGAGCAGAAAAGAAAAGTGTTTCCATTAGCAAATTCTAATTCTAATGATTAATCAGTTCCATCCAATTCAATTAAAACCCCCAGACCCAAACCTAACCCCCTCCAACACTGACAAAGCTCATAAGCTTAAATCATTGAACCAATTATTCATGGAGAGTGCCTAAAATATCCTCATCTCTATACAAGTGAAACCTGCAAACCAAAAACAAAACCCAAAAACAGTTCATTTTATCAAACCAACCAAAAATTTCAACAAGGAAGGAAAAACAAAAAACCAAAAACAGAGTTTTACGAGCATACTCTTTCTCGCCAAGCTTGACTTGAGAACCCCCAAACTCAGGCAAAAGAACGGTGTCACCTTCTTTAAAAGGCACTGGGATCGTTTTCCCTTCCCTGTCTCTTGCTCCTGGGCCCACGGCCACCACTCTCCCGGAGTTCAGCTGTTTTGTTTTTTTTTTAATAATCAAAATCAATCAAACCGTTTAAACACAAAAAAAAAAAAAAAAAAACTGAAAGGCCAAAAAAGAGTAAGAAAATTTGAAGTAAGAAAGTTACCTTGGTAGATTTCTCAGGGAGGAGAATGCCAGCGGTGGTTTTGGAAGGAGGAAGGATTTTCTCAACAAGAACTCTGTTAAAGGTTGGAATCAAACGCTTCGCCATTTGAAGCTTAATTTGGGTGTACTCTTTCCTTTCACTGGTGCAAGTGAAATGAAGATGAGATTGCTTGTATTATAGGAGAAATGAGAGGAGGAGGGAAGGCTTATTGGCTTGGGGTTCAAGATCTGGAGGTGATAGAACCTTCTAGGCGTTAGGGTTTTAGGAGTTCGCTTCTCTCAGGGTTTAAGAAATCGAGGGGGATGACCCAGCGTGCTTTTCTTCTTGTATTGATATGCAGTCCGGAGCAATTTGAGTTGAGCCCAATCTCATATCCAATTTAAACAACTAAAGCCCCAGTTTACAGGTAGGAGACTGGACTCGACGTTTCAATCAGGCCTTGATATCAAGGCCCTTATCAATCACCACTACAAGACTGCCAATTGCCTTTTTAATTGTGGCTTGGTGGGCTATTTCGTGGGGATGACCTTGCGTCATTCCTTCGACCCCCTTGGAATGACGCAAGGTCATGCCTTCTTGCCTTAATTGTTTGTTCTTGCTATGGGAGTTCTTTCTTGTATGTTAAATTCTGCTAAGGCAAGGCCTCATTGCTTATTATCCATGCTGTAGCAGAATCAAGCTTAATCATCTTTATTTTCGTTGATGATATGATGATTTTTATGAAATGATGTAAGCATTCAATGGTCCAAGTCTTTAATGTTTTGCAATCTTTCTATCAGTTATTAGTTGGCCTTTAACTGAACCTGCTAAGAGTGAGCTATTTCATACAAGCATGTCTAGTAGTGAGCTGTTGGAAATTCAACAAATGCAAGATATTTGGGTGTGCCCCTTCTTCTAGAAAGCTAAGTAACAAGGATTGCCGGCCTTTGATTTAAATAATCACCATGATGGGATTAATTGCTGGGCAGCTCAGAGACTATCCTATAATGGAAGGCTACTGTTGCTATAGTCTCTTGTGTTTAACCTTCAAAATTACTATTCCGGCATGTTCCTTCTTCCTAAGAAAGAAAAAGAGTTGTTCAACTATATTCTTGTCTCTTATGGAACGGTAAAGAAATAGACGGGAGGGGAGCTAAAGTTGGTTGGACAGCAAGCAATATATTATCCAAAAAAAAGTGGCCTACACATAAACATATTTTCATATGGAATGTTGCGCTATGTTTTGGAGCAAATTGGGGCTTTATTTACTCAAGCTGGCTCCCTTTGGGTTGCTAGGATCAGAGCCTATCTCTTAAAACCCAGAAGTTTTATTGCAAATTAGCTGTCCTCAACATTGCAATTGGGTTTTGAGGAAGCTTTTGGTACTGACGGGTACTGCCAGAGCTTTTATTAAGCATAAGATTGGAAATAGTGAAAATATTTTCTTCTAGTATAACGATTGCCTCTCTTCTGGCGCTCTCCTAACTAAGTTTGGCAGAAGGAATTTCACAACTCATTCCTATTCCTGAAGATGCTACAGTGGCTTTTTGTGTATAAGAATGGTGAGTGGATGTGGCCTCTTACCATTACTCTGGAGTTGCAGCAAATCAATATGATGTGTTATCAGAAAATTGAGAATAAATTCTTTATTGTTAAATTGTATTTAATTTTTAATTACCATACAAAAATAAATAAACAGGTGATGCTTGTTCAGATGTGATATCAGCTAAAGAAATCATAAGTATGCACCATAAACTTTAACGTTTAGACATACTGCACCAGTCTTTTGGTTCTCTGGGTACAATGTATGCCTTTCTAGCTGGAACAATAGTCTACCAAGTCCATTATCAATATCTGTTGTACCTATTTTTTGATGCTTTAAGATATAATGTATGTAGACACACTGAGGGTGAGCATCTAAATCATAAATTCCGACCGGCTAAGGAGGGGATCTATATCGTGATTTAATATATTTATACTGAGTGATATGGGTAGGAAAGTGGCAGAATTATTGACTCAATTAGAGGTCCAACCCATGCCTCAATCACATCAGGACTGCCATGTTCATTATGCTGTTGCAGAAATTATTTCTTTTTTCTACTCTTTATCATTACAAAAATGTCAAAAGTGTTGGACACTCAAAACACTCATATGCTCGTAAGAAATACATGTTCATGAATTTATTATCTAATATTCATGCCATTATAAGTATTTTAGGCTTATATTATCCTGGTGAAAAGATTTTTGAAGGTAATCCCAAGTATATATATTTCTTTTTCCTCATAAAACAAGGGTGTCAAGTTTAATAACCTATATAATTTTGAATTAAAAAGTGTGTATCTCACCCGAAGGAACCAACTTTTCCCATCATACTAAATCTATGCTGATTTTTGTAATATAATTTCAAAACAATTCCTTGCTGTCCCTGATTTACAGGCACTCGACTTCTTTTATAGGTAAATTTTGATTTTCCTTTTGCTAATTTCCTCAAAAGAAAAGAAATATGCGTTGAACATATCCAATGCATGTAGACTACCACAAATAAAGTGGACAGGCACTGAGAGAATCACCTAAACCAGGCCGACATTTTCATGCATGCAGTTTTCTTTGATATAAAGAGAAAATTCCAGACCATGTGTGATGGCACCAACTTGTTGGAACTCAAAGCCAAGCCATGTTGAACATGATCTCTCCCACCAGCTGTTTGTTTCATAGAAGAAAAAGGGGTCGTGTTACAATCCAGCTCCAATTACTTTTTGAAGTATGGTTGACATTGCTAGGGCCACATTTACGTGTCAACAATATTCCATCACCACCACCAGCTTTGCCTTCGCCATCCAACTTGCGGATGGGCTATTGCCTGTCTGTGGTTCAAAATGTTTCCAAAAAAACGAAAAAACTGCATTTTGCTTCAGCCTTCAGAATCACCACAAGAATGTTTTTGCAGAACCCCGTTAGTGTTATCTAGAAAAGAAACCTTTTAAAAATGGGGTGGTGCCTACCTTTTGTAGCGTTAACTTTTGTTGCTAGCTTTTACAAAATTCTCTTTCAAGAATTAGTGCTTCAGGGGAAGTTGCGTCGAGGACCTAACATTTCTAACACAGATGTATATCTTTTCTTTAAAAGAAGCAGTGAGAACCATAGACTTTGAATGTTAAATCATGCAGCAAAATAACCATTCAGCTTTAGGGGGTTGCAAGCAATTCAAGCCAGGAGTTTGCTGAAAGTGGCTGCAGATTCAATCAGAGTGATAAAGCATGGAACAGCGAGTCAGAATCGGTCACTGTCTCATTCACATGGATGATAAAGATGTGTTTATAGCATCAAACACCTTTATGATCACATCAACACTTTGTCATCATTGTTAATTTAATTGCACTAAACTAATTCAACTGTCTCCAAATGCTGCATTGTTCTCTGTAAGAGAAACTCAGATTTGGGCTTAACTCCTAGCATCTTAAGTTATTGCAATGAAAAAGATACAAAGTTATCCTCATACGCCAGGCATATTATCTATACATCTTTACTATATTCCCTATTTATCCTATTGAAAAACAAAAATGCCTATCGTGTCAAATAAGAGACGGTGATATTGATCAGTGGGTCTCCTTGGTAATCATACTGCAATGAAACCAACATCCAACTAAAGGTCTTACTGTAACTAATCTTACCAACAAGCAACGTTGCATCTCTTGTAGTCCTAGTAATTTATCTTTTATCAAGCAGTCGACCGAAAGATTTATGGGGGACAGTTAATAAGATGCTATTGTTTCGAAACAGTATTTCCTGCCTGTCCTGTCTTACCTATTGCTTCCTTCAGTGCGTACATGCTGTAATATTGATAGCATTTACAAATCTAACAATCTTTGTAACAGCTTTACCCATCATATATCTAAGATATTTGTAACTGTTTTAGCTTTTGGATGCTGCTGCACAAGTTGTTCAATTACGTATTCATCTGTTTTTCTAATTCCTGAGGTCAAATCCTTTAGGATATCAAGCCTAAATCATGCCCATAAGTTTGAGTTTGGGACGGGTATTTTTCAAGTAGGAGTTTTCTTTCTTGTCCAATACAACCTTTGCTTTTTAACTAAGCCCTTTAGACTCTTGAGGGTTTTGAGGGGAAATCTCCTAGTCCCAAATGGAAAGTCGCTTTAGTGCTTTTGTCCTGCTTTCCAGATCCTGCACTCTGTTCATGATGAGTTATGTAAAGTGGGTCCATTCTGAGATACGAAGGACCTCTTGAAGGTGGTCTCTGGTCCTGTTTCAACTTTTAAGTAATAGCCGTGGATGCTGGAGTGGAGAGCGATAATGCATTCCGCATTAGTGCGCTTTTTCACCCAATGCCTTGAATTCTAGTCCCTCCTCCTAACCCATTATGGCTCCAACTGCTCTCAGTGCTTGTTTAGGGCAGCTTCTGTACCCCAAAATTCAAGTAGGGCTAATCAGTTTCTAGCTTCCATAAACGTGGACATTGACCTTCTAGCAGCTAAAAGCTGAAGTGCCAGAATTGAGCTTTCGAAAAAAAGGCTGATATATAGGCAAGTTTAATACATTTCCTTAACCACCAACAGTCCTAGTTATTTACAATAATTTCAATTTGACTTCACTACTTTATACAGTTCCAATTGAGGTAAACAATATCTTATATGCAAAGAATTCATCTATTTACTCTATATATTAATGGTATGGGATCAATCAGCTCTCGGGTACTTTATTTTTCCTTAATAGGAAGAGGGGGGAAAAATGATCAATAAACTCAGGAGTTTTGAATGACCACCAAGTGATCGCGGGGTGGGCGTGCCGGAGTGGTTATCGGGCATGACTAGAAATCATGTGGGCTCTGCCCGCGCAGGTTCGAATCCTGCCGCCCACGCCTATGTCCTTTTTACCTTCTCGAAAGATCAAGCCTAACACCAACGTTTTTTATTTCTTATTCTCTTTAGACCTTTTTGTTTGGTTGGGAATCTTTCTTTTGGTTTTTTTCTGTATGCCCTTTTTACCTTCTGGGAAGATGAAGCCTATCAAAAACGCTTCTCCCACCCCCTTTTGCCCAATTGGAAATAATTATTTTCTCAGAGAAACTAGATAAATATGATGACCGCATAACTTTAGAATCTATACTTCCTTCCCCTGCAGAAAGAAGTGAAGCGATCACAAAGTTGAACACTACCCACTTACAGCATCATCAGGTTTTCAGTCAAGCTACTGTTTAATCAATTTGATCGATTTCGCAAGTTAGAAGCCCCTCGACAGATGAGGATTGAATTCATGTTGAACCATCCAAACCTTTTTGCACTTACCAATTTCGATATATAAAATATATACTATTTTATTTCGATAGTCAAAAAATATGATTACTTAAAAACAGAGTATACTGGGAAAATAATTTAACGTATTCATAAATTTTTTATTTATTTTTAAGTAATCAAATACTTTATGGTTTCTCCAATTATCATAAACTATACAGTAATACCAATCATGACTGTTGGTTAGTATGGTGTTAAAAGACAAAGAATCTTACCCTCAACGACATTTCACATTGACTAATTCCTTTTGTTTTCTTGATCTCTACGTAGTTAAGTCTTACGGGATTCAAAGTACTTGAATTTGACAGACAATGATAGTGATTGCAACTTAACTCAATTTTAAACATACTTTGTATGTATATATGTCTCGTCTGATTAATTCGGACTATCCATCAAATTTATACGACTACGGGGTTTCAAAGCTGGAGAGCATTTTCACATTGAATTAGCTTTACCAGATTCCCTGCGTTCCCTTATAAATTTGGGTGGGGGAAACAACATATAAAATGAAAAGCAAAACACCAAACTGTCACGTGGGATTAGTTCAAGTGGCGGTAAGGAGCAGAGAATGAGCAACTAGCTTCTTTCACATACTGTAACCTTGTGACCATGTTTGTCAAATTGGACCAACCCCATTCATAGAATGCCTAGCCGCTATCATACACAAGGCAACAAAAAGCAACCGACTGCAATCAAAATTTCGCGGTTGCTACTCAAGATTAAAGGCCGGTGGACCAATTAAATAAAGTTTGATGCGTTTGATCTCATGTAATGGAGATAAGAACCTCCAAAAATTAATCATCACTCCCTTCACACTCTCTTTTTATCTTGGCTTCCTCCCTTTGACGATATGGCTTCTTGTCTTTATGTCAAAACATTCCTTTTCTCCTCACCAAATGATCATCAACCTTTTATTCTTGGACCAATCTCTTTCTCTACACGTATTCTTCCATTCATAAATTCTAACTACGAAGGAAAATGAAAAGGAAAATTACAACCCTTTGTTTTTCCTTTGCAGAATCTTTATGAGGGAAAAATTAAAAAGGTCTATATATATATATATATATAGCTTTGAAAGGCTATCATTAGGGTGTTGAAAAATATACAGTTCTTTGCGGACCGGTTTGACCTTTTAGTCATATTCTCAACCACTACAATTTTTCAGTACATTGATTAGTGCCACTTACACACGTTTGATGTTAATGATATGCGAATGGAATTTGTGTGTGAATGATATTAAAAAATATGTTTAAGGAATCCAGATTCGGAAAGGTTTTTTGAGAGGTTGGTATTAGATTGGAATAAGACATGTCACAATGCCGATTTATTAAGTAAGCTCTTTGTCTAGATTTTCGATTGAAATTATCGAACATGGTGACAAAATACTCTAGAAAGTGCTTTAGCATAATTGATGATGAATTATTGGGGTTCAAGAAATCTGGTGTGGTAAAAGGTTCAATGGATTCAACCGGCCTCTGCACAACCTTGAATAAGTAATCTCTAATTGTTTGTATGTCATCATTGAGAGGTCATGGAACTGATTAACATTTGACCATCTAAGTCATCTAACAGTGTATCTGTGGGGTCCCAAAAAGAAAGATTTATCTTAACTAAGTGGGGTGGCAATTTATAACTTTATATGATTATCTTTTAATCGTATAAAATTTTAAATAAATATTAAACAATATGTAAGTGTAAAGAATAAAAAAAGGTGTCAAAATTAGATATAGGTTTTTGCTTCACCAGCTAGCTATATGATGCTGTGCAAAATTTCCATTTACTCTTTTTCCTCAAGACTGCAATTGTAGCCATACTCTACCCATCAAATTCATAAACAACCAGTTCTGGAAAGTGAATGCAGGCCGCCATGGCCACCATCCCTAGCTCTCTCTATATATAAATATATCAGAAACTAAGAAGTGGAAATGGAGAGATGAGGTGCATGTATAACTCACAACATATATCCCATATTCTGCATTCAAAACATGCATGACATTGGCACACCCCTTTATGTAACTAATTAACTTAATCCAACTGGCAGCTGAAAATACATTAGTTGCCTCATCACTTTTGCACACAAACTATTTGCATGCTTAATTTACTTGACGTGCTTGATTAATACATTCTTAGATATCCACCTCCTCCCACGCTTCACTCATGAATTTATTCCATGCCTGTTGTCATATATATTAAATATTATAACTAGACGTGAAGGGCAAAAAACAAACTACTTATGTCCGGTCTCTTTCTCATTGCCTCTACTCAACTTTTAGCTAAATTATATTTTTTCAAAAAGTTTGATTAATTTATTATATTTTATGTTAAAATTTAAATTTTTTATTCTGTAAAATTGGTTTTCATGGTTTTTAATACAAAAAATAATTTTAGAATATAGGTACTTACAAAAATATGAAAATTTAATTTGAAACATGCCAATATAAGATGGACAAAGGCTATGAGACAGAGGGAGCAATTAATAGTGCAAAATGCATTATTGCTTACGTCTCTCCTTATTTCCTTCATATATATATTCAAACAAAAAAACTTTTTAAATGTTAGACCTTATAATTAATTAACCCATTAATTAAAATGCAATTGACCTTTTCTCTGTAAATCTACTTTACAGTTTACAAGCTGTACTTCATTGAAATGGCATTCCCTTTTCTCTAGTTGGGTACTTAAGATAGATAATGGTGCTCCTTTTTTGGTGCTTAAAATGAACAAATATTTAATATTCTTCATGTAATTTTAATTTTTAATTGCAAGCACTTTCATCTATATAATATTCTTCATGTCATTTTATCCCTAAAATTTTGTTGATAGTCAGAGCAAAATTGCTAAAATTGTTATTCCTTTTTTGTAAGGGGAGATATTGGACTGTGTCTCTACCACCAGTTGTTGCACGTAGATTCATGTGCGTATTTTTGTGCAAGAAGAAGAAGAAAAGGGGTAGGTGGGCTCACCAACAATGCCATACTGATAAGGCTCGCTTCTCTCTATCTCTCTCTCTCTTTAGGCACTGTTGTTCTCTATTAGACAAGTACTAGTTTGTTTGTTAGCGGTCTCTCTGGAGAAGAGACGCTCATAAATTAGAGCATTCCTCGACCAAAGCAAGCTACACCAAATTCAGTTTATTTTTCCACCACCATGGAGCTTAATGCCACCACCATGCAGCACCCTCAAACCTGCCTAGAAATAACCATGGAGGTTCATCAAGTTGTCCAACCACCCCATAAGAGCACCATTCACAAGCTTAAATCAAGGCTCAAGGAAACTTTCTTCCCTGATGACCCTTTGCGCCAATTCAAAGGACAGCCAACGAGGAAGAAATGGATTCTTGCAGCTCAATACATATTCCCTATTCTCCAATGGGGTCCGAATTATAGCTTCAAACTCTTCAAATCGGATATTGTAGCCGGACTTACCATTGCTAGCTTAGCCATCCCACAGGTCACTTCAAAAAAAATCTTGCTTTTTCTCCTCTTTATCTGATAGTAATTAGAATGTTTATCCATTCATTTGATCTCAAATTTTTTACCTCAGGGTATCAGTTATGCTAAGCTTGCTGGTCTACAACCAATTGTTGGTCTCTGTGAGTGACTCTGCTCTTTTAGTAAGCTTATTTGCAACTTTGAGATTCCTGTTTGATTGGATTTTCATTTGGTAATGCTTGTTTATTCCTTGTTGGTCTAGATTCCAGCTTTGTGCCTCCTCTTGTATATGCTGTACTTGGAAGCTCCAGGGACCTTGCAGTAGGGCCTGTTTCCATTGCTTCACTTATACTTGGATCCATGCTTAGACAAGAAGTATCCCCTGCCAATGATCCTGTCTTGTTTCTGCAATTAGCCTTTACTACAACTTTCTTTGCTGGTTTTTTCCAAGCTTCTTTGGGATTTTTAAGGTGAATTTGTCTTTTCGTTTTAAACATATCTTTGCTTTTTTTTAAAAAAAATTTAAATAACCTTTCTGATGATTTCTGGTGTAATGTGAGCAGGCTTGGATTTATCATTGATTTTCTCTCAAAGGCTACTCTTATCGGGTTCATGGCTGGGGCTGCTATCATTGTTTCTTTGCAGCAGCTGAAAAGCCTTCTTGGAATCACTCATTTTACTAAACAAATGGGTTTGGTACCTGTTTTGAGCTCCGTTTTCCACAATACAAAGGAGGTATTGTATTTTACTCTGTAGTCTGCACCAATCTATTCCGTATATGTAAATGTCACTTAAATGGTAACTGCCTGTGGCCAACTGCTGCTTGCCATAACCTCTGCTTTTTTCGGTAACTTGATAACTCTTACTAAAACTTCTTGTCTCTTGGCAGTTAGCAGCCAACTCATTCATGTCTGGCTTGCCATAACCTCTGCTCATATTTGTTCTTGTCATAAATTTATGTATGGTTTCTTTGCTTCTCATGCAGTGGTCATGGCAAACGATACTGATGGGGTTCTGCTTTCTAGTGTTCCTGCTAGTGGCAAGACATATTGTACGTCTTATTACTTCTCCTCTCTTTGTCTTCAAGTCCCATATGCAATCTGCTATCTTTATCTCTCAAAAGAATGCTCTTAACCGCCTAACAATCGAACCTGTTACTCACTCAAAGACAAACCCCCCAATAATGTCATTGTGGACGGTTTCAATCATCTACATTCACTATTTTCTTACGTCTGGCCCTGGTGCTATATTTCACCAACCAGAAAGCCTAATGTTGATGATTTTACTCTTTTCTGGTCTGCATGGATAACATGTGTCATGTATTTCCATGGTCTGGGTGGTCATAGTTTCTCCAAATGATTTCTATTACGTTTTTTTATCTTTTTAATTCTTTTATGTGGACACCCTACCAATCCTGAGTCCTGAGAGCGATATTAAATGCATTATTGACCATTTGCAACTTGAGGAAAAGAGGCCGAGATTTGAGAAAAACATTGTGTGGGAGGCTTAAACTTTCAGCTTGGACATATCAGTACAACATGTATGGGCTCTATGAGCCTTTAGCCCTTTAGCCTTCATAAGACTAATAGCTGGTTTCGATGTGCGGGGCAGTACGGTGGGATGCCTCCCTACTCTCTAAACAGCATTAGACTCGTAGTGATAGCACCGTCCCGCACATCCAAACAGGCTCTAAGTGGGTGACTTTTGCACACAAAAGAGCCTTGGTTCTTAATTTGAGCCACAGGCTCATATGATAACGATCCAATCATAGGCTGAATCCTTGATAGTCTGCAGAGTTGACTCAGATGCAATGCAAGCCACGTCAGATAGTTGGTCCCACATGAAAGTCTAATAGAATACTCTCTGACAACAATTTGGTTATGCATTTACTATCAAAATTGGGGTGTGTGCCATGCAGAGCATGAGAAGACCAAATTTGTTTTGGATCTCAGCTGGGGCTCCTCTTGTTTCTGTGATCCTCTCTACACTAGTGGTTTTTGCATTCAAAGCTCAGCATCATGGCATCAGTATAGTAAGTTTCCTGGGTCCCTCACTTAGTAACTCCTAATATATATTGCTCCACTTTTTTGTTTCTTACAGTTAATTGGTGTGCTCTACTCACTTAGATTGGAAAATTGCAACAAGGATTAAATCCTCCTTCATGGAATATGCTGCAATTTCGTGGGAGCCACCTTGGACTGTCAATTAAAACTGGCCTTGTTACTGGAATTATTTCCCTCACTGTAAGTTGTTTTAATTCCTTTTTATCTGAATCTTTTCAATAATTAACGTGACACCTCATTGAAAAGAAAAAACAAATGAGTCCACCAATCACAATTAAACTAAATGGAGGAGTTCTTCACAAAATTGCCAATGTTACCTTCGTACCAAACGCTATCAAGAGAGGGTTTTGCACGTGCTTATACCTTGATTTGTATGGAGTTGCACAACAAGTTGTTAAACTGATACTTTAAGCTTTGCATATCAGTACGTAGGCACAGCTTTTTAAACCAATTGGCAGATCGAAGACAAACCATTTAAAGCTTGATGTGCAGTAGAAACATGCATACGATTATTAAATGGCCGGTTGGCCACGACAAATTTATTTTGAAGTCGGAGCCGAAGAAAATTTCACAGACCACGATTCATCGTTATGGTAATATAAACTGATGAGCCAATAGCGGGCTTGTCAGACTATTGAACGAGTTCACAAAGGAGGTAAAGTTAAGAGGACTGACTTTTTCGAGTGAAATGAACACCCCTTGGCGGCGTGGCAACTTTCACAGTCAAGTAAAAGATAAGATACTGGTTCAACCTGCAGATGATGAAAATTTAGTGAAGGAAAAGCTAAAGGGGGTAGAATAAGAGCATGGACTTCTTAGCCAAAAATGCACCAGTTTATATTATGAAAACAGATTAAAGATCGTTCCAAAACCTCTAATCAAAATGGTATGACTTTTTTTTTTTTTTTGCATAAACCTTCATATAATCAAGTTCAGTGTTTTTTAAAAGAAGACAACACCATGCCTGCATCTATACTTAAATTGAAAGATAATTTACTTGTAAGAATATTTCGGGAAGAACAGAAATCTGTTTAGCCATTATT
>NW_018397266.1:3057365-3063313 GCF_002168275.2 Theobroma umbraticum
TCAAAAAAAAAAAAAACATCAACATACGAATTGCCAAAAGTATCAAATATGAAGATCAACCATAGTTAAGATCACAAAAAATCAAGTTAAAGACTTTTACGCAAAAAAAAAAACACTGAGCTTTGGATTTCTTTTTCCTTTTTAAATAATCAAAGAAATGAAAATTAACTTTGAATGGATTTCTAGCCACAGTAATCAAAATGAATCAAGATTTTATCTGACAGAATTTATCAAAGAAGCTCAGATATATGGTTCGAAACCCTTCTCCATTGGACTTTCTCGTATGTACCGAGAAAGTAAATGAAAATGAAACACGAAATTAAATTCTATACTCTGAAAGAAGAGATTTGTTGAATGCGAAAAAAAAGAAACAAATTATGGACTTACAAAAGAATTACACAAAAATTAATGAAAATTCATTCTCACTCTTTAGCAAGATTTCATAATAAGGAGAACAGAATTTTAATCCTATGGGATAGGCATTCAAGATTCGTAACCAAATTAAAAAAAATAAAATCATCTCTTTTGAAGATAAAATGCAATTTTTCATAATTAGAAACTTGACATCATAAAAAAACGACTATAATATACATGCATATACACGTAATAACAGATAAAAACATTACAGGATTTTACCTGAAATCAGGGATGAGAGAATTGCAGAAGAAGATGGGAATATAGAAAAACACCTCTAAATTTAATTGATTTGAGGTCCCGGCTTCTTTCGATGGGGAAGAGAAATACAGATTAAAAAATAGAAAGACTATTAGAAATAGTGAAAATCCTAAACTTACAGGTCCCAGATACTTTGGCAGGCGAGTGAAATGTGCAAAAAGAAAAGAAAAAATGCTGTAATGAACAAGAGCAAAAGGCGGGTAACGAATAACACCATGTTTGGCCCAAGGTCAGCAGGAGTGCAAGAGGAGAATAGTAGAAGCGGTAATTCGAAGAATGAGAATAATAAGGGACATTTTAAAAATAACTCTCTTTACGGTGTTTTTAAACATAGTTTTTTTTTTTATAATTTTACCTATTGTTAATTAAATTAAATTAAATTATTTTTAATAAAATTATACATCAGGTGTAAAAATATATTATATAGTTAAGTTATTACAATCCATGTTAAAAAAAATATTGTTGTCTACAAAAACATGTTACAGGTTAGATTGTTGCTCACCATGTTAAAAAAAAAAACTATTATTACACTCCATACACAAAAATATATTACACATTATAGTTAAAAAAGGTTATTACATGTCACATGGAAAAAAATATTATTATTACACATCATATTAAAAAAATAATATTATTACATGTTATATTTAAAAATATTTTGTTACATTTTAATGTCTAAAATATTATTATTATTTACAAATCAAAATTTTAAATATTCTCAACTTTTTCATTTTTATTGTTTTTTGGACAACTTGATATGATTAAAATATTTCTAACATGTTTTCATAAATAAAAACACAAATTTTTTTTATCTAAAACACCTATTTCTACTAAAAATTAAAAAAAAATTCTTTAAAAACCTAGGTATATAAATTTCAAAATTTTAAATTTATTGGTGTTTAAGTCCCAAATTAATCCAATTAAAAATTATTTCAAACATCTGTGATCATTTTTACAGTTTTTATTTTATCCAAAATATTTAAAAATTAAAATTTTCAAATACCTACAGTTTTAATTTTAATTAGTGTCTTGGTAGTACAGAAAAGAAATATTTAAAAACGTGGGAGAAAGAAATCGAAAACCGAGCATAGCATACTTATACCAAAGAGAAAAATCGATAAAATTAGAGAGAGTGGAATGGTGAGAGAGAGAAATCGAAAACACAAACAAAAAACAAATGTGATGAATGGTTTAATTTATTTAAAATAATTTCAATGATATTTTTATCAAATCATGATTAAATATGATTAAAAATAATTAAATTTATTTTGATAGTTATTTTTAAAATACTTTTATTAAAAAAAATTATTTTTCATGATTTCTTCAAATGTAATAATACATTGACAATACGTTTGATGCGCCCACTCTTCTCCCAATTAGTGTTTACTTTTTTATTTGATTAAGTTTTATCTATTTTCCCGAAATTACTATTTACTTTTTTGTACAATATAAAATACCTTTCAAAATTATTAAGATGAAATTATTCTTCATAAATTTGGAAAATTACAATTTTATTCATATAAAATTATTTTTTTTCTCTTTTCTTCCTCTCCCTCTTCTTCCCATGGCATTGTTCTTTTTCACCGTTTCCAGCTCTGCCTGTGATTACTGATTTGGTACTTATCTAATGGAAAAGAAAATGGGTTAAACTGAATATGCTCAAGTATTTTTTTTTGTTCATTTTATGATGATTTGGGCTTAGTTTGTTGTTACTTGTTTTTTTGTTCTTCGTTTAATGTTTTAGGCTTGCAAATCTCTTCATTGAGCTTATCAAAATTATTATAAGGTGCATAATATTATGTTTAATGCATAAAAACTTCTTTTTTGTTAAATTTTTTATCAAATATTATATATTAATCTTATTTGAAAAAAAAATATTACTTAGATAAATCTATACATACCTGAAGAATTTTTTTTTTCTTTTTGTTAATATATATTGTATTATTTCAATGAAAACTACATAATATATTATTTTAATAAAAATAAATATTAATATAATAAAAATATTTTTATTTTTATTATAATAAATAATAATAATTTTTACCTTACTCTTTTTACCATATCAAATTAAATAATAATTATTTTATTCTTATTGCATGAACAAAACGTCCTTTACTATCACGCGTAATAAAGATAAGACTTTTGGAGGGTTGAATTGCATTTTGAATAAAGTTTTGGGAACAAAATGAATACTATCCAAAGCTTTGTTTTTTCTCTCAACGTGGCACCCAATCATTGGCTTGACATCCAAAGCGTAAGTAGAAATTTGTAAAAACGCCATAGTATGTACATATCGTATATGCCTGAGAGCGAGCAGCACATGCGCAGGGCATAAGCCTGACTCGCTGCCTCCTTTAGCTCAGTCACCAGACCAGAAGCACAAATTTCAGAATCATGACAAATAGCAACAGCCCAGACACGTCCTCCGATCTCCGGAAATACGGCGTTCCGTTTTACGGAGCCGGCTGGGTTCCTTACGACCACATCAGATCCAAGCTCGCGTCGCAAGAAAAAAATGAAGAAAATGAAGACAAAGAACCAACTCAATCCAAAGACGATGAGATTAGTACCTCCCAAAACTACGTCGTTTTTGCTGGCGGTGGTGGTGAAGGCCGTAGCGGCATCCCCAATGCAATCGTCGTCTCGCATGTCGATTTCGCCTCTAATTCTCTCTCTGAACAGCCTGTAAGTAGATTTCAAGAATTTCAATTTAAAATTATTTTAATTTTATAGATTCTATGTTGACGATTCTTAAAAGTATGAAATCTAAATCTTTTAGAGCAGCGATTTTGAATTAAGGAAACGTTCTCAAATTTGTGATTGTAATTGCTGTAAGCAACTGCTTTTTTCAAAAAAAAATAATAAAATTCACATGGAATATGATATGATAATTTATTGTATTTTCTTGTTATCATTAAAGGTGTTTAAGCTGGGAACTGATTCTGATTTGCCTTACCGAATGACTGTTCATCCGCGTGGAGATGGCATTATCTGTTCATTGCAACAGAGTTGCAGGTTTTTTCTTTTTTGTCTCTTTAGTTACTTTTTTTTTTGTTTCTATCATTTGCTTTTCGAATCTGAAATTGGAAAATTTTGATGGCCTAAAGCATTGATATTGACATAATTTAGCACAGGCAACTTAATTTGATAGGTGAAATGTGAATTTGAATAATCCTTGGTGGATTTCAAAGCTGCCTGCTGTTGTTACTAATTAGATTGATAGAGGCAAGCATGAGTGTATAACCAATGATTCTCTCTATTGACAAAAGATGCTGTTATTTCTTTATGATGCTTTTTTCTAAATCATCTCAAAGCCATCGCTGCTACAAAGCTTTTTGGAAAATGGAGTGTTTGGAGGAAGAGAATGAAAATTTTCTGGTTCTAAATCAGCCAGACAAAATGCGTGATACAGTTTGTTCCTTTCTATATGCCCAAAAGAAAGTGTTTCAAATCAATTTCTTCATCATATTTTCTTTTCTTGATATGAATTTCTTCGTCATAATTTCAACCAGTCTATTTATATAAAGAATGTGCAACTCCTCAATACATTTTTCTATGAATTAGATACGACCTCTCTTGGAGGTAATATAATTGCCCTGGCTTTAGTGTGAAACTCTAGACACTGAAGGGAAGAGTAATAGTATAGAAGTTGTACCATAATATAAAGGTGTACCTGAAGTTATGCTAGCAAATAGTCAAGGAGCTTATGCAGCTGTTTATTGTGAAATATAATTTTCAAAGATGTAACCACATGTGCACCAAGGTTCATGTTTTAATGGTCAGATATCCTGTGTAATTTGTGCTGCAGCACCTTTGTTCTGATTCTGTTTCCCTCCTGTGCTCCTTTTTGACTGACTCAATTCTAACATACATCCAGATTAGTATTATGTTGCACAATTAGTTTTGTCATTGTTTCTAGTTTAAGGAGTACCATATCCCATTGTTTTTCTTCTTCAGGTTGTTTGAGTGGGAAGAAACCCAGGATAATGAAGTACAAAACCTGGGTGTCAAGGTGTCAGAGAAAGTTCTGACCCAGTTAGAAGATGTTGGACAACAATTAGCACTGAGATTTAACAGTGAGGGTTCCGCACTGGCTGTTGGTGGCGAGGTAGAGCATCCCTTTCAATTTTTCCATTTGTTGGAATAAGTCTGTTGCATGATTCATTATAACACCAGTGGGAAAAACTATTGTCTCACTATGTGGTCAATCTGAAGGTGATGCTCAAGTCAAGCTGTACATGCTAGTGTAAATTTAAGAAGTATATACTGGTTGTTTTTCACACAATAGATCACTTTATGCAGTGTGGTTGTCGTTTTGGTTCAACTTGGATTTCAGCGATATATTATCGTGATGGAATATCAATGTCATTTTCTTGACATAGAGAGGAAGAACAAAGGAAAAAAAAAAAGCCAAAGATATTAAAAGGCACCCAATGTTCAACAATGTACAGTGTTATGACCTTTATTTTGTACCCTTTAATACTGTAGATTCTACACTTGTCTTTATTGGGTGCCACTGTGGAAGTAATAGTTTCTGCATAGGGGTTTTCAAACTTCAAAAAGCAGATAGTAGCAAGTTATAGGATCTTCCTTCGAAGCTCATCTTTGGATTGAAGGGCCAACTTTTCCATTTCTGTATGTTATGTTTCACTTGTTCAATTTCTCCATTTTGTGCCTAATGCATTATACCTTTTTCATTTCAGCAGCAATATGCCATATGATGCTCTGATTTTGTTGCAGTACAGGATGGCAGTTTAAGGGTTTTCAAGTGGCCTAGCATGGAAATAATTCTGAATGAAGCCCAAGCTCATTCTTCTGTTAAGGACTTGGATTTTAGGTCTGTGGCACTGGGATTAACAATAATATCTATTCCTGAACCTGCAAACTTTTTCTCCCCTGCTTATACTTATACTTTCAAGGGAGGAGGTTGTCAAACAGGAGGAAACTTCCTCTCCTTAGTAATCATTTTTGCTGACAACTTTATTGTTTGTATTGCAGCTGTGATGGAAAATTTCTTGTCTCATTGGGAAGTGGC
The DNA here is from genome assembly GCF_002168275.2 of Theobroma umbraticum. Taxonomy (NCBI): domain Eukaryota; kingdom Viridiplantae; phylum Streptophyta; class Magnoliopsida; order Malvales; family Malvaceae; genus Theobroma; species Theobroma umbraticum. The sequence continues at coordinate 3,063,076 of NW_018397266.1, forward strand.
CTTTGTAGGATTTGGGATGTAGAGTCATCAAAAGTTGTTGCTTCTCTGGCAAAGGGAAATGTGAGTGAGTGAATCAAAATTTTTAATAGAGCCTTTTCTATAGGTTTACAACTTTTGGTGCTTTTAACACTAGCTTTTCAAGTTGAGGAGAGTTGTCCAGAGTCCAGATTATTAGCATTATGTGTTACATCTCTCTCTCTTTCTCTCTTTATATATATATATATATATATATATATAT
>NW_018397266.1:3063413-3073002 GCF_002168275.2 Theobroma umbraticum
GAACAGTTTGTTTACGAATTGAATAATAGTTTAGCCATTAAATCCTTCACTCTTTCCAAGTGAACCAATAAGATCTACTCACAAGAGAGACATACTGAGATTAGTATCTAATGGAACCTAAACTGCCACATCCTTTACTTGGAAACAAATATCAAATCACGTTATTACCCAGCATAAAGTATGTAACAAGAAGAAAAATTAACACCATAGTGACAGGCTTTTCCAGTAACTTTTACCAAATGATCCACTACTTCCTTGTCTAGTCCAGAAATGAAGCACCTAATTTAGAAATATCTCTTGATCAATTTAACACAAGTAGAAGTCAAAGCTCAGAACAAAGTCACTTCAATTCAAGAAGCACCTAAACTGTCCTGTCACTGAACTGTAGTGCAATTCCGCTTTAAACTGCTTGCTACAGTATGATGCAGCATCATAAATCTTTGCCTACCCCAAAGACACCCTTAAAGACAAGAGCTTAACATTCCAAGCCTCTTCTGCACCAAAGATCCAATGGGAGAACCCTAGTCTATCACAGAACAAAGAAAACCTAACAGAACCACTCTAAATCTAGATCCTTCCAGCAACCCACCTCTCAAAATCTAATGACCAAATTATCCCACTAATTACCATCCTCAACTTCAGTAGTTTATTCCCACTACCAAACTTCATAAAATCACTTTTCAGAAGCAAACACCCAAAAGCCAGTAGCCTCAAAACAAAAACAAGTATTAAGACCCAAATCAATGTTACCTTGCCATCTTGGTAGATGAGTGCAGATGCTTCAATGTAGGCTACAGCTTGATACCTGACACCATGGAAAGGAATATAAAACTCCAATCAGTTGAACATTAACTTATCACTGAGTAACACCTGAAGGGAAAAATTGAAAACAGCAGAATATGGCCGATATACTAATTTTTCAAATATGTAGGCTCTCAAAAATCAAGACTACCAACTATATCAGAACCGCTGACATAAATGTTTGAGCCCCATCACCTACAAGTCAGAGCTAATGGAAAAGGTCCCTCGAGTTGCATATTTTTATGTGCTTTTTAAGAAGTAATTGGCCGTGAAAGGACATGTTAAAACCAGGTTTTGAGTTTTATGAAACCCAGATAAGAGTATCATCTTACCTTTCCCTCCCTTAAAACATTCACAAAGCAATTATTTAAATTAATTACCTACCTTGATGACCTGCAGTTTATAACAATTCTTAATAGAAAAAGTTTTTTTTCAACAGTACCTCAATCCCTTTGCCCTTTTTCCCAACTCCTGTTCTTCTGGAGGAAAAAGGAGAAAAAAAAAAGGAAAAAAGAAAGAAAACTTGAAGGCTTTTGGATTCACCCTGGAAAATGGCTGCTCAAACCTCAAATGTATACATTTGCAATTGACAATGTGAGGCTTTAACATCACACGAGATTAACCAGTGACCATTTTTTTTTTTGAAAAAAAAATGACCATTTTTTTTTTGAAAAACAAAATGACCATTTTTTTTTTGAAAAACAAAATGACCATTTTTAATTCAATACCTATAACGAAATGACATTCCATAATAGCAAAACTCTAGTGAACAATACATCGTCATTAAATATGTCACTTACCCAAGGTTAAGAAGGCCAGCAACTGTACTAATGCTAATGTCAAAATCCACTTTGGGCTGAATGATGAAATTCCCTTCCCTTATTGGCTAATAGACAGAATTGACAAGAAATCAAAATAACAGCTATTTACTACAGTTTCACAAAAAGTAACTCCATTGCATGGATATAAGATATTTTACATAAATTTCTCTACTAACCTCTCGTATCAGTAGTGCAAATCTGCCCTCACATATTCTGACACGTATGCAGTCACTTTCTGTTAACTGCCCATTTGTAGGAGTTCCAGGAAGCCTTAAATATATATCAATGAAATTCTGAACAGAACTACAGAACTTTGCAGAGTCAAGGATTTTTAAAATATCCTGATAGGCCACCTAATACCAACAACAAATAAGAATGGTTTGTCATAATCAAGACATGGCAGGTAAGTTCTAGGTAGAAACATTATGATACTTACTTGTTTATTACTCTTCAAAACGAAGAGTGAACTCTCAGGAGAAAGAACAGGATCAAAATCATTTCTAATTTTCAGCTGCAATAACATGAGAAAGCATTGAAACACAAAGTTAGCTTTGTCATCAGAGTTACTGCTGAATAATGGTCAGAATATCCCACAGGACCATAGCTAACATAAATACGAAATCTACTGTCGTGCATAGGTTAAACACACACAAAAAGTACAATAGGTATCAACATGTGTGCCTACACAAAATCTAAACAGAAAGAGTATCAAAAGTATTCTGATACTTATAAGCACATCCTTGTCCTAAAAGTTTGAGATATTCAAAGACTACTGACATGTGCGTGAACAAGATGGGGTTCAATATGCTGCTGAAATATTGGAAACACTGTCATCATGATCTCATTTTGGGACATAAAACACCCCACTCTACTTTTGTCTCTTTGAACTCGAGAAATCAGGTGTGAATGAACACCTCCAACCTGGTTTTACAGAGAAGAACCAACTTAATAGCCTATCTTTTCTCAAAGAGAACAAGATAATACATATATAATACAAGAAAATCAAGACCCCAAGATGGATTAGAGAATCAACTTACAACAGCAATCCACAAATCAAGGGATTTTCTGATTTCAGGATGCAAAGCATAAACCCCCTCAAAAATTATCTGGTCAGAAGAAACAAATTAAATTCTAAAATGTTACAAGTATTTAATCCAAATGAACTAGCACAACTAAGCAAGGATTTCAATTGCAGATATATCAGGTGACATTTATGATTGGAAAAAAAAATCCTTCTTTAAAACAACTATCAGGTCAGTTAAATCTAGAAAGAACCAATAATTCACCTTAGCAATCCAATCCATCTTTCATTTTCTAAACCTTTGGTCTTTAACTCTTTAATTTACCTTGTTACATTTCAGTGAAGAAAAATATAATAAATAACTTCAAAAAAGCAAGCTTTGACAGCAATGAAGTGAATATGTAACAGACCACACCACAATCATCAGACACTTCAAGCTCTTTGAACCCATTACGAGAACCAGTCTCCAAGTCAAATAAAGGTATTTTTGTCCTCCGGCCTTTCCTTATGTCACCAATATTCTGCAAAGAAAAAATTGAAACGGCTAGGCATTATTGATAGGATTAAATTTCCAATCAACATCAAACATAAACTACAAGGTATGAAAATATATAATCTGCATTTCTTTTATATATAACACATCATTACAAAATTAAATACAATCAAGCTACCCTTAACAAAAGAGTTCATTTCTTTTATTTTATTTTGGTTTTTTTCTATTTTTAAAATGGCAATAAAAACACTTTCCTGGTTTATGTTTTCAAAAAAGTAAAAGTAAAAACAAAGTTTTCACAAATGTTATAAACAAGAAATTATTGCTTCCAGTGATTTTGTAAACAATGTTTCCTCTCCTGTTGATACTTATAAAAGGAATTATATTGATATAACACTATTTATACAATAAAAGGACAATGAATATTTCAAGGTTGTAAAAACTTACAATTACAATATTATAAATAAACTACAAGGAATATATATAGTAGAATTAAAATATAGATGACATAAATATAATAAATCAATTTTCTAAATAGAAATATAGGGTATCATATAAAATTATATAATTTCTACAATTATAACCATTAAATTATTCAATTTAATCTGAAATATCAAATAAAAACCTGTCAATATTGAAACTAATATATCATATAAAACATATAACATAGACTTTTATATTTTTATATATTGTATGTACTACAAAATCCACAATCTACTATAGTAAATAAAGCAATATAATTGAAGTATTCCTCAAAATAAATTTTTCATTATTATTTTAATATGTAAATGTAAGTCTTATTTAATTACATTACTACTTTATTATTCTTACGATTTACTATATTTTTCCATATGGTAAAAGTATATATTTACAAATATTATTTCCATATACAACATTTTTTTTATTGTCCTAAAATTAATCAATACATATCCATTATTTACCAAGCAAATTAATATTGTCAAAACAGAAAATTGGTGCTACCAAATGACCCTTAAGCTCTATAAAATATTTTTCAAAACTTACAAAATCATTTTCTTACTTTAGCCATCATATTCCTCAAGTGGTGAGGCTCAACACAGTCCTTAGAGTATTCAATAAAATCTCAGAGAACTTGATAAAATTTTAGAGAACTATGAGAGTCGGTTAAAATCGTTCAAGAAGCATATGAAAGAACACTATTCAAATAATTGACGTTTGAAAAAATGAAAACAAGGAATTTGCAGCCTTCAGGATATTTGTTCACCATGTTTTCTGCACTACTATTGTATGAAAATAAAGTGAGGCTGGTAGAGGAATTAAGTGGGCCACTTAATCATAACCCTTACAAACCTTTAGTTTCTGCTAAGTTTTGGAGGTGCATTCTTTACCAGTACTATGTTTCAACTAAAGTTAAAATGCCTCATTCATCCCCAATCCTATCATCAGAGATTAACACATAAAACACCTTTTCTTTTCTTTTTTTTTTTTTTGAAATGCACATAAACCAACTTAATAGATAAAATTGACACTTACCTTTGAAAGCAAAGGAAAATCAAGAGAGTTGAAGTCATCATATTTGAAATCCTTAACTTGCTCAGACTTAAAATATCTTTCAAGGGAAACTACTTCACAACCAACAATATTTGCCATTTTATGTGCCAAACTAGTCTTTCCAGATCCACTAGGACCACCTGCAAAAGCAGGTGCAACATCAACAGCATATGAGTTTCGCAATCAGAAGGGTGAAATAGTAACAAATTCGATAATAAATTATGAAAAATTACACAAAGTTATTTCTTTCTTGTTTTATAAGACAATGACCTAAGAGTCATTTATTTAACTTCATAATCCACCACGTAAACCAAGAAAGAGGAAGGAGGGTGGATTAATCCACCAGGTAAACCAAGAAAGAGGAAGGAGGGTGTATTAGAGGCTTGAAACTCTGATTACGACATTTGACTAAGCCACTTGAACACAGAAATAGGAAAAAAACATTGGATTTCAAAATTGTTTCCTAGACCAATAGAGCAATGCTGCATGAATTAAGGTTCTCAGCATGTAACAGAGGCAAGTAGAATTTCACAATCATGGTAAAGGCATATTAATATTGCTTTCCATGTTTTATTTAAAGCTAATAGCAATTAAGAATATATTGTAATGCAGTAGTCCAAAAAAGCTAACCAAACTGTTTGACCAGCAACAAATAGACCACACACTTTCACAAGTCGATAGCAGCCAGACATTAAATTTACGCATAAAAGAATATCCTATTAGGGCTAGTTTCAAGCACTCAAAATGATTATTATCAAACTTGAATAGAAGTCCATATTTCCACGTAGTTAAACTTGAGAGACGTGGCAAACAAAAAACAGACCAACCAAGCAAGAAAGAGAGAGATGTATGCTTTTGATATTACCAATTCCAACTACAATGGGAACACCTTTATTCTCCAACAAAGCCTGGAGAAAAAGAGAAAAGGCATCAGCTTTGGACATGAGTGAATATTCTGATAAACTATTTACCGTTAAAGGCCTTCTCAGCATAAGAGTTCTTCCTTTCATTACCTGTATTGCTTGAACAGCAAGAAGCAAGCCCCGATCCAAGTCATATGAATCAGGCATTGGGGCAAGTTTCATTGTATCCCTGAAAGCAGAAGAATCTATAGCTGCTTCATGAGAAAGTCTACACATGAAATTAATTGCAACCTCCATGATATAGTTCAGAAAAGAAGTGCTTGAAAAGATTTTTAAGTGTCCAAGTAGAGGAGACATACCTATAACGGCATCACCATGTGAAGGATCTGATGAGATAAAATGCCATGTTGCTAATACAGGTTCCATTTGAGATTTTGTCGGAGACCGAGTCCAAGGCTGAGATAAATCCTCCAGTCGAGTTACAAGGTTTGGAGTAGTACGGATAGGCTTTGGTGCCGCAATCACTTTTTCTTGATTACTAGGCACAGACGAAGTAGAAACAAGTGGAGGAGTATTGAGGCGTGGTACACCTGAAAGTGCAATTAACTTAAGCAATAAGAAAAACAACAATAGTTGCATAGACAGAAATCATGTCAAGTGGACAACCTTTTCTTTCGAGTATCATTTCCAGATATGATTTAGTGAGCCATGGTCCAGTGATACCCATCCTCAATGCTTCTGCTCCAACTGTCTATGCAACAGTACAGCAACCAACATGAACATAAGTTTTTCATCAACTGTTTTTCCATGGAATGGTGAAGACAAGAGTTTAATCTTAGACTCACTAATCCAAATTCTTACCACAAAGAACCAAAAATGACGGATAAAAGATTGAAAATGTGCAAGAAAAAAACAAGAATTATATATTTGGCTTCAATAACATAAAAATGTTTACGATAAAACAGAAGAGAAATCTAGTTTGTGTCAGAACTCAAGCTAAAAGAATTGAAAAGAAACAGAGTTGAAGAACATGAATAAGGGCATACAGCAAAGTATGAGACCCTCATTAGAAGTAATGTGCATTAGTACAAAAATAAACTAGCGGCAAAGCAGAAAGCAAAATTTTAGTTCAAACAAAAAAGGCAACGTGTAAGTAAATTAAAGATGGATTCACTGATCATATTTCGGCATGTGAAAAAGCATTCAACATCCTTGTCTTGAGAGATGAGATAACAGAATAATGAACCCAAGGTATATAAGCAAGTACCCCCAGCTTAGCAGGAACCTTCTAAACTCTACCCCAGCTTACAAGTGGAAAGATAGTTTGATGTTTAATCAAAAGTTCTTATTTTTATTTCAAGAAATATCAGGGTCCCAAGTTCAAGCAACCTATATTTGACAATATGCATCATCCAAATAAGTCAATTTAAAACAGTGCAAGGAAGAAATTTTGAGACCATCTAAATTTCTTCCAGTTTTCTTATTGATCTTGTTTTCTTGATTACTTACACCGGAGATTCAACACACAGGATGAAAATAAATTAAAATAAAGGATGAAAACAGAAAGAAAACTTTTGGGGAAGCAAGGACAACGGCAATAACATATAGCAGAAGACAAGAAACAGCTGCAGCAGAAAAAAAAGATAAAAGTATGCACAAGGTAGCCCAGGCACATGTCAACACCGGTTCCCATTTTGAGTTTTCTTTATGATACTTAAGCAATTGCATCTGATTGCTCTCACTAAATGCAGAACCAAACCAGAGCAACAACCTTTTGACTGGTTGCAGCAGGTCCTATAACAATCCTTTCCTTTCACCTATCTTAGTTTATTTTAAAGTCAGCTCTCAATGAAAAGCCACTAGGTGATAAGTGATAACCCCACTCATTAAGCTTGCCTAATGGATAAAAAGTAATCTGAATGGCTCCAAGTTAAACATATTCATTGGGGAAAGATAATTGTATGATTATCAAACATTTGTCAGTGACTTCCCTAAATTAAATGCAAAAATCAGATCACTCAATGTTCTGAAGCACATATTATTTAGCAATGCAATCTAACAGGTCCCCGTCTCTTTACACTTCTGATATGAATCAACTTGTTTATCAAGCAAATCATCAAGCTCTTGTTTAGTATCCTTTCTAGGAAGAACCTATCCTAATTCCTAACATATAATGGGAAAGCCTGAGTTGGTCCTTCACCATCTCAGTGTCTCTTTTAATTTTTTTACCGAGTTGACATTCTCATTCAACTCAGACACCTCCTCCCCACTTTCCCTATTTTCTCTCAACTTCAAACTTAATCATTAAAAGCTACCATCCTCTTATTTTCTCTCCCTGTCTTCCCATTCTCTTAAACTAGAGTATGACCCGTGTGCAACACACGGGCCTCTTTGCACTCCCTTTCTTCACTTCAACAGTAAACTCTGACCTCTTTGCACCTCTTTCTTTCTCTCTCTTTGCTTCAATATCTTTTCTCTTTCACTCTCTCTTCCCTCCATGTGGTAAACTCAATGGGGCTTCCTTTTAAATATGTTATAGACATCAATTTTTTATGTGAAATTTCACCTAAAATTCTCCTATTTTCTCTCCTCTTTATCTTCACAATTATCTCCATGATTATTTTTTGCAGAACTTTTCCTAAAAGCAAATATCAATGACATGAAAACATGCACACATGTGAGTGTTAGTCATAATCTATGAATAACCGACAGATATGCAACGTACATCAAGCCAGGCATCTAATACTTGAGTTTCCGCCAATCACTGCAATATATATAAATATTTTCTAATGGTAAACCTTGACACATGCCTAGTCCTGAATTAGCATCAAACTTGGAAGAAAATATAAGACATTCAAGAAAATCTTAGATCTTTCCTTCAGGAAGAAAAGTGCATACTTTCCTATCAGTGCCCCTCAGCACCAAGAACGTTTCTCCAAGAGTATCAATCGTTTCAAATGACAGGGAAAGACTGCCAACACTAACTGCTGTTGATGCCCTTTTATAACTAACTACAACATTGTACCCCAAAGCCAGCAATCCACCTAGTGTCATCCGTCCAACCTGTTCAAGATTAGGTGACAAAACAGGTAAAGAAAACCATCTTAAGTTATTTGTAATATTTAGAAACAATTTTACTACACATGACATAAATGGCCAGACTTTGATGAAATAGGGATACCAAAGTGGGGAACTGGGGATAAAAGGCACAGGATAACTACAGTTAGATGAAAATTTGTGGTTTTTTCTTTTCCAGAAGCCAAAAAACACTGAAAGTGCATTTTTCGACATGTTGAATTCTGGATTAGTCTCATACATGTTACATCTGAGAGGTACTATCACATTATATAAATATGCCTGGAGTCCAACCTTCATCATCCATTAAAAAAAGAATCACACAATTTATTTCCTAAAAGGCTCATAAATAGTTGCATCTAAAAACATTTTGACAGCACACAGGTAAACTGAGAATGAAAACCTATATGACACAATCACAGAGTGTTAATTTCAGCTAGACAACAATGGCCACACTAGAATAGTAAACAAGGACAAAAAGACTAACCTCAAATTCAGCTTTTGGTCTGATGATGAAATTTTTGTCCACAATTCTCTGGTCCCCAAGTGACAGATAATATCTAATACCAGATTGCCGCACTTTAATCCAATCATTTATCCGTGCTTCCTCACTAGCTGATGGGGGCCTAAGGTACATCTCAATAAAACTGAAACCAAGAAGAAGATTTTCATTTCAGTTCCAAAAAAGTAAAAGGAAAAAGCTCTGAGAGACAAATGTAACTAACACTCTGCATATAGATATATGCAGTAATAGTCAGAACCACTTACTTATCAGTTTGTGCTTCATTTTCTTTAAGGAAAAAGGTAGAATGTCCTTCACGTGACTGCCACAACATTACAATGTTCAATGAGATTTTGTAGGTATAGCTGATTGATAATACACAAATAATTAACTGCAAAATTTACGCATAAAAGACAAGGAATATCTAGAGGTTCAAAAAACAACAGGATGTTCACTCAAGGCAGGCCCAGGTACTTAATTAAT
>NW_018397266.1:3073102-3089240 GCF_002168275.2 Theobroma umbraticum
CATGCAACATTGATACCATTACTGTAATGTTTACTTTCTATAAAGGGACTAAGTCCTAACTCATATCATAGATATGCCTTAGCTTCACTTCATTTCATTTGAAACTAAATTTTCGTATGGTTAAATTGAAAGTCAACAGTTTTGACTTATTTTTAAAAGAAAAAAGGGCAGCATTTATTTTAAAGATTATCAAACATCACAGGGGTTAGCTTTATTATTTAGTCTTATTCAATTGCAATTGTATTCCATTTCCTCATATATTTGTTGACAAATTTTGCACCTTAAGAAGCGTGGGCATACACAAGCAAAGACCAAGTGACACTCAACCCAATCCACGAGATGCTTCAAACTTTAAAGGTAAAGTGGTAAATTAGTAGGTAAAAATCCTAGGTTTGTTGAAAATTCATGCCACCAACAGGCTGAATGACTAAAGGTCAAAAGTACTTCAATTCTAGTAGTCAATTTTTAATTTCGTATCATCAAAGCCATTATCATCACGACCCACTTCCGTTGATTGGATGTAATCCAGTCCAGCCGACTTGATAGATTGGCAGCCTCCACCTACATCAATAAACCCAATGCTCGAGCTCAGCTCAAGCTCGCTCCAACTTTGGTCAAAATACTTGAAAGATTTTTGTATTTATATATTTTATTTAATTTAATTTTTTGAACATTTAATTTAATTATTAAATAAGATAACATTAATATTAATATAATATTGAAATGACACATTTTTGTTAATATGGCAACTTGAATAGATGGCATGTTAACGTAGCATGTTAGGATGCTACAACGTTACTTTTTTTTTAATATAATGTGTAATTATTATTATGAGTAAATTTTTATTTTTAATAATTTATTATTATTTTTTTAAAATTACGTCGTTTTAGAACTTTCTTACCTTCTCTAAAACCTCAATTATAAAAATACCTTTTTCTTATTTTTCTCTTAATTCTCTCTTTACCTCGTTTTTTTTTTCTCTTTCCTATATCTAGGTTTTTATAACTAGAGTTTTTAAGGATGTAAGAAAGCTTCAAAATGACATAATTTAAAAAAAATCAAAAGTAAAATAATTATTAAAAAAATAACAAAGCCCTGATGATAATGACCTTGGTGTACTTCGTACAGATCTTGGGTTCCCAGCAAAAACACATCATATTTCAAAGATAAATTAAATGATTAATAATTAAATTTTGATTTGTCAAAAATATGAATATTATCTCTAAACTACATTGATTTAATTATAGACAAATTGGATGACTAATAACTAAATTTTAATTGGTCCAATTTAAATATTATCTTCAAATTATCTCAATGAATAAATATATGACACATAAATAATTAATTATATGATTATAATGTCATCAAATCCACACGGCGGCACGAAATTGATTTATAATTTTTCTCTTTCTATAAATGTCCCCTTAAGACTTGTTCACACCTGATTTTGAATGTGACAAGTGGACAAGTCTTGAAAATAGTTCCTAGAATTTCTTAAAATCTTAATATACCTTGGTATACTTGTAATCCAAGTTAAAATTGAATTATATTTACTCATTGGTAAGAGAATTATGATCTTAGAAGATGTATATTGCCATAAAACTATTTGAACAAGTATATTGCAATAAGACTATAATCTAGGAAGAAGTATATTATAAAAAAATTATTTGAAAAAGTATATTGCAATTAGTATTGCATTCTTTAATCAACAAGAACTCTCTCTTTTTACTTTATAAAAAGGGAATTCTCTTGTCAATTTTTTACACATTGAAATCAATTTAAGAATTGCGAGTGTTCTATAAGCTAGTGGAAAAATTCCTCATGGTATGCCCTTCATTTTTTCTCCTCTACATCAAGGTAATTCGACTTTTTTTTTATTATTCTTATTTTGATAGTTTACTATCTTGCCACCTTGTTTGCCCAATTCTTGCTGTATTCGAGAATTTCATGCCACGTTACAAAACTAAGTAAACATTCAAATAAGCTAAAGAATTGACTAATGTCTTTTTATTCACATAACCCTTCTGTCATGTTATAAAACTAAGTAGGCTCTTCTCTTTGTTCTCTTTGCGGGCTCTTATTTAGAGTTACGTGAAGCTTATTTGGTTTATGGAGATTTGGGATTAGCAACTGGAGGCTATACAGTCGTTTTACGTGGCTAGCTTGAAATCGTTTGCGTGTTTGGGTCCTTCGGGCTGTCTTCTCAATGTCTATCATTTTGTTTCCTATCATGATGATTGTTGGCTTTTTATAAGGGTTTTGTTGCGCTATTTGAATGGTTTTCCAGTGTTGGCTTTGGTTCTCAAGACGATTTTGCTTTTCTATTCTATTCGGATCTTTCTCCCTTTTTTCTTCCTCTTTGTCTACCGTTTTTGTTTTTATGAGATTGGTTTTTCTTTTTATGCGTAGAAGTCGTTTCTCCTTCCTTGGATGTTTCTTTTTTGGGTTTCCTCTTCGCTTATTCATTTCTAGTCATTTTTGTGCTCTAATTTTTAGGGTTTCTTTTGATTTTTTATATTTTATATGTTTTTCTCTTATATGTTTTTTGTGTTTGTTTGAGGGTTTTCTACAAGGAATAAAAAATGTAAGTCATTCCTTTCTCTATAGGAATCAATAGAAAAGCATCCTTAATTATAGAATTAGTTTTGATTGTTTGCTCTATTATAATTTTTGTTGCTATTATTTAAGTCTTTGTGTAGATTTAGTTTTGTTTTTATACTTGGTAATCAATACTTTTTTATTGTTGATTTAGCCTTTTTTTATAACATTTTTTTAACATTGGTGCGGGTGTACATATGTTAATTAATCCCTAGTGATTGTTAATTTATAATAGTCAAGAATTTATGTATTTGAATATGAACATTGACTGAGTAGCTGCTACATGAGAATCATCACACATGAGTATTCTTATTGAGTCAGGCAACTGATTTCTTTTTTATTATTTATTTATATTTTAAATGGTTTTTACTAATGAGTTTTGTTCTTGATTTCTATTTTGTTTTTATTTTGCAGTCAAGTTGGACAAAACTGTGGTTAAAGTTTGGTAAATCAATTACTTAGTCAAGTAAACTTAACTTTCAAATTGCATTTTGTTAAGAGTTTATCATGTTGCCTTACTAAATCTTTGCGTTTTTCAAATATGTTTTTTATCGCTTCACATATATCTTTTGTTAAACCACATGCTTTTATGTTAATGTTCATGTCATTTTGTTCTGTTTATTATTTTAGTTTACATATCAATCATGTTTGTTGTATCTAAGTATATATCTTTTGTTAAGCCACATGCTTTTGTGTTAATGCTTATGTCATTTGGTCTCTGTTTTTTATTTTAGTTTACATATGAAGTTTTTTCAACTGAAATTATTTCTTTGAGGATGTTTAAGATTAAGAATAGTAATGGTTAGTGTTGTTATTGATGGCCTGATTTTGGCATGAAATAAATATTTCTCATTGTTAAGGGAAAGATTAATAATTGAAAAGAATCGCTATACTATGTGCGACCTTTTCTTCCTTTAGCAATGAGAAGGATATTTCTCTTTATGAAATTTGGACCATCCATGGTGGTATAACCATTGTTAATTCAATAGAAGCAAGGAGATAAGTGAACAAATCCATCTGCGAAGACAATTAATCATTATATTTTATTTGTATTAGTAGTTCATTTCTAGTAGTTATGAACATTTAATTTTTAAATGGATAAATAAATGTAATCCTTCTATGTTACATGTTCTACAACTCTTATTCTCATTTCACGTTCAATTGAGATGAATAGCACCTCTAGCATTAATTTTTTTGTTGAATATTGTTTCAGAAATAGTATCATGCATTTGTGCTACAAAATCACACTTATGTATTTAAGGCAACTACTTTTATGTTCATTTTTGTGCGATTCAGTCTCTATTGATTGTATTATCATGATATATTTTTTTTTGCCAAAAAAGGTTTTAGCCGTACTTAATCAATATATGCAAAGTTTTAATGATCCACTATATGAGAGCAAAAAAATTATCATTAATTATTTAAAATTACCATGGTTTAATTTGTTTCTTCTATTTTCTTATTGTACTTTCCTTATCTATGCATTTTGATATGCGTTAATTGTTTCATAGTTGCTCTCATGATTTGTGATCCAGTGTTCGGTAGAGCTATAACTAGATTTTGTAAAGGTTATTCATAAAATTGACTTTTCAATTTCAATCTTTTATTTGCTTCAGCTATATTCATCTTTTATTGAATCATATTGCTATTATTCAAATCTATACAACCATCTATTTTCAATATGCTATTCATATAACAACTATTACTATAAATCATGGCTAATTAATATTCTAAAAGTCTAGATATTAATTTAAATTTTGACTTTCATGCTCATGAAACTTCTCCTCTTTTCTATTGTTTGATTAGTTTTCTTTGTTTTTTCTTCCTATCTCTCAACTGTCTGGGCTACTTTTGTTCGTGACATCAAGGTATTTTTGTCATTTGTTTCATTGTTATGTTCATTATTTGTTTTGTGATTGCTTTTGTATTGTGGGTTTTTAATATTTGTGTAGTCCTTTTTTTATAAATAAATAATATTTGATATTGCTTTGTCTATAAATCAATATGCTAAAATCGTTGATTGTGAAATTAGTTGTTTTTCAAAGATTTGTTGCTTTTTTTTTTTTATTGTTTCAACTACACAAGTTTTGTTCAGTGTCTTTTCAGCAACAACCCTTGCCTTCAAATGGACAACTGAATTATACTTTTCATTTTTTTTGTTATAACATACTTATGATATGTTAGAATATAGGTTCTAAATGGCAAACTTTTCAACACCGCTTGCTGTCATAGAAAATATATACTCACTAAATATGAATTTCAATCTTATGTTAGCAAATCTTTCATATATGCAAACGCAAGACCTGACAAACAAAATTTAATTATATATGTATTATACTTTTGTTTGTGCATAATAACTTTTGTTCTTCTGTTGGTCTTTGATTTCATTAGTAATTGAACATTTTTTTTCTATCCTTTATATGTATCCAACTGTTAGATAAATTTTTCTCTTCCTCTTAATATAACAACGAAGTTGATCTTGCACATTTTCCTCCACGTAGGAAATCTTCCAAGGCAACCCATCAATCAAAAACAGCTCTTCTCAAGAATACTTGCCCAATCCTTGATACCAATGAATGCTACAAATTGACCGCCAAATTTCATACATATTGTTAGTGTGAGCTCTGCAAGTCAATAGGTTTTGTGCTTGTAAAGCATTATATTAATTAGTAATATTTCATGTTGAATACATTATGGATATTTCATATATTATATGAGGTATTTCTTTATCCATGAATCTATTTGTAAAGAGTTATAAGAGACTTATGTAGATAAAGTCTTTAAAACATAATGTCCTTGTAAAAAAATTATAAAGGTTGTAATTATGATATTCTTACACATCGAAGCCTTGTTCTTAAATATGTTCATGATCATTGTATTGTTAAGAATAAGAATATTGACAATGTTCAAATACTAGTACATGCTAAGTCTCTTTACTTTAGAAGTAAGCAACTAATCTCATAAGTTGAGGTATGTGAGATACTTGAGGATAATATGTAGGTGCTTATTAAGGAACAAGTTCACTAAACATGACTTGTTGTGAAAGTTTTATTTGATATTTCACTTAAGTGTCTATAGAAATAGTCTCACGTGTCAATAGTGTAAGTAATTCTTAAACTTATAATACCATGTCATCTTGTGTGTGAATTGCTATACTTTGATTTCATCCCTGTGGATTTAAATATGACCAGATGTCTAAATAAACTGCTTTTAGGTATGACATGAAGCATGTGAAGATGAATGAGTAGCCCCGAGAAGATTTATCACCCCAAGTGATTTGAAATGGACAAATCTCAATTGCTCCTAACTTATATTGATAAAGTCCTTGGCAGAGGTGATCTTAATAGGTCAATATGAAGCTTTATGACTAATATGGGATATTACAAGTAAACAAAATGTCATGTTTTATGACATATTCAGGATATTTGATGAAATGATCAAATTACACTAAAATACTGTACACTGAAAAGCTAGTCAAACCATAATGACTTTTTTGATATTTGGGTGGTCATGATGTATTGCTACATGTTGCTTTATGGGTCGCACATAATAAGGTAATAATGTAAAATTAAAATGGGATTTGTACTCAATTATATGGACTTAATTAGATGGTTTAATTGAGTACAAGGGTTAAATTATAGTTAACCAAAAGTTGGCTTAGCAATTTAACCTAACTATAAATACTTAAATGTGGATGTTGCACCATATGAGAAGAACTAGAGATGAGAAACACTTGACAGGAAAACGAAAAAGCTCCTTAAGCTTAAAAAATGTTGTTTTAAGAGAGTTTCAAAAATTATTTTTCTTTGTCATATTCTACCAAAACCGATTCTTTGAAAGGAGAGATTTATGAAATCTTGGCCACTCGTATCACTTCACGGTGTACACATAATCCCTATCTTAAAGAAAGCTTTCATCTATCACTTGTGTAAATCATTATTAGAGGTTAAGCACATAAACAACTTTGGTTTGCGACGACTGAGCTTTGGTGTACAATCAAGAAAAAGGAGTTAAGACTTGTGATTTATTGAAATCACTATTAAATATATGATTTTGATCATTTGCTTGTATATATGAATATTAATATGATCAAATGCCAAAACAAGTGATCTTATAGAAGTTTTGGTTTTTTATGTTTATTTTCACTAGGTTATTCAATTTAAATTATTAATTTTTGAATTGCGTTCTTTTCTCTAAGCATGGTTGAAATCTAGCATTGGTATTACAGCCTCCTTGTATTTGCATTTGATTGGATGATGCTTTAATTGTTGCCAATATGAAAAAATCGATTTTGCCCCAAAACCTTAATTCAAGTTGACATGTATGCTTTAATTGTCAAAATTGTTTTGATTAATTTTAGCATTTAGTTCCAGCAAGTTAATCATGGTTTGAAAATTGATTTAAGTATTTAGATACTGATTTGAATCAAAAGTTGACTTTTGATGTTTTCATTATTATCATCCTCACAACTGCACATATTCAATAATTAAACCTCTTAATTATCATAAATTAACTATGAGACAAAGCATGGGACATAAATAATTAAATGAAAAGAAGGTAAAAGGTATGTAGGTGGTGAAACAACTGTTTCTCTGGATCTTTATATTTCATTTTGGTAATCAAATCAAAGTAGAGAAGAGAGAAATGATGGGAGATCATGTACACAATTATGCTTTAACATGGACTTGTACAAAATCAATAGTAAAAAGGACAAAAAAGAGAAAATGGTGATGAGAAAGCTGAAAAAGGAGGACAGTTGGCAACTAAATCAGTCCAAACGTCTCTATAACGATTGACTTTTCCCAACCTATTTCGAATCCCCAGAGCTACCTTAAACTCGCAATTTCCCGGTTGCCCTGTTTTTCTTATACTAAACAGCTTGGTACAACTTCTACTATGTAGTTGCATTGAATCAGAAACTAAGTATTTTTTGTGAAAAAGAAAGGATATTAAATATAAATTTATTTCTTAAAATAGACCAACTCTAAAGCTGCCGTTAACTGCATCCTAAATTATCATTAAATATTTATTAGCTCTGAAGATAACTAAAGCTCTACTTTGAAAAAAGGCTTCATTAGCTTAATGGATAATTCCCTCTATTTTTTAATTTGATTTTAATGAAATTAAAAAAATTGATTTAACATTTTTTATATTAATAATTTATTTTAAAATTATATATATTCACTTAATATTAAAAAAATGGAATATCAATTTTTTTTGACAATCAAAGAGAAATAAATAAAATGGGACAAAAAAAATAATAAGTTATTAAATTGCATTTGGAATGTCATAATTACTATATTGAAACGTGATACGTGAGAAGACGACCTATGAATTGCAAAATGGATGGGAGGAAAAAAAAATTGATGTATCAAGTTATAAACATTCAAAACTTATTTGGAATTTCAAAAGCTTGGGGTGAGGGAATAAAAACTCAAATTATATAGTTTATTGGTATATATAATTATATAATTATTGAGATTTATGATATATATATATATATATATATGTGTGTGTGTATACATAAGTGATGGCTTTGCTTAATTTATTTTAAGTTCTCATGTTAATTTGTCTTATATTTAAAAATGATAATCTCATAAGTTATAAGAGGAATTTATAATCTGGATGAAATAGAAATTCATACCGTCTTTTTATATATATATAAAATATAAAACAATTTTGTCCAATTGATTGTAACTTTTGCTACTTACAGCTAAATTATATTTGGGTTTGAATATAAAAAAGTAATTTAATTTATTTTGAAAAAGTTAAATATAAAGTTAGAATTTGATGGTATCGTATTCCAGCGCATAATGTAGTAACACATGGGAATCTTGTACAATGAAAGAATGGTACAAATTTTAGACTTTGTGCATTAAAAAGAATCTTTGACATTCTTCACATAGAATTTATACATTTAAACTTTATGACATTGACAATTTTAATATTTTGAATGTTTGTGTGAACATCGACAAGCTTAGATTAAATCATTCTTTCTTTTTTTTTTTTTTCTTATGAAGCAATGTGTAACAATAGTAATTACAATAATGATTAAATTTCAATTGATTTATAATTAAACAATTTTTTTAGTTATTAAATAATTAAATTTTCACTTTTCAATGTAAATAATTCTTAGTTATTGTATAAATAGTATTAACGATTGCACATAGTAGTATCAAACAATAATTAAAATTCAAATTAAAAAATAAGCACAATTAGTAATGAGATAAAGTCTAATCTTGTTTCTAAACTACTAATTTAAATATTTTTATTATAAATATTAATAAAATTTATCTAAATTGAAAATAAAGAATGTTAATTACATTGAATTACATTATAAATGTTTTTCCTAATTCTAATAAATATTGAATAATTTACAAATTAATATTACAAAATATGCATTATTTACAATTCAAACTTTATACTTAATTTTTTTATTTAAATATAATTATTATTAAAAAAGAAATAAAAAAAGAATTCACGTGTCGCACAAAAAATACTAGTTGATTTAAAATGGAAAGATAATTAAAATATAATACTAAGTATAACATAATTTTAGCCTATATCTAATTAATATCATGCCTTTCATCATTCAAAAATTTTATTTATTTTTATATCCAAACACACATTCATTTTCTTAAATAAAAATAAAAAAAGACAATAAATTAAATACAAAATTAAACAGAATCAACGTACAGTGAGGGTGATATTAAACTTGGGTTGGGAAATTGAGTAATAGAGCGTGAGGTTGACGCTCCAGAGAGAGGCGAGTAGGGGGATCTCATGATGACAAACATTAAAAGGATTTTGTTTCTCCTGAGGGTGGATGATGATCAATGTGCATCATCATAAAAAGGAAAAAATAAAAAAAAGAAAAAGGAGAAAAAAGATGCTTTTATTATCAAATTTTCTCTCTCTCCACGCAAAGTCAACGCCCTTCTCTCGCCCACTACTTTTTGTTTAACTTTTTGTCATTTAGTGCAGTGCTGCTAAGCAATCTTTCTTTCCTCTCCGCGTGTTTGCTCTTTCACTGCTTCACCCCTCGGCCTCTCTCTCTCCTCGGCTTCTTATTCTATGTGCTCATTCTCATTTACTTCTCTCGAGAACCCCAGTCCCCCTCAATCTCATCATCGTCGATCCCTATCCGACTATAATCAAGTCCTTCGTATGGTGGTTGTGATGGGCTCTCCAAGGACATAAGAATACACCATTGCTTTTTCTTTGCAATAACTACGGTGGGTTCATCTGTTTCGCCACTAGAATGCAGGACTATTATCAAATGGGAGTTGAATTACAATATAAATTAAATAATTTATTAGGCATGACACGCTAGGTGCTCATTATTAGGTTTTGGTACACTAATTATTAATGTTATTGAATGCAAAGTACTAAAAATTTAAAGGCAATTCATTGCATTCAACGTTAATTAGCAATGGGCAAGATTTAATGCACTTAATTAGGATCAATTTCGAGGCACGATTTTATTAAAAATCCTAATTATGAACTTAAATGAATTTTGACTGGAACACGTGTCTCAATGCTATAAGTGGAGTTCATGATGGAGCGAAATGGAGGTGACATGATACATAATTGCTAGCAGAATCTAAAAAGAATTGATAAAAAGGCCAAAAGCAACCTGGGAACAGGGGGGTGCGCAGGATAAGAGTCAGCAATCCATGGACTCTGCCCCCTCTATAAAACAGAGTCACCCATTTTCACCATTTTCTGAAGGTCAGCGTCACTCATTCCCATAAACACCCCTCCTTCAAAAATCATAAAATATAAAGAAATAAACCCACTTCTGTTTTCTTCACTTGCTTCCGTCTCTGATCTCTCCCTGAAGTCCTCAAACTGAATACCGCATTTACTCTCTGTTTTTTTTTTCTCTCTGAAAAAAAGGATAATTAGAAGTAGAGTAGCAATTAAGAATGAGGGACTGCCCTCTGGTTATCGCCCAACGTGGTGTCTGTCTAATCAACTCTGATAATCAGGTATCCCCTTTACTTTTTTTTTTTTGGTTTTCTGTTTTTTTTTAGGTTCGGGTTGTTTTTTTTTTTTTTTCATCTGAGGTTCTGAAAGCAGAGGGGATTGAGCTGGCTAGTGGCCTGAAAAGAACACACAGTCAGAAAAATTAAAATAATAATAAAAAGAGGAGTTGAAATCAAGTTATCAGATTAACGTAAGTCAAATTTGGATGTCTGTGTGTGGATTTTCTGGATGTTTTTCTTTTTTGAGATAAATTATTTGGAGAGAATTGATAGAGATGTACTGTTTGTTTATCGAAATTTGTAGAAGATGAAAAAAAATGCATCTGGGCCTTGGACATGGGAGCCTGAGCTTAAATTAATTCAAGTTAAATTTACATTTTTTTTATGGAAATTTGTGTTTTTTAATGGTTGTTTGAGGTTTGTTCCTGCAGAATATATGGGTAGAGAAAGCTGAAAATTCTTCATTTTGCTGCTTGCAGGTTTTTGTAGCTTCCAGATTGAATGTTCCAGGAGCGTGGCAGATGCCTCAGGTACTGCCCTGGTAGATGTTCTATTTTTTGTTGGCCTCATTGCTTGCTGAAAACTTCAATTGTTAGTTAAAACTAGAGCACTTTTCTTTTTCCTTTTGTTTTTCTTGCTGGCTGTTCTGAGTAATTACACAATTTATTTCCATAATCTTACTCTTCCTAGACCCTAATGGGTGAACACTACTGCTGTATGGCTCACTTCAACTTTGTTGCCTTCCAAGTGGAGCCCTTTTTTTCATCATTCTCTGTTTCATAACTGTATGCTTCTATGTGTTTTACCAAAGTGTATGTACAGTTCTTTGTGAGTGTGCATATGACTCTTCAAAGGAAATGCTTTGCCAGTCAGTTGTGTTTATTTTCTTCCAAGTTGAATGTCTTTCAAGATCTTTCATAGTAACAGAATAAACGACTCCTTCCTTATCTTACTGCAGATTTTTTTCTTTTTCTTCTTTGTGACATTCAAAAACTTGATTTTGGTTTAACCTATGATGACCTTATTTCTAAAAAGTGCACATATATTTTGGCTAGCTTAATTGTTTATAAAGTTTGGAATTTTACAAACTCAGGGGGGTATTGAAGATGGTGAGGAGCCAAAATCTGCAGCTATTAGGGAATTGCGAGAAGAAACTGGAGTAGTGTCTGCTGAATTTGTTGCTGAGGTTTGTTAAAAAGATGGTGTTGTTATGCTACAGTTTTTTATGCAGGACTTTTTATACACTGTTATTGGCTGAAGCACATCATGTGTGACATTCTATTCTTTGTTAATTTGTCATTTTAAACTTCAAAGATTTGACCATTGAGTTGAATTATTATTACCAAAGTCACTGCTTATTCATCCATAGATTTGGATGGTATATTTAAAGTCTTGGTCATGTTTCAAAAATCAAAGAAGTTTGGATCAAGCTAAAGAAAAGGAGAATAGATCAACATTTTCTCTCTTCATGTATGGTCAACAGAAATAAGAGAACCTGACACATGGTTACTTCAAATTGTACAATCACTGCAATAAAGGTACTAGATATAAAATTTCCTACTAAAAATTCAAAGCATTCAAGCTGTATTTGTAATATTCCAAGCAAGACTTTAGTTTGTACTGTATCCTCCATTCTCTGCGACTTCCTTCTGTCCTTTCCCAATTGCTGCTGTACATAATATCAACACTCCTGGTTTGGCAGGTTCCTAATTGGTTAACATATGATTTTCCTCCTGCTGTAAAGGCCAAAGTGAATCGACTCTGGGGAGGTGAATGGCATGGGCAAGCACAGAAGTGGTTTGTTCCTCCTTTCTTCCTTTTCCTCTCTTCCTTTGTCCAACCACCCACATCCAATGTAGTTTTATAGTGTAGGCTATTGGCCACAAAATTCACAGTGCATTCAGTGCATTTAGGGCATGCCTACAGTGGCATACAACTGAAAAGCAGAAACTATATGATGAATTATGTGGATACTTGCACGGGTTATCTAGTGATGGTTGACTGTTTCTTGAAATAGATTGCATGCTTTCTTTAGCACCTTAGAGAAATAATGTTGTTTTGATGAGTACTCTCATGTCTCAATATCCTATTTGAACCAGCGTTCTATTCAATTTTATCTGATGGGAATTATATCATATGTGTAGGATATGGGTACATATAAAATATATTGAAGTAAAATGATTTGAATTTCATTCCTGCTAGAGCTGCTAATATAAGAAATGCTTATGGATTCTTTTGTGTGTTCGCGTGTGTGCTAATGGAATGAGTGTGAGATATGATATAGCTTTTGTTCTTTTTGTTTCTAGTAAATTTGGTAACTCTGAAAGAGAGCGAGTGAGCTAAGAGTCAAAACACTAATTATTTTCTGTTAGGGATGAGTGGCTTCAATTAATATTTAAGAGTTGGAAGAACCTCTATAATTGAACTAAAGACTAGTTCATGATTAAATTCTGTTTTATTGGATTTGTTTTGGGAATTGCAAGGAGAAGTTAATCATTATCAGCTAAGAAAAGCAGCTTTAGTTATGCTTTTTGTTCTCATATGGAGTTAGTGGCTAGCATATGCATACACCCTCTAAATTTGGAAACATTTTGGTTAATGTTTTTGAAGTATGTTTCATTACTTTGTCGGATAGTTTTGATGCTTGTGTGTGTGCTATGCTTGCACCTTTCTCCTGAATGGAAGAGAGACCGATTGCATGAGTTATCAAAGCAGTTGAGAGGCCTGAAATGCTCGTTTGTGAATAATGTGGTATTTAAACTATGATCAGTACAATCTGCAAGTCTCTGGCCTTTTTCTTTCTCCCTCTCCCTATGAAAACGTGTGCATGAAGCCTGAGCTTTAAAATTAGAAACAGCTGTTTGCTTCTTTAATTTAATTATCTAATTTCATTATTGCGCTGTGCCCAATCTGATCGCTGTTGTCATTTTTACCTAAGGCCATGAAATGCATAGGAAGAAATTATTAGAGTTTGTGATGTTGTCATATGACTTATGGGCTCACAATAGATAGGGACAATTGACAGGTTTCTTATGAGATTAACAAAAGATGAGAGCGAGATCAACTTAGCAAATGGAGAGGCAGACCCAGAATTTGCTGAGTGGAAATGGGCAACCCCTGAAGAAGTTGTGGAGCAGGTATTGTGCAGTAGCAGCATCATGAATTACTATCATATAAGTTTTACTAGTGAGTATAACGCTTACTAAGATGTGAAAACAAAATGGGTTGCAGGCAGTGGACTATAAAAGGCCGACCTATGAAGAAGTTATGAAGACCTTCAGGCCTTACTTTAGTGACAATAGCAAAGCCGCTAAATGTAAATCGACAAAATGGTGAAATGCTATGGTGTGTTTTTGTAGGTTTCTCTCTATGGGGTTTTTTCCCTTTTTGTTGCTAGTGATTATATTTGGACTCTCTTCATCCATCTTTGCTCTCTGTAAATGGATATGGCGGTTAGAACTTCAAATTTAGATGGTTGTTTCTTTGTAATAAAAGTAAAAAAGAAAGAGTCATGCTCTTGGTTTTTGATTGGAGTTTTGCAAGTTGAGCCATCTCATGCTTCATCTCTTTCGTTTCTTCTCGTGTAGCATAGCGTGGTTTCATTACTGAATTTCCTTCAGGGGCTTTTTAACATGTTAATTACAACAGATATTTTAGAAAATACTCATGCATAATGCATTTCTCCAAAAGTGAAACAAAAATATTTATTTTATTTTATTTTTTATCTTAAATAAAATAATAAATTTGCACCTTATCTCTTTTTAAAATCAAAACCAATTGAGACAATTGGAGGAAAAAACCGGAAGAAAAAGGAAAATTAGTTTGATTTAAAAATGAATGTTCGTTATATCAAAGTTTTTATTTTAACCTTACCCAATTTGTTGGTTTTTTAAGGCATATACATATAAAATAAAAAGAGGAAAATAGAGAAAAAGGAAGAGAGATTATAAGCATTCAATTCTTCAAACAATTTAATTAAGGACCTTAATAGAGAGATGTTTGTTGAATTAATTCAAGTTTAATGACGTAATAATTCTAAACAGGGTTGGTTTCTTATGACACACGTGCAGTTGTTGAGTCTCACACTGAGGGCAGAAAGTTGACGGCGCGCCTATCCTTTGTCTCTCGGCTAAGAGTGTAGTCTTTGGGAAAGCAAAAACCGCTGGAAATGGTGGAATCAGAGGCTGTTGTTGATAATCCCATAAGCCCAGCAGCTGAGGGAATGCTTAGTAATAGAAATAAAGCGGAAATAAGCAGCAAGCTTAAAGACGCAATTCTCGCACAACTTGCTGCTTCAAACCCCTCGAAGCCCATTAGCCCCGACCTCATCCAACTCCGCTTGCAGCAATTCTTTCCAACTTTCCACACTCCCATTCACCCTCCTTACTCTTCGGTAATTAACTATCAATTTCACCTCTTTTATTTCTTTTTTTTTTATTTAGTTTCATTTTTGCGATTTATTCTTTTCTTCTTCAATAGTTGTTATTTACTCATAAAACAAAATTAAATTGATTAAAATGGATATAGCTGCTATGTACAAAGGGAAAATCACGTTTTTCGTTCGATTGCATCTTTCATTTTTATTGGTTTGTTTGTATTGAAATGTATTTTTGCCTGCGGAAATAAAAAGTAAGTAGGAAAATTAACAACAAAACGTTACGTTTTGGAAGTGACAACAGAAGCAAGACAACGAGTTCCGAAATGCTTGTTTTGGAGCTGTTTTCTGCTGCAAATGGGTGGATATGAATATGGCATGATTAATTACTCAGTATTAAAGGCCTTTAAGCTAATACAACATATTGCATGATATGATACGGTTAACATGTTTAGATACTATTACTCTACTCAGACACAATAAAGTTAGCTGATTCAGACATGACCAATCTATTTAAACATGAATAATAAAGTATTTTATGTTTTTTTTTATAAATATTTATAATTCAATAAGAAAGTATATATAAGTTAGATATGTTGAGTAATGAGAGTTAATGTCTAAATATGATTAATTAAACATGTATGAATGTGTCATATATGGATAAGATGGGTCAATCTGCATAAGACATGAATACTTTTGTATTGTAAACAAGGTACACAATTATGATACGAATGTAATTATACGTAACTCATATCCGCTTAAATTCCTGTTCCTGTTGTGTTAGTAGATCATATCTAAAATTGTCAGGTCTAGCCAGTAGCCAAAAAATGCTAACAAAGCAATGGAATTTGGCAAGAAATGTATGGAAATGCTGCCATTTCTTTCTAAAGTAAAATGAAAATCTTGATTGCAGCTTAGTAATGGGAGAAACTGAACATTGTCATTTTTAGATTCTTATTGCTTATTTATCTTCTTGCTTTTGCCTTTTTTTGTGTTGGTTGGTTTAGATGATACAACGAGCAATTTTGAAATTAAATAATGAAGGTGGGTCAAGTGAGGAGGCAATATTGAGATTTATAGAGGAGGAGTATGAGGGTTTGCCATGGGGGCATGCTAGTTTTTTGAGTCATCATTTGGAGAAGCTTTGTAGGAATGGAGATATTTTATGTGTTAATGA
>NW_018397266.1:3089340-3101692 GCF_002168275.2 Theobroma umbraticum
ACATTTAAGTGTCTTTGATATCTGCAACAGATTACAAGATTTCTCATTATGTTGCTGCACAGTTTTAGGACATCCAAAATTTGTGTTTTCCTTTCCCCTGTAGTGGTCTATCTCCAAGCATGCACTTGTATATTCAGCTAGCTTAACTGCTTACTGTTTTGGGGTTGATAAGCTCAGCTGCGGCATTGATGACAGTGAGAAGCCACAATTCCCAGCCATCAGGGAATTTCGAGAAGAAATTTAGTGTAGTGTTTGCAGAAATTATTACCTGAGGTTTCTTAAAAACTGATGTTATATAATGCTACAGGTCTCTGTTCAAGGATCCCATGCACTGGTGCACTTTTATTGGCACTTGCTCTTCACTTGCGTTCTTCTCTGCTGTCTTGATACTGTCAACCATTCAAACTTGCAGGGAAAAGTTTGTTTTCCTTGTCTCCGCATCTTTGGTCTTCTTAATATAACCAAAGGTTTGAATTTATTGATGGAATCTTTTGTTAACTAAAGTATCAATAATTCTTTACTGTTATGCATCTTATTTATCCTCAACGCTTGTGTTTCTATTTCTTTAACATAAAAGTGGGAATCAAACTTCACTCCTTCCATTTTGATTCATTGGATTGGGTAATTGTCATCCAAATAGCAGCATTTGGTGAGAGGTTGCAGCAGATGTTTTATCAGTATCTAGAGAGCCAAGATTCCTTCATCTCGTTGTTTGCTGAAAAATGTTTCAGACCTTATTGGGCTGCAGAATTGTTTGGTATGACCTCTATCCTTTGGTATTTTGTGAATGTTTTCAAGGTTTGAATTTTTTTCTTCTTTTCCATATAATTGTATACACTAGTAAATACTTATTGAGTTTTATTTGAATTATTTATTTTATTTATTATGGTTAGTTGATTTATTGACTTCTTTCATTTGATATATTATGTCATATATATACATATATATTTATTGACAGTTCAAATTTTGTTTTGATACAATTGAAAATGAAAATTATTAAAAAATAACAAGAATTTAAATTTGACTCTATCCCTTATAAAAACAAGTAGCCAGAGTTGATTTTTATTCCTTCGCCGCTAATTTTTTTAATAAAATTAAATTAGTATGCGTTTAAACGTTAAATTATTACTTTCATTTTCTAAAGTCAAGCCTAATATAATATACTTGCTTTACTTTCACGTAAGAACCGAGAATCCGTACCAAAAGGGTGCGCAATGTGTCAAATTGAGAAATAAAATATTTTGAGAGAAAATTTTTTAAGTAAAATGTGGATTTTTTTAATAGGAAAATGATTTTTTCAAAAAATGAATAATTTCAGGGAATAAAAGCGTCATGGGTTTACACTTTCAATCAAAATATATATTAGGTAAAGAAAAATTTTTTATTTATAATCTTTAAGATCCAGATAATTTTTTGTTGGCAGTTATTTTTTGTAAGAATTTTTTTACTTATAGAGAGGAAATCATTTTGATCTGAATTTATCACTTCGATTTAAATTATTAGAGTTTGCACTTTCAATTCAAAAAAATGACTCGAGATATATGATAATTACATTAATATTTTTTAAAATCCATGACAATTCAAAGTATTGAAAACTCAACTTTCATTTGAAGAGAAAAAAATATATTTATGTATATTAATTTATAACTTCATTTAACAATGATTATAAAATTTTTAATTTCATAATAAATGAATAGAGATTAAATCGAATAATGATTACGTCAAAATTTGGAGATAACGTGTAAAAGAAACGGTGCCTTCGAGATCACGTTGTCGCTTAACACCGACAACGAACAGATTCGAGTACACACCATCCAAGTTGCAATGCAATAAACACTGAGCACACGAATATGAGACTTACGTGGCACGACCTCGTTCATCCCATGACATGGCACTCTGGTGATTGGCCATGGTTAAACTGGAGTTATGGGCCGCGATTAGGCGAATGGCTATGGTAGAAAGGGCGCCTAACAGAGGCAGAGGGCAGCGTTTTCCGTGGTACGCCGCCCTGTCAAAATCCAAATCCTGCCCTTCGCTCTCTCCTTCTGATCAATTTAATATTTATTGCGATCTTATTCCACTATAATTGAAACGACGTCATCCCCTCACCCATTTCCAATCCCCTCTCTCCCTTCTTCTTTATTGCTCCCGCAAATGTGGGGATAAGGTTCGAATTTCGAGCAGACCCAATAAACCCTTTTAGATAATATCTCCCTTTGTTTTTTTAGAAAAAAAATACTACTAGTAATTGTTTTTCCTTTCCCATTTTTCCATTTTTTTAATATATCTTGACATAATTAGTAACAATGGGTTTCTGACAGCAGTTGAGTTTTGACATGTTCAAGTTTTGTCAGCATCCGCTTGATTCGGGATATGTGCGCACATACGTATGAATATACGCTAACGTGGTGTATTTCTACGTATGAGGTGTTGGAGGTGCTATCTGAGCAGTTGATATCTTCCTCTCCGTGACTATTTAAAGCTCGTGTCTCCAATTTTCTGGCTTTTTCAGCTTCTGGCTTGGAGTCGTTCGCCTACAAAAAAAAAAAAAAGAGTAATCTCTCTTCCTGCTCCTTAATCATTTACATGTTTTTTTTTTTAAAAATGAGTTTTAGGGTTTTTTTTTCCTGTTTGGTGGAGTTTAAATATCTGTTTGATGGGTGATATTGTTTGGAAGTTTTGCTTATGTTTTAGCCTTTAGGATGAAAAGGACTTGAATAATAAAGGTAATACCTGCAAGCTTATTGGGTCGACTTTCTTTTCTTGATTTGTAACAAGTAATATGTCTGCTTGGAGATTTTTAAAGTCTCAAAACATTTACCAATCATAGTGTTTATTCTTACATTTCTAAATTTTATAAATTTTTTGGTGTGTATGTTTTTGTCCTTATCTTGCTTATATGCTAAAGTTTGCATCTGATTCACTAGCTGGTGTTGCTAGAGGTCTGCATGAGCACGTGTCTTTGAAGAAAATTAATGTTAAAATTTTAGTTCTTTGTTTGGAAACAAGATTTTCAGGTGGTGAATTTGGATTTGATTTTCTCCATAAATTATGAAGATGAGTGTAGTTGCTGTATAAAAATACTAGTAAAAGTTCCATACACCTAAACATTTTGAAGAGTGTTATGGGATTTATTTGAATTTCACTTTTCCAGTTTCGGTAGTACAAATTCACTACTTAAGAGAAATCTAACAAAATCCATGGATTTCAGCATAGTCATAAATCTTATACATTCATGAGTATTACCACACAACTTATGCTATATTTGAAATTCAAATCCTCCTGTCATCAAGTTCCCAAATGCAACCCTGAATAACTAATGTGTGGAAGGTTGAGATCTATTCAATGTTAAGGGTTTCATACTTTCATTGTATTACTTCAAGTACGCTGTGAGCACACTTGTAGTGTAAGTTTTGTGTATTGATTTTGTTTCAGAGGGAATCTAATGGTTATTTTATTTAATCAGAAAATGTTTGACAAAGACTTTTTCACTGAATATGGTGAGGCAAGTCAATATGAAATAAAGG
Organism: Theobroma umbraticum; assembly: GCF_002168275.2. Lineage (NCBI taxonomy): Eukaryota > Viridiplantae > Streptophyta > Magnoliopsida > Malvales > Malvaceae > Theobroma > Theobroma umbraticum. The sequence goes on from NW_018397266.1 coordinate 3,092,868, forward strand.
AAGTAGTTGGCAAAGGGAGTTATGGTGTGGTTGCATCTGCAATAGATACTCACACTGGAGAGAAGGTAGCTATTAAGAAGATGACCAACATCTTTGAGCACACCTCTGACGCTACACGCATTCTTAGAGAGATCAAACTCCTACGGCTGCTGCGACACCCAGATATAGTTCAAATAAAACACATAATGCTTCCTCCATGTAGAAGAGAATTTAAAGATATATTTGTTGTTTTTGAGTTGATGGAATCTGATCTTCACCGTGTTATAAAGATAAATGATGATCTAACCCCTGAACATCATCAATTTTTCTTGTACCAGCTTCTTCGAGGTTTAAAATACATTCACACAGGTTGCTTTCTTTTACCCATCAATTGCTGTAAAGTTCTCTCCAATTTGTGCACTTTTTTACCTTTTCCTTTCAATGTTTCAGCACATGTTTTCCATAGAGATTTAAAGCCAAAAAATATACTTGCTAATGCGGACTGCAAACTGAAGCTTTGTGACTTTGGACTCGCTCGGGTATCGTTTACTGACGTTCCTTCTGCTATTTTTTGGACTGTAAGTGATTCCTTCTTGCCATACGACTTGTCTGCTATTCATTGGCATTGTTTATACCAAGTTAGCTATCCTTTGCATTTGATTATCACATTTACATTTCAAGGATTATGTGGCGACTCGATGGTATCGAGCTCCTGAACTGTGCGGTTCATTTTTCTCCAAGGTAATAATATCATTTTTTCACTTACTGCAATTAATGATCTTCACTTAAAAATTGCTAGTCAGCTCTATGGTTTATTTTAAACTGTCTTATTTTAGTTTAGTTTAGGGATTTTATGCTATGGGCAAATATATATTTGAGTTCATGTTGTTGTGTCATTGTGGCTGTCGTTGCTTGAGCGGGTAGAATAGCTGGTGCTTGAGTGAGAAGAAGCTTCTTGCATATCTAAGTTTTTTGGGTTTATGAATATGGATGTTGCAGTTTGCTTTCTTTGCAAGAGTTTGTTGATTCAGCATATCTTTGAATTCTAATCCTCTGTTTTCTTTTTTGTTCTCTCATGCACACATACACTGCTTTTAGAATTTTACTTTATATTCTATTCAGGTGAACAATTTTGAGCTGAAGTCCTTTAAGAACTTTATTAATTGATTCAAAACCTGTGTTTTCTGCAGTACACTCCTGCTGTTGATATTTGGAGCGTTGGATGTATATTTGCTGAGTTGCTTAAGGGAAAGCCATTGTTTCCTGGGAAGAATGTGGTGGATCAATTGGATCTTGTCACTGATTTGCTTGGCACTCCCTCTGCTGAAACAATTGCAAGGGTCTGCTATCTCCTTTGTGATTAGAGAAAATTTTCATCAGCGCTCGTTAGGAACCTCTTTAAGTTACTTCATAGCTTTATTCTAAATGTGGCCAAGATCTTGTTTTCCAACCATGTTGACTCTTATAATATCTGCAGATTCGGAATGAAAAGGCTAGAAAATATTTGAATAGCATGAGAAAAAAGAAACCAATTCCTTTCTCAGAAAAATTTCCAAATGCTGATCCAATGGCCCTAAATTTGCTTAAGCGTCTGATTGCATTTGATCCTAATGATCGTCCATCTGCTGAAGAGGTAAACTATATGGGCTGTGATAGTTTAAGATTTGCATCCCTTTACTTTATACTCTATGACTTACCAACTTCTATGATTTTTCTTTATGCAGGCATTAGCTGATCCATATTTCCATGGATTGGCAAATTTGGACAATGAACCATCCATGAAACCCATTTCAAAATTTGAGTTTGAATTTGAAAGAGGGAAATTGACGGAAGATGACGTCAGAGAGCTAATTTACAGAGAGGTATGCATGTACACAGAGACTAGTTCTTGCCTGAGTGATATTATTCTCAATTTGATGCCCTCTTTCACTATTGTTTACTGTGTTGCCTCTTATTTTTAAAATGCAAACAGATATTAGAGTACCATCCACAGATGTTGCAGGAGTACCTTCAAGGCAAAGATCAAATTAGCTTCATGTATCCAAGGTCAGGCATCTATCTATTTTTTATGATGATGGTTTAGAACAGTTACCAAAAACATAAATCATAAAGATCGAACCCTTTAAGTGTGATGATTGACAGTAAGAATCCAGGTCTCAGCTGTTTGAAATAGAGAGTGATGAATTATTATCTTTCATTATTTCCATCAAAGAGTTCATTTGTTAATTTAGATGCAGAGGTGACAGTGATGCTAAAAATAATTTTTTCTATAAAAGATAGCACCAACTGACAGGGAGTGTCACCTGTGCTGAAAGATGGTCATGATGAGAACACTGTCATCGATCCTGAAATGATATTATTATTAACACTAATTTGCATTTTTCATTGTTCAAAGTATCAGTCTGTGTTCTTATTACTGCAATATTTATCACAAGTTCAGGTTAAATCTCTACATTGTTCTCCCAACATAGGAAGGCTTATTCTGGCATATCCACCTCCAACTTGTGTGGCATTGTTAGTTCAGTCCTAGTAAATTATTATGCGGATTACAATAGTGTGGAGTTTTTCCACTTTAAGCATGTTGCATAAAAGAATATTCTGAAACCTTCTTGCGTTTCAGCAAGCATCTTTAGTGTTGAGAAAACCTTAGGCAGAAGAGAGGAATTATAATGCGACCTCAACTTTGCATTTAACACAACAATCTTCTGGCCATTCATCTAAATTTTAATAGGATTTATCATCTTCTAGTTGTATGATTATATTACCTGAACTTTACATCTTTACTTACTGTTTGTGTCTCTCTTTATTTTAAATGCATTGAACATTAATTCGAGTAAGTGTTTTATGTCAACCCAGCGGAGTTGATCAGTTCAGGCGACAATTTGCCTGTCTTGAGGAATACGGCAAAAATGAAAGAGGCATTCTGCTCCAAAGGAAATATACGTCTTTGCCTAGGTGAATTGCTGGAATATTTTCTTATTTGCAATTTCTTTGTCTGAATGCATGCGTTTATTACACTGGCTATGACCATTTGTTTCTCAGAGAGCGAGTTTGCAATGAAGATACTGATGAACAATCAAAAAAGCGTACAGTGGCTTCTGCTAACCGTGCAACACTTCAAAGCCCTACAAAGTTGCAGGGATCTGGGGAATGGGAATGTGCAAACCAAAATGTTTCAGGGATTCATAACGCCTCTGCCAAACCTACACGCAGTGCTCATCGCCTGTTGAGAAGTGATAGCATCAGTGCTTCAAGGTGTGTCGGTGTCATTCGAAAACCTCGTGAGGTATGTATTCCCGAACTATATATTGGATGGCTGTTTATCAATGTTTTACTTCACAAAGGGGTTTAGTATCCTCTCTTACTTCTCTAACTCTCTTTCCAGGTGCACAATGAAGTACAGAAAGTGGTAGCTTAATGTGCTTGATAACGTGCGCTTGACAAAGATAATCTGCGGTGCTTTGTTTTCTTTTGCTAGGTCAACAACTCTCCTTCCAAGGTTCATAATCTGTCTTCTTAGGCCATAAAATTGTGGAAAGTTACTTGAGCTCTTGAATTATTATTGGCTCTTTAATGAACTAGTGTGTGGTGACCCTGCTGATGTAGCATGTAGCTGTTATTTATGATTCTTCAGAGGAAGTTACTTACCTGTTTGCCTTTTAAGTTTAACAAATTATTTACTCATCCCAATGACAGCAACTTAAGGGAGGCAATTCTTGTGGTCATGAATTGGGCCATTATTGTAAAGATAAAAGCTTATTTGCAGTCGATATTCAATAGTTAACTAGGATTCAGCAACATTTTCACACGATTCAAAATGAAGCATATTCAATTACTGTCACATCTTTAGCATTTTGTTGTATCTGTGAATCCAAAATCATTTCTACCTCAATTGGTGGCAGATACGGATATGCATTGAAGAGCCCATTCATGCATTTTGAGCTTCTAGTGATTTTTTTTTATTTTTTTGCATCCATTTATAAATTTCATTCATTGATGTGATGTTTGATAAGGTGAGAAATTGTCTTTGGATTGGGTCCTGTGAAAATAACAAAAAAATCAACAGCTATCACAAAATTATTAGGTTATAATAGCCTATACTATGTAAAATAATTAAGGATTTATATTTGGGATCTATATTTGATGCATTGACAGTGTAGAGTTTTTATTTATTAAATTTATATTTTTAACTAAATATATTTATAGCTTTCATTTCATATTAAATGTTCATTTTATTATTTTAGAATTTTTAAAATAACATTTACTTTTTCAGAAAGAAAAATACTTTTTCAATATTGCAGTTTTACACACTCATTTGTAGGTCAATATCTCTAATTTTTACAAATTTTAAAGGCAATAATTACTAATATTAAAATTTAATTTTTAATAATATTAATATTTAGTGCTTGACAATATTCTTTTCAGTTCAAATTAAATATTGATTTTTCAAAGGGTAGAGAGTTTTAAAAAGGTAAAGTATTTTTCTTTTACTTTATGGGTCTAGTTATGAACAAATAATAAGGTGAACGTTAGGCGAATCTTTAATGATCTTATATTTGATCAATCTCTTGCCAGATATAACACGCCTATTATTATGCTTCATGGTCAGGAGGCCGTTAGCCTACATGATTCCTTTATAAAGTTCACTGCAAGGAAATCATTTAACACGCTTCCACCAAAACCCTTTTATCGTTATAGTTTTGTTTTAAGTAATCCTCAATAATTGCTGCAAATTGCAGATAGCGTTAGAATATAGGCTGCTGATGTAGGCATTGACGGCAAAGCCTGGAAAGTCAAATTCCCAAATGCTACAAATTATAGCCTCTAAAGTCTAAACAAAGCCAACCAAAATCCCAAGGAACCAAGATTAAGTGCAATGGCACTTAATTTAAGGTGTCAGCACAAGTTCTTATGTTGAACAGGAAATCACTAGGCATCACAGACAATATGATTTCGGTTCTCCTCATTGGTATAAGTACCACCATGAGTCCATTTCACGTGTATTGCACATGCGTTTCCATTCATCTAGCAGTGAATTTTACCGCTTCTAGGTTCTAGCCACTTCCATCAAGTTGACCATGGGAAAGGAGGTGTGCCATGTATTGCTGCAACCAGATAACAAGATACGACTTAGTGAGCATTGAGCAACAGAAGCTCAGAATTTAGCATCCAACATCTTCCAATTTATATAAACTCAAAACAATTTAAAGTACTTTTGATGCATCTACATAACGAAACCAGCAAACTTGTACAGAAAATTTTGGGAGGCATTGGAGCAATTCAAAAAGCACAAGGGAAGGGAGACCTTATGTGGATTTAAGTGTGCAGGTTTTGATTCACAAACCAAAAAAGTCCAAGGATGATGCATTGGTAGATTTTAAGCTGATGGTTCTGCTCCTGTGTAAGAGTTGTCAACTTGCCCCTGTTCCCAGCAGCCCAATTTTTTCAGTAATAGCTGAGGATCTTTCTCTCTAGAGTTTTTTAGGTCATAAACAAAATAAAACACAGGAGGAAAGAGTTGGAGGCAATATATTAGTGTACAACCAAGGGAGAGATGTGAGTGGATTTAAGGCCTAAACAACAGCATAGCAATCACTGATGTCTATCCTTTCAACAAACGAATGTAAAGGCAACTTAATATCTATTTGAAAGAGAAGTTGAGAAAAGAAACCAGTGTGTCTCAAAAACAAGGGAAAGAGTTTTGAGAGGTACAATATAAATAAACTTTAGGCCAGCTGAAAGGGAAAATATAAACTGAACCCCTTGGTTGCAATCTGAAATCAGTACAGCAACCTATTGTCATCAATGTGGTGTTTCTTCCCCATTCAGTAAGGTAGAACTTAGATGAGTTGAAAATCCAATATCTTATTCACGATCATTTCCCTGTTATCACAGCCAAGTTCTTTCACTCCCAAAAGTGACAATGGACCTGTCCCAAGACAAAGTGCCTTGGTGCCTTGAAGTTGAGCAACTCCTCTAATGGATAAACACAATAGATATTGTGAAATTTAAAAGGGAGAGAAGGAGGAGATGAGAAGTATCGTGTGTATCGGAAATTACAAAAAGGAAATATTCCTTCGTTCAACCCAATTGACACTGCTGTCTATGGATAGAATTGTAATCAAGCACCCCAGAACTCAACTTTTGACCCTTTTTACCACCATTGAATTGTAATTGCAACATGCTTTTATTATCACACAATTTTGTTTTTAAGAAGTCAATTAGCTGGGTCTGCTTGAACCCCCATAGGATCAAAAAAGTAATGGCAGATTGTTTCACAAGGCATTTCAGGGCAATATATCATTTTATAAAGTAGGACCAGCAAGAACTTGTGAAACATGGCACAATTTATATCGAAAAATACTTGAGACAATTTACTGCAATATCTTTAAAATTCCATAGAGTTAGCATTCTTGAATTTCTAAAGTAACAACCAAATTGTGCTTGAACCATGCACAAAAAAATTATCACAAGTTAATTGAGGTCTCAACTTTCAAGTAACACCAGAAAACATAACCTTATCTTGCATACCAGGAATGAAAATCTTAAGTAGATTAGTGAAAGAGTGCCAGCACATTCACAAAATGTAACTTACCGCATGATAGGCATATGGCGATTTGCCTTGACGCTCGAAGTGTTTAGCCATGATACAGAACTCAATCGGACCCCACTCTTCGGACTCAAAGCAATTGCCTAATGCTGCTTTATATAACTATCCAAACCAGACAGTAAACAAATACTAATCAAATATATAAAATTTAAGTACTGGGAAAGCAACAAAAAAAGAGAAGAGGGTTACCTTAGCAGTGTCAGTTAAAAGCTCAGTTCCAGCAGGATAAGAAGCATAGAATTGATCAGCCCTTGAATACCCAGCTCTAGTTCTGCAAAATAAACACCAAAAACAACGAAAACCCATTAAAAGAAAACGGATAAAGATGATGAAAATGCATCCAAACTAAGAATTGAACGTACGTGTTGCTTGTATAAGCGTAGCTCAAAACAGCAACAAAGCAATAGAATCCAGTGTAGGACACAACTCTACGGAACTTTTGAATCTTGAGAATTTCCTTAAAGCCGTCATAAAGATTGTAGAGCATCATGGTCGTTTCTGAAATTTTCAAGTATTTCTAAGATAGAACCTATTTTATTGTTGAGACATTTTATCGAACATGTGGCGTCGCGTGCTACCAAGAAAAGGTGGACAGAATCCTCAGCTCAGCTGTGGCTGTTGCGTTAGCAAAACGACGCTTTTTCCTCTTTCTTTATAACTCTGTCCTATTATTCTTGGTTTGACTTCTTTTTTGTTTTAACTTTGACATTGGTAACTTTAATTAAATTAAAATTTAATAAAAAATATATTTAATATTTATATTTATATTTGAAAATTAATTGATTAAGTTTTGGAAGAGTATTTTTTAATTCTTTTTTTAAAATTAAAATAAAACACTTATATCAAAATATCGTGTGAGAATAAAATTCTCAAAATATCATTTACTTAAAATAAAATTTTTTCGTTGTCACTTACCACGATTAACAATGACCTTTACTTAAAACTAGAATTTCAAGTCAATTTCCTTCAAATAAAAATAATTTTATCAAATATATTTACCTTAATTATATATATTACTTAAAAAACCCAAAGTTACATGTACAGTTTTTATGAATAGTATTTTTGTAACATTAACATAAAATATAAAGTAAATATATTTATATTTAAAATATATATACTAAAAGTATATCTATAATAGTAATTATATTTTTTAGTAATTAATATAATATATAAAATATATATATTAAAAAACATTACAAGTTAATCAACAATCATAGTTTCATAAATTAATTTAATTATTATATAAGTTTATTTTTAATTACATGAAATTTAAACAAAAAAAAGAACTAGATTTTAAAACTATTTTAATCTTATAATTTTTCTTTAGGTGTATACATATATATATGTTATAAATGTATATAAATAAAAGTATATATTATAATTAATAATTCTATAAGTTATCATTTTTGTAATGTTAACACAAAATAGAAAATAAATATATTTATATCAAAAGTATATATATAGTAATAATTATATTTCTTTGTAATATGATATGATATTTATATTATTTAAATATAAATAATAATTTAATAATTTTTTAATTTAAATATATTAATAATATCACATTAACAATTTGACTAATGATACTTCTCATGTACCTGTCAATTTTTAACAAAATGAATTGTTTGTAAAGTTTTAAATATTAATTAAATTATCTATTGGATATTATATAAATAATAATAAAATATTTATAAATGGGTATCGAGCTCGGGTTGGGTACTTGAAGAACCTAGATAAAAACATAATCATGTTGGGTATCGAGTGTTCAAAAGATAATATCTGAACTTGATACGAATAGTGAAATTATTATCTAAATTCATTCAAAACTCGATTATATGTATTTAATCTTATATAACCGAGTCAAGTACTTGCAAGTACCCTCTAACATGATACTTTGTCATCTCTATACGTAAGCCAATACAAATACCAAATAATGGTAACCAAGAAACCCACCATTAGCTAAAAGCTTCCAAGTTAGGTCTAGAACCGACACTTATCGACTGGGGTCATTTGCCATTTTTTTGAAATCATAGAAGACTGCAGGGCATAATTGAATGGTTATATAAAAGGGATTCTCTCGAGTAACGAGACACGTTCGATGTTGAAGCTATCGACGATAAAACAAGACTACAGGGCAAAGTTGAATGGTTATATAAAAGGGATCCTCCCGAGAAACAAGACACATCCGGTGCCAAAGCCACCGACAGTAAAATAAGACTATGGGGTAAGAACTCCA
>NW_018397266.1:3101792-3128269 GCF_002168275.2 Theobroma umbraticum
GTTTGGTTTGGAAAAAGGTTCAACAGAAGCATGGTGTCGCATGGTGTGGTGTCAACTGAGGCTTGGGTGAAGACAATGAAAATAAGAAGGAATTGAGAAGTTCTTGATGGCTGACAGAAAAGTTTGGAAAGTAAATCGGGACCTTGCTTGCTATGTGCTTTATGCTATGATTGAGGTTTGGCTTTTGCAGAATGGCCAGTTTGGTTGAGAGCAAAAAGGTTCATAATCAAATTTCACAGGGGAACCACGAATTTTATTCCTCCGAAACTGGTTCTTGTTTTTGTGCTTTGTAGCGACTAGCAGACTCAAGCTTCGTAACCTTATAGGCTTATACTGATTTTATACCATACTGAACCAATTCAAATTTATTACCTATTATTGAACCAACAGCATAACAATTTTTAGCATCAACCATTTACTTTAATCTAAGGGCTTGGTCAATTTATTCAGAACTAAAAATGGAGCTCCAGAGCGAGTAACAGCCGCGCCTAGCCACGAATTCTCAGAAGCTAGAACTTTAAATAAAATTATGATATTGGTTATCAAGCATATCTAAAAAAGCCCTTGAAATTTGCCATAACCATTTTCATAAATAAACAATTCAAACCCTTTTTTGTTTTCAAATTTTGAAAAAGGAGAATCAAAAGAGGTTTTAAAGCACTGGTACTCATCTAGATGTAATGGCGTTTGGAGGCGGGATTGTGGTGAAAGAAACTGATGGGTAGGTGAAAGAAGGGAAATTGGTAAAGAAAACCAAAGATCCCATTCTGACGACCAAAACCCAACAGCAAAAGAAAGCACAAAACCCGTACTATGATGCCATTGAAAAAGTTTGATGTGCAGGGCTAATGGAAAGGCAGGGCAGCCCGTAGAGAACCCACAGGTATTTTAAGAGCCACCGATTGAAAATGCTGCTCTCCCCTATTCGCCTCAGCCCCTTTCTCTCTAATAGAACTCTTGGAAATGGAAAAACAATAAAAACTTTATGATTGAACATTGAAGGCTTGACCTAGGTTATTGCTGCAGTTTCTCCTGAGAACTGCTTGGCAATGGCATAGCGGCTGAAACTGAATAAACCCTAGTGGTAAAACTCAGTCTATTTATCGAGCAAACGAGGGCAATCGATCACGTGACGCTCACGTGGTGTATATATGCTATTGTTTTCATGTTAGATTTTTTTTTTTATTTCCTTATTGTTGTTTGGAGTTAGAAAGAAAAGGGTAAGACGGAAATTAGAAGCAGAGGGAACAGAACATCTCTATCCGGCAAGGAGTAGCAGTTTCGAACCGAGCATAAAAATGATATTCAGACACGGAAGCTTTGTTTGAGTTTTTCTTGTATATATTCTCAAGTCTCTTGGTATATTCTTTTTCCAATTTCCTTGATATATTCTTTTTGTTTCCCCTTTCCTGAGCAAATTTCGTTGAGAACTTATTATATACTCTTAGCCATTGACATCCACATACACAAGAAATCTTGTTGCAAAATCCAGTTACGTCGTAATTTCATAATCTCCATCCATATTTTATCTTTTAATTTGCTTTGCTTGCATTTCTTACATTTTCCATGCTTGGTTGCCGAGAAACTGCATGCAAACAAACTGCCCTTGCGTAAACTTCGTTGGTTCAATGCTCACAGCTTCAAATTACTTCTAGAATTGAAGCAGGAGAGCGAGAACTTGTATATTTCTTTGATTCGAATGAAACCCAAGTCTTCTAAATCCCATTGTTTATGTTTTCATTTTGTATGGGCTGCAGCAGTTGATTTTATTCTCTAGATTCTATCTCATATGCTGTGTTGCAGGATTATACATGCTTTGGTGCGCTAGGCATGTTCTCTTGGTGCAGTAAGTTTGTTTCACATGGAACTGACTGTCTCAATCGTGCATTCATGTGGCATGGTATGAATCAAATTTATGTTTAGTAAATTTATTTGTCTTTACAGTGCCACCATTCTCATTTTTTTAAGCATGAATTTATATGTCAATTTAGATTGTTATTGTTTTAGGTTCTGCTAAGGTTCTGCCATGAAGTTGTGAGACTTAGAGTAGAATGATGAATGGTACTACATGTCTTTGTGTGTATGAAAAATTTGAGAGGCTACGGTAAAGTAAAAATATAAATATGGGTGAAGAACCAAGTAGGATAAATATTGGGCAAATCCATTTCATTGGTTGTAATACCTGGTTAAACTCATAGGTTGAAAGGTAACTGCTGAGTTTAAATTCTGAAATCTTTTGCTTTGAAAGTGAAATATCTGATTCAGATTCAACCATATTCTCTTGACATGAAAATTTTAAATTCTTCCAGGTCTATTGATCCTAACAATCACAAATATAGGATGCAAATTTGAAGGGTTTAGTGAGACTGGCCATTATAGAATAGAGAAATATTGGACTATTCAGTCTTATTTATTCACACTGTATATTTAAATAGTCGAGTTGCAGTTATAGATCTAGTTTCAATATGAGATAATGTTTTGAACTTAGAAGGAACAACATAAATGGAATGGTTTCAAGGTGGATCAACAATTGCTTCACGGCATAGTGTCTGCAAATGGGATGCCAATGAGGCCCTAGAAGATGAGGGAGACTGCTTTATCAAGCCATTCCCGTATCTATATCTGTTATTAGTGTTGGATAATAAAAGATCATGAGATTATTAAAATGCTGAGTGTTTACTGCTAGCGCATGGTTTATTCTGGTTTCTGCTCTCTACTGTCCTTTCTTTCTCCTTTCTCCCCACATCATTTTGGAGACAAAACCATCCATCAAGTACCGAGTGGGAAAGGAAGGTCCTGAGTTAGCTAATTTTCCCCACTCCCTGTTGAATAATGTTTTAGATTGCATGATCCCAATCAGTGGTGCATTTGCAATCTGGATCATGAAAGATAATGTTTCGGAGATGGAACACAAGCATTCCTTCCTTTTAGTTGTTGGCTTACTGAAAAGAGACAATCTTAAAATATGTGGTTGCTCTGATGGCAGACACATTATTAGAATTATGAATTAGATAACAAGCATCAGGAATTCTTACCTGCCAGCTTATTCCATGCTTTCAAATTCTCATTATTGGCTTTTTTGTAGAGGACATTGGTAAAGGTTCTTGTGATGATGACTCTGAGTTGGCTTTTTACAGATAATGATGTATTTAAATTTTCTAAGCTTCTTTGCTTGTCTGGTTTGCTGAAATAATTGTGTTCAGTACTTTTATTTTATTCTTATTAAAATCTCAATATAAATTTTGAAGAGCATGAAATTTGGGTTTTTCTCATCCACGTTCCCAAATTTGATGGGAGATCCGACACATTTGCATTAATGACCTTATTTATGTAATCTCTTGATCTAAGTTACCGGGAACATGGATGGTTCGTGGGATGGGAACCGAAATATAAACTATTATTTATATGGAATGCAGTACAATAGGGGTAGTCTTCTTGTTTATTTATTAATTTAATTAGAAATATTTTTAATGAGATAATTAAATTAATTTAAAAATTAAAATTAAAATTTGTCAAAACTAATAACAATATCTAGTAGTGTTTCTTGAAAAATAAAAAAGCCATAAATACAGATATGTTTGCCAGTAATTTTGTTGTTTTTAGCCGTAAAATAATTATATAGAAACTACTAAATTGGATCGCAAGTTATCCAGGATTGGGATCCTGCAATCCAATTCCAAATTTGTAAGGGTTTGAGTGAATTATGGAAACTAGGCTCCAGATGGTTATTAGTTTTAAAACGGTTTGTACTCCTTTTTTATTTCAAATCATGCATAACAGATATCCATGCTCTAGGTTCTTCAAGTTAGGCTTTCTGATTAGCCCCATACGTTCCTTATGTTAAATAATTTCTATAACTTACGATTAAAGTTTCACTGCATATATGAAGTTATTTTCTCCTTCCCTTGATTTTAGACACAAATATTACGTTTTTGTTTGATAAAGTGAGTTAAAGACATGGTTTCTCCTCAAGTTTGAATTTTCACTTGTCTGATTGTGGATTATGTTTATTATTACTATTATTTAAGATTTTTTTGTTTTAAATAAATTATACATCTGGAAAGTTTTATATAGCTCTCTTTCTTTGTCTTTTTAAAGAAACTGTTTGTTCCTGTTTGCCCAACACCTTTATGTTTTGCTTATTGGTTAAGGTTCTCTCTCTCTCTTTTGCTCCCTCCCACTCCTTTTTTTGCTTTTCTTTTAAATTGTTTTCTCCTCTCTGTACAATGTCTTGGCAAAGTAGAGAGGATTTTTTCTTGTCTTTCTATCTATTGTGTCTGTATTTGCTTGCATTTCTTTTCTCAAAAGTTTTTAAATCAAATTTATGTCATGGAAATTTGAGTATATTTTAAACATTCTTGTTGTCATCAATACCATTTTTCATTAATTTTCAACCTATTAAAAACAGATATGTTTCTGATGGACCAAATTAGAAATTTTGTTTCTCTCTCTTACTAACTCATAGCACTTTCATTGACATAAATTGGTTCTTCTCTTCCGCCATTTTCTGCCAATGTCAAGGTACTTGCATGTATGTTGTTCAGACCCCTTTATTTGCCCTCACTTATTCCGTAGTTGTTTCATTTATCCAACCCAGCATGTTGCCTGGTCCTTAGATATGCTTCTGAAAACTTTGCAAGTTTTATTTATTCCATTATTGAAATTTTATTTATGCCTTTTTAGCATCTTATTCATCAAATGAGGCAGTTGACACTGAATTTTTGTCACATGTAAATTTTTTTAAATAAATTTCTTCCTTTTCTTTCAGTGTTTTAGTGGGCAAGGGTTGAGAAGTGCTATAGTTTTTGAAGCAGAGAGAGGATGTAGGAATGCTTTAGGAAGAAAAATGAGGTAATGCACTACATTCAGCTTTCTGGTTGCTTAAAGCATGATGATTGATAAGGAGTGTGTTACTTTGAGTTGCCTTCAAATTTATTTCAGGTTTAATAATTTTCTCCTCGATAAAGTTTCAAAAATTTGTTCTCGATCCAAGCACAAGTTTTCAGAAAAGTTATTGGAGGAAGTACATAATTATGATACAGCCAGTATTGTAGATCGCTCAAAGCTGCTAAATAAGGTAGATGCCTATGTACAAGTTTTCGCTATTGGATGTTGCTTGTAATTCTCAAACAGTTTTCTTTGTATCTCTGTTTGAAATAAATGTTTCCTTTAGTTTCTATGCTTATATTATGTTTTACATCTTGTTGCATTGTGTAGAATATATATATATATATATATATTTGTTTTGTGGTCATTTTTTTGTTCATATTTTATTTTACTTGTTGAAAGCAAGCTGGATTTTATGGGTTGAGATTACCCCTCATGATTTTTTGACCAATACTCCAATACATTCATTGTTACCAACCATATTGTATAATACCCTAACATGAATTGTGGATCTTATGCATTGGATAATATTGGTTAAAAATAAATAATGGAGGGGTGTGAAACCAACATTCCATAGCCATATAACTTGACTTGTGCATGTTTTGCTGTTGAATGGGCATATATGTAATGTCACTTCATTATGCTGAGATGCTGCAAAACCAAATACAATCTATTAGCATTTTGCCAGTTCAGCTTTTTTCCTAGGCCTGATGGAATCTTCACAATATGTGCCTGATTTTGTAAAAATCCAAATAGCATATTGATTATTAAACTAGGCAGATTCCTGGCTTGCCATACTTGACTTTATTAATTTACACAATGTATCTAGTGAATTTATTGGGTTTACAAGTGATATTTTTCAGCAGGGTAATTGTAACTTTGGGAAATCTATCAACTGTGATTTTTAAAATGTTAATGAGTTGCTAATGAATTGGAGATGTTCCTCAGGAAGAGGTAATAGGTTATTGCATAGAGACTGGATAAAGAAACTATGAAGCCTTTGAGTGAGTGATTCCAAGAATTATAAAACTTCTGGCTCTTTATTGGACTGCTCGGATGTTTAAAGCTTTCACTAATAAGAAATTATGCATTCATCTATAAGGGGTTATATCTTGTGTTTCATCTGTGTAGCATCTACAATCTTTGAACCTGGACAGGAGTTATCCTTATTGAGTCTCCATTTAATCACATACTATATAATAACTATCAAAGTTAACCAGAAGTTATAGGAGTTTTATATGTTAAAATGTTTTTCCAACGTACTGTTTGTTGCAGATTAATTGGGTGGGTGACTAGATTTTATTATCCATAACTCTCGACATTCAAATTTATATACCCTAAAAGAACATTCTAATTAGCTTCTTGGTAAGATCTCATATTTTCACTCATGGCAAATTAGAATTTCAATCCTTGTGGTTTGAGAGAAAATAATTTTAAAACTTGTGGTAGTTTTATCACTTGATATCTTGTGGTTTGCACTGTCCAATAGTAGGAGTTTATGCTGTTAATTTAAAATAAAATAATGACAATGCCACTCTATAAAAATTTTCCACCTTTTCTCTTTCATAATTTCTCCCTCTCTCCTCTCTTATGCTCTCTCTATTTTCTTCTTCAAATCCATACTGATGACCTGATGATTGAATTAAGAGGACTCTTAGACTATTAATGCTTATATCATTGTGACATGCAGTACTTTATATTACTGCTTACCATGCAGGAAGCAGATCTCTAAAGTCTTTTTTCTTTCTCTGTTTTTTTCCCTGCCATTTCTTCATGATAAATTATTTATTTTATTATATATTATAGTATTTAATCCTAACTAATATTACATTTTCTTTATTTCTTTCTTTTTGGTTGTTCAAAAGGCCAGTGGGGGCTTGAATCGTACAATAATTATATTTGATATAAGCGCATGTATTGAGAATCAAAATTTAATACTTCTATATTTCACATTTTTCCATATTAATGGTTGATATCAAGTTAGTTGAAAACTTGCACAGATAAATTAAGAATGAACAAATTTATAAAATGGAGAATGCATGTTATAGTTGGAGAGTGGGTGTTAATGTCAATTTATTTACAAGTTAAGAGCTTAACTCCCTGTTGTTAAATGCTGCAAAATAAAGTGCGAAGTCAGAAAGTTGAAGCCACCAAGTTGAAAGTGCTTTTTTCTTAAACCTTAACAGATGGAAAGTGTAGACGGTGCAGTATTCCCTTTAACAAAGCTTCCAGTTCGATGATCTGTTTGAAATTATGAAAACAGCCCATAGGCTGGTCACCTATTCGTTGTTCTGCCAAATGGGGCTGTTCTGATTTATCTATTGTTTCTGTAATCACATAATGTGTAAGAAATTATTGTTTTTCAGTTTTAGATAAAAATCCATTCATATATTTCCGATCTCAGCTTATTCTTTGCACTAGTTTGCTGTTTATCTTGGCAAGTTTTTTAGGTTGTTGCTTACAAGCGGCTGTCCGCAGCTAGGTTCTTTTGACCTATCACATGGTGTCTTTAATGGAAAACAGGTTTGGATGAAATCTACTAGAAGGAGTACATAAGAGAAGAACAGCCAAAGATATCAAATCTAAAAGTCTGGCTTTTTATCAACTGAATAAATCTTAATATATGGTAAAACACTGTTAACAAGGCATTACAAGATTATTTATATGGCAGCCCAATAATCTCAGCCCTTGATATCCTCGCAATCTAAGTTAATAGCCATCCAAGTTCATTAAGTTTGAGCTACATGACTCTTAAACAAATCATGAACAATAAAAAATCAGGAAATGAAAATAAACAAATAAAAATTACAAAAACTTATGAAAATAGGATGTTAGGCTAATGGGCTCCTGTATCATAGGTGGAAATGGGAGTTTATGTTCAGATCAGATGGCAAGATAGGGGCTGCAAGCAAGAATGCAGTTCGCTGCAATTTGCTGCACAGAAAGTTCAGTTTGGCTTTTGCAATATCTTAAGATTACGGTTAATATTATGAACTTGAATTTTATGTCTGTTACTTGATGCTGATATACTAATTTATGATACATCTTCTGTGTCATTCCCTGGGATAAGTTATGTTTTTGATCTCAAGAATTTCCTGGCAGCTTGCAGTAATGTATATAAAATGTTTCTTTTCAGTTTGTAATGAGGCATTTAAAAGTTTTGTAAAAGAATCTGATGGTGTTTTGCATATGGACTTTGAAATGATCCTCTGCTCTGCCCTTATATACATCTGGAGTTTTTTCCATTCAAAACTTCCAAATTTCATTGCTTTCAGGTATCAGTTTTGATGGGTTATAATGGTCTTCATGATTTAATTGAGAATGAAAGACCTGATGAGCAACCTGATAGAAATCTCAAAGACACCACAGATGATTTTGAACTTTCCTTGGCATGTAAAAGATTTCCTTCCATCACTTTGGGTAGTTCCCCCCCAGTAGAACTGTATGATGAGACAACTAGTAGCTCACGAATCAGGGGCCTCTTAGCCGCTCAAAGATTTTTCTTTAACTCTATGGATGAAAAGTGGGTTAATCCAAATGGTCTGTGTGAAACATGGCCTCCTCTATATCAACCCCTTTCAGAGGCTGGTTCTTCTATAGTAGTAGAAGAAAGTACAGACAATTTGCATCAGTCTTCTTGGTCTACAACTTTGGAATCTGAAGATAAGTCAGATCATCTACTTACTGTGGCAAAAAGTACTGGCAATTTGCATCAATCTTCTTGGTCCATGACTTCAGAATTTGAAGGAAAGTCAGATCATCTTACTGTGGAGGAATCTTCTAGCAAAGTGGGGTTTGAACCACAGTCAGATGCTGCAACTTTTGATTTATTTCTTGATAGATCCATCAGTTGCATTCCTGGTTTAAGTAAAAGGCACTCTCACCAGCTAGAAGAATGTGGCTTTTACACTGTAGGTTCTCTTGAAATTATGTTAAAACCACAGTTGATGGAGGTTCTTGTGTTTATACAAGCTTGGTTTACCTTATTTACATTTTCTTTACCTTCCTTCCATGCAGTTGCGGAAACTGTTACATCATTTTCCTCGGACTTATGCAGATTTACAGAATGCGCAAATTGAGATCAACGATGGGCAGTACTTGATTTTTGTTGGGAAAATTTTGTCTTCAAGGTGACTCACTACTTGCTCACGAAATTCTAATCATTTTCTTGACTGGGGCACTAATTGTTAGGCCTTTATTTGGTCTACTAGATATCTTCATTACCATTTCTATAGCTGCTCTTGGTGCTAACCTTAGATTAAGGATGAGATGAGGTTCAACCCTCAAGTGAAGTGCCTTGATATACCTATGGTGCCAACTCTTCTATGGTGCTAATATTTGTCTACTTGGTAAATCAAAACCAGAACATTTAAAGTATTTGGAATTATGATGTTTAAGAATGCAATTGTTTGGATCAAGCATTGAAGTGAAGTTGTTTACTGATGACAAGATATGCTTACATATTATATGATGAGAAACCCACTTGGCATAAAACATCACAACATTTAACTAAACCTGACCTTGTAGTCTTTGTTTATCCCAAAAACCTGAAAAAGTTCTCTTGCATACATAAATACATATTAAAAATTGTTGTACATACAAAAATGCGTATTGAAATTAAATTGGCTTTATCTTTTGAAAGTTCTCAAAATATGTTTGTACAATTTAGTTTAGCAAATGATAAATATAAAACTTGAGATTGGGAAAAAATATGTACTGTAGCTTGCAAATTTGTTAGTAGAACACAGATTAACATTTATAGCAAATATTGAAATGCTCAATTGTGAATGATATGCTGATGCTTCTAGGTTGTTAATGTTTATCATTTTTCCTGCAGGGGAATTCGAGCCAGTTATTCTTTTTCATTTCTTGAGGTGGTTGTGGGTTGTGAAGTTGCAAATAATGAACCAACTTTGGGGCACATATATGATGATGATAGGGATACTGAGGAGGAGAAGACTATCTATTTGCATTTGAAGAAGTTTTTCCGCGGTGCTCGTTTTGCTTCTCAACCTTTTCTTAGAAGTCTTGAAGGAAAGCATAAATTGGGAGAATTTGTATGTGTTAGTGGTAAGGTGAGTTTCTTTTTCTTTCATACGTTTCAAAATGTTTTGGCTAATATCCTTGCCAACACGTTGTTTCTTTCAAAGAGTAATATCATGCATAAAGGTTGACATATATAGGCTAAATTCTGGCTTGTGAAACTGCTTTATTGTCATCTATATGGCCATCAGTACTGATGGATTTGGTTTTTGTTAATTAATTGTTTGCTTCAGTTACCTTAACTCTTTTAGCAAACATGTTTTTGATAATTTTGGTGAGGTGTTGTGAAGCAAATGCTGTAACTGGATTGTGAACATAAAACATTTACTTAAGGGCTTCTGGATTACTGAGCTTATTGTTTCAGGTTTTGCTTGTAATTTTCATGATTTGAAGAAGTCTCTATTGTATTGACTGGCTTTCTTATCAGCATAGTGAAATAAACACTGATTCATAAAGATTTTTCATCTATATAAAAAGAATGAAAACTTCTACGAATGTCATTTCTAAGATGCTCTCGTTCATCCTTAACTATTGATTTGTACTTCTTACAGAATGTTTCATCCAACAATTGTATTCAAATAGTTTGTTTTCAATCTAGGTGAGGGCTATGGGTACTAAAGATCACTATGAAATGAGGGAATACAGTATTGACGTGCTAAAAGATGAAAATGATTCATCTGTTCTCACAAAAGGGAGGCCTTATCCTATCTATCCTTCAAAAGGTGGCTTAAAGCCGAATTTTCTCAGAGACATCATTGCAAGGTTTGTCCGTCATAATTTTTTTTTTCATTATTCTATCCGTGGATTTCAACAAAGAGTTATTAGATCAGTGCTCGAGTTCTTATGTCTGCATGATTTTATTTTCTAACACTAATTCTTTTCCGCTTTATATGTTTTTATGTTATGTGTGTGTGTGTGTGTGTATATATATATATATGTATGTACACACATATACATATGTATGTATGAACACATAATTAATTAAATAAAAATCCTCTTAATTCCTAGGCATGCCTATGAACTGTAAAGCTGTCTCAATCCATAAAGGTTCTGTTTCTGTGTTGAAAAATTTCTATTCTGTGGTAATTTGAGTTGAACTATTGTAATAGTGTTTATTGCTGCTATGAATATTATCTACCTGACTGAGTACGGAAACAATATTGTTTTTGGAGCCAGTTAATACCTGAATACCTATTTTATTGGAAAGTTTGCTTTTCTGGTGGGTTTGTTGATAGATGTGCACGTATATATGTTTCATCTGGGGTGGATCCTTTGATTCAGTTCAGTGTTTCAGAGGGGAAAGAGTGAGACAAGGTGTTTTACTTTTTGCTTAGATGGGATGTATGCCTTGAAGCATTTGGGAATATGGCTCTTAGGTTGTATCTTTTATTTAAGAAATTGATGTAATTAGTTAAACATTGTGAATTGAAAAATACCATGACTAACAATTCAAATTCATTGAATTAATTTTTAAAATTTTTTAATTGGCCTCCACGGCTTTATTCTTTTTCTTTTTTATAATATAACTCTAGCACTGTGCTTCACTTTTCTTTTTTTTTTCTAAAACAAATCAGAGGTGCTCTCACCATTTCAAAACACAGGAAAAGGAAGAATTGTATTCAGTCTTTGTACTTTTTGTTAGAGGCTTAATCAAGCAATCTTGTGCCTCAATGCAATTGGAGAATGCCTAACCCTGGAGCATATCCCAGTGCGCTCTCCTCTAATGCCTTTGATCATGGCCAAAAAGATTATTAGGAGAAATTTTTGTTTGGTTAATCTTTGAGTCAACATTTGCATAATAATTTAGTTGAATCATGATTGCTTTTAATGTCCTAACATCTTCACCAGAATGGTGCAGTGTAGCATTAACTCATCTGTGTTACTTTGTCCTGGGAGTTATGATGTTGTACTGGTTGACTGATGCCTCATTGAGGTAGAAATAAGGGTTGGTGGTGAGGGCACTAAAACTTTAAATCCTCATGTGCCTCTTTGATGAATGCAGCAGGACTGTAAGTGATTTAGGTTTGCAGTCCACATTAACTAATACATTTTCTGAAGACGTTGTAGCTTGTGGTCTAAACTGCTACGATCATGACAATCTTGTGACTTGAGCTTATTCTAGGTAGATCTTTCAGCTCATTAACTGGATTGCTGCTGTTTGGATTTAGTTGTTTCCCATATCAAACGTCTCGTTTCCTTTATGTTTAACAACTCAAGTACAAATAGACAACATAATTAAAGTGTGTTCACCACAAAATGCTACTGATCAGGAAGAAAGATGTACAGCGGGTACAATGGCTCTTGTTTTTGGACAAAAGCCAACTGTTTAGACACTAATTATTCATAAGATTTTCAATGTACGATGTGTCAATGATGACAATCCTATGAGATGCTTTCCTTCATGGCATAATTATAAATTCTATCATGCTGTAGAATTTGATTTTTACTCATCACAGTTGCTTTAATTTGCTTAAAGAATCTGAAATTGTTTGTCTTAACTTTAGCTTTGCCTCTTAACTTATAATAGATCTATTCCTTTAAATCTTTTAGGGCTTTACAAGCTTTGCCGGTCAATATTGATCCAATACCTGAAGAAATCATCCAAGAATTTGGACTTTTATGTCTCCATGATGTAAGTGACTTTTTCTTCACTCATGATGGGTCATGTTTTTTTATTTAATGAAATATTGCTTGGCACAAGTTTGGTCTGGTGCAATACAAAACATCTGTTGGGTTGCATTGTAATCTTACTTCTCAAAATTACCGGAACAAATTTGGCTAATGTATTAGATTATTAATATTGAATGTTTTCCCAAGAAGGGCATTATTTGAAGCCCAGAGGCAAGAGTTTTTACTTGATTTCCCATAAAACTTACCTCAGCCCTACTCACCTCAACTGTTTCCTCAAAATTCAACTAAGCCTATTGTCAAACTAGTTTGGACAGTTACATTAGTTTTTTCCTTCCTCTCCTTTATCTTAATCCATACTCCTTCAGAAATGGTTAGATGTCAAATCTTTCTTGATGACAGCTACCCCTCTTTATTCTTTCAACCATTACACATGCTCCTGTAGGCCTATCTTGTAATTGTAACCATCTAATTTGCCATTTTTTAATGTGTTCCTCAATAAATGTTGGTGTTCACGTTTTCTCAGTTAGCTTTATTTTCTTTTTTTTTTTTATCTTACTAGAGGGAAATGTTATCCATGCCAATAAGCACTGGTTAAGGGGATATTTATGGAAAGTATTTTTTTAATTAATGTATTGATTCTTTTTGAATTTGGTGAGTAAAGTGCATTAAGTGAAAAACTATTTTCTAAAATAAAACTTTAATTGATCTTATAAATTCCTATAGGCACCTGTTAACCAGGCCCTTTCTCAAATTATCAAACATTCACCGCAATATTCTCATTTGGAATTATTTTCTGATTTTATGTTTTGCTTATGTCCTCTATCCCTGGAAATCATATATTCTGGGAATTTGCTAAGTAATAAATATGCTTTAATAACAGGACTGGCTTGACAGCAAAAGCTATTGATTTCCTGATGACTGAAATTTGAAGCTATATTTATAAAAAATTAACTCACAATGTTTTCAAGTTAAAATCTTTACCTGAATGGGTCAAATGATCATCATGACTGACTATTGGTTCAATGGCTTTGACCCAAAATAATCTTTCTATTGATGTCAACCAGTCTTGGGAGACACTGGTCATACTTATAGGTTGGGTTGGCACTTGGCAAGCCTGGCTTGTAAAACAAAATTTCTGTTCAAGTGGGAGCTTGTGTGTGGATTACAGTATCTGCTACAAATTCAATGATTTGTTGAATTATCTGCAGTTTTTTGGAATAATTTATTTAAGGTTCCATTAATCGTTACTGATTGTGTCAAAAATAATTAGGTCCAAAAAGTACGAGACGTCTTAAATCATTTGTTAATAAAAAAGAAAAGAGATTGTCATTCTAAAGAGTGACTACAAAGTGATTAAGTTGTAGAGATGTATGTAACTTGGTTAATTTTTATTTTTCAAAAAGATTTATAAAACTTTGGAACTATGATGCTGTTTGATAAACTAATAACATTAAATGCTAAAAAATTAAGTGTTAAATATTCAGTCTTGAAATTTTTAGGCACTGAATTTATACTCAAACTGTTTAGTATGTAGCTGACAATCAAATACTAAATGGAATTTTTTATGCTTATTTTACAAAAAGGGAGATGATTTAATGCAGATTCCACATCTAATAAAAGTTAAAGGAAACGAGAGTATATAAAGTTAAGAAGGAAAGAATATGAAACTTATATGGTCAAATGATTAAAAAAATTAAAATACCATTGAATGTATTAAGTAACCTTTTAAGAACTTTCTCCACTGAAAACATTCTATTCTTTGGTTTTAAAATGGGTAACCAAATGCATTGAACGATTTAGTCATTAAAATTAAGAATTTTCAAAGAAATGAAAATCATCACAATGGTCTATCAAAAGAAAAATAAAATTTAATGGTCTATCTAACAACATCTAAGTTAAGTTGCAAATAAATCCCCAAGAAAAAGCAAAATGAATCAAACCATTTAAGAAGATGTGCTATAGAAACTAGTCACAACCCGAGCATGTCTATGAAACTTTACCCAAATTTCTAAAACCCCAAGTACAAGGCCTAAAGCCAATCTTTTGATGAATTACACTTGAGGACTTGTAACTTGTGTATGTACTGAAACTACTAAAGTTAAAAGGAATTTTTAAATAGGTGTGAAATTGAATGAGTTTGTCATGGTTTCAGCTTTGTCAAGCAAGGTTGTTAGTATTGTAGTGGACAGGGTTTCAGGGTTTCTAAATATGGTTGGTATGCAGTGGTATCAGTTGTTTCATACATGATTTTAGCTTTTTCAGCACTATACAACATAACATGTTATAGACACGTGTATGTATGTATCAAAGTTTGTCTCTATAGATATGCATATATTTGTTGTAGGTTGTGTGTGTATTTATGAATCTCTATAAAGTATTGCCTTTAGCAATATATAAAAAGACCATATAAAGTATTTAATAGCCCAAATGCTTTCAAGTGTCGATTTTTATGAGATTAAATGTAAAGTATAAAGTATGAGTTTCAAGTCATCATTAAACTAGAGATTGAAAGCCACTTGAAACCATTTTAACTCTAGATAATTTGATAGTTTTAGGATTTAAAAAAGAAAAAATAATAAAAAAGAGCGTTTTATATATTTTTTGAGGAGTTGGAATAGAAAAATATAATAAAAATGAGGATTTTGGTATTAGTACAAAATTAACAAAATTTCTTTCAAGGGAAGGGAAAGATAAATGGTCAGGCAATCTCTTACCTTTTGATGTTCCATTGTTTAGCAGTATTTCTGTGGTTTGTTCTTGTTGGTTGTTTCTTTTTCTATGGCTAGCTAAGTATTGGTTGCTAACATTGTAGGCATACAGTGGTATTCACCAGCCAAAGAATTTAGAGGAGGCTGATTTAGCTCGCAAAAGGCTCATATTTGATGAGTTCTTCTATCTACAGGTAATCTTCATTTGTGATTTAGTACTTGCTAGATGTTAGGAGTATACTATTTATTAATTTATTGCTACCATTATGATTTTCTTTTTCTTTAGCATCTGTTTCTATTGGATGACATCTCTTTCAATTAATTAGATTGACTTCCATCATAGTTAAAAACCTCCACATTCCACAAAAAACCACCACCGTACCAACATTGTGGTAACTTAGTGCTGTATTGGAAAATGGAACTGCTGAGGCACTACTTGCTATCAGCTCACCTCAGTTTGGCGCTTCTATTGATTCTCTTTACATTTTAAGAATTGGAAGCTAAATTGTTTTGTAGATTTCTGCTATAAAGTTGGGCTTGACTTTTGAGAGAGTCTTGGCAGTTTAAAGTAGCTATTCTTTTAAAATTATCTTGTGGCGGAAAGCATGTTGAGGGGCAATTAATATAATTTTTCATGGAAACTTAGTGAAGATCTTTTGTTTAGGTTTTTAGTTGTCATTAATTACTTCTTTTTGTATTGTATTGGTAGACATGTATTGTTATAAGGAGATGTGTACATGATTGTTATAGTACTTTTGTGGTATTATGTTAATAATAGCAAAGAATCAAGCCTTTTTCCACTTTGTGGGCTGTCTACTTCAAACAAGAAGTTTACTGTGCCCTATTTAGTATCATATTTTTTGTGAGATCATGAAAAAACATGGTTTGTATATCATTTTTCTTTTGAATAATTCTCACCCATCTTCTTTAGTCTTTCCCTTTCTACTTTGACATACACATCCTCCACCAGGGAGCATTGCTTGCAGGCCCATACATAAGCCTTTATCTCACATGTAGTCTAACTTATGCATTTCTTCCTCATTTTATTCTCAACTGGCTCTACAATGCACCTTCTGCCTTAGCAGTCATTTTCTTGTATGCTCACACATCTATTGTAGCAGCCAAATCTTGGCTACATTTCTTTTTTTGTACATGTTGATACTTAACTGCCTAATATATGGTGCCATAAAATATTGCTAGTGTTAGAAGTCCTTAAAGCTTTTTTCTTAAGTGGTACTTTGCAGTCATACTAGACTCTAGATGCACTTCGCTAATTCATACCTCCTACATATATTTTTATGCTTGCCATTTTCATTAGTTGTGCCATCCTTTGAAAGGTTGAGCCAATGTTTGATCTCCAATACTTACTACCATGTCTATTTTCAATTCTCACTACTATTCTATTACCCCTTCTGGCTTTGTCTGTTTGTTTTATTGGCCAATTCTTCTGGCGTTGTTGAAATTTCTTTCCATGTACTCCATTTTATAAGATGATTGCCTTAATACTTAAGAGTGTGTTGGATTTGGGGGATTCAGATATTATTCCTGTGAACTATATGGGAACCGTGAAATATCCCAACGTCCAGAACTACTCACAAGTTAATTGAAGGGGTCATCAATGATTGTTGAGTGGGCCAGAATTCCAAGTCTTGTGGGAATTCAGTGCCCCTCAAAACAGGTGTCTTTTAGAGATTGCACAACTTGAGAATCCTAAGCAAAATTTTTTGAACCATTTAGCCCTCATCCTTCAGTTGTCAGACCATTTTCTTCCTTTTTTCTTTTTGTTTCATTTCCTTTTTCTCGTCTTGTCCATAGCTGCAACCACCTTCCCACACTGTGATCATTTCCCTTTTTTGTTGTTTCTTGCCAGTACTATTGCTTTTTGATTATTGTGATGTAATCAACCTTAGGTGTGATTCTTGAGGAACCCTTCGTGTGAAGCTTAGGATCTTCTTTCTTTATCTAACATTCCTATTTTCCTCAAGTATTTGGATTACAAAACAGCCATAAACCTTAACCTCCTTGCTGTTACACATCAGATTTTAAACTAGGAGTTTGAATAGCTCATTTTCTTCGTTGTCTCTTCCCAAGTTTGATTTTGAGGACTTCCCTGAATTTCAAGATATTTTGAATTCTTGAAATGTTGTCTTATTTCTTATTTTTAGTGGTGAACCTGCACTATCATGGCACCTACTTGTAACGTCATACGTAAAGTAAGGAAAATGTTTCTTTACATGAAATGTTGGAGATGTGGTTTTTGGCACTTGAATGCTGATACGTAATATGACTCCGTCTAAAGCTTATTCCTTATAATGGGCTATACTTGAGTCAGGTGATATCAGGCTGGGTTGAACTCAGGGAAAGATTACTTGCAAATGAGTGAGCTTAGGCATAGATTGGCTACTCAGCTTTGCATGATTAACAAATTTCATTGACCATGAGTGTGCTCTTCAAACTGTAGCACCGTGTGATGCTGCCTTGGTGTTTAGACATGCTTTCTTTGGTTTCTTTTTTGGCTGCAGTTTTGGTTGATTATCTTGTATTTCTTTCCAAGTTATCAAGTGATTCAACTAAGATAAAAGCTGCAATTCTGTGCTTTTATATGTAATAGTTTATCTTTATTTTATGACTTCATAGTTTACTTTAATCAAGCCCTATATGGGGGCTGCATGGGCAAAAAGGGATATCCCTTTTTTATGACATTGTTGTTCGGTGTGCTTTGTGCACCTTGAAAATATTATCAGCAGGTTCACAGTTGTGATATCATTGCATTAGTAGAATGTCCTGTCTGAGATTCTTGTTAATGAACATTATTTTAGATGAGAATGCAATGGTGTCATTGATGGATAATTTGTCGGAATAGTTATTGGCTACTCATGATTAAGTAGATAAATTAGAAATTTATGATGTCTTCATTCCTGTTATCATATCTGAATATCATACTGTTTTCTTGCTGATAACGCCTTGGGCTTTAATATTATGCATGAGTTGCACATATACTCAAAAGAAAAATAATCCTATCTGCAGTTAGGACGCTTTTTTCAAATGCTTGAAGGTCTTGGCACAAAAATTGAAAAAGATGGATTGCTGGACAAGTACAGAAAACCTGAAGTGAATGCTGCTTATATGGAAGAATGGTCTAGTCTGACCAAGAAATTTTTGAAAGCTCTTCCATATTCCCTTACCTCTGGTCAGCTTAGAGCTATTTCAGAAATTATATGGGATCTGAAGAGGCCAGTCCCAATGAATCGACTCTTACAGGTTCTGGATTTTGCATGAATGCTACTGTTCTTTCATTATACAACTGTCTACAATCTGTTTCTAGTTGTGTTGAGGCTTGCATATGTCTTTTGAAATTATATTTAAAGCTGTTGTTCTGGAAGCTAATATTTCTAATCTTGATTGCAAATTTGCTCTCACTACAAAAGTATAGATGAGCTGTTTATGTGTCAACAATTATAATGTGCTGTTTGGTTTGCATGTGCCGTCCCCCTCACCTTCTACCCTAACTCCCTTTAAAGAAATACATCCAATAATTTGAAATTTCAAATCAGCCCTCCAAAACAAAATGATATATGTGCATCTCCCTTCTAAGACTACGATACTCTGCAACAATTAGTAGCATATTCTTGGTAATTTTAAAATCTCTTTGATCTTGAATATCATCTCCTTCATTTATCATTCTATGATTATTGAAAAAGAAAGGATTGGTAAATCTCCTTTGTGCTCTAGGTTGCAGACTTCTTGATGCTTTCTGCGAGGTTTTGCAAATCTAATGGAATATAGAAAAGCTTATTGGTTTGACTAGTTCCTGATAAAAATAAAAAGATTAGTTTGAACTTGCTTGTATCTTTCCTGATTATTTCCTCCCAAAATTTTAGTTTAAGACCATGCTTAAGGCTAGCCTCTAGTGGCTCAGGTTTTGGGTTCTTCTACCTGCTGGAGATATTTCATTTTTATTCCTTGAAATTCTGGTTGTGCCATTATGTTTATGTATATTTGATAAAATTTCTGAAAGAGACAATAGCTATAGCAAATAAGAGCTAAGAACTAAGAATGCCAATTTTAATTGAAACAACAGGAATCAGTAGAGGAAGGATATCTAGGGCTGATATAAATATGAATAATAAATATATATTCAACAAGTTACTGTTGTGTGAAAATGGGATTTAGTTTACCGTGAGATATAGATATGGATTCTGATTTTGAGGTGTCACATTACGAGAAACGGGATTTTTTCTAGAACCTTGAATTTGTTGACAGTATGACAATCTGTACCACCCAGAATGAGATAATGGGGCACTAACTACAAGGGACAATCTATTCTCAACAACTTGCTCATGCCAGAAATATTTTTACTAATGATCCTTGACACAATAAATATAAAAATACTAATTCCAATGGCAACATATACTCTTCATAGAAACCCTGAACTTTTATATGTGCTTGTTTTTGTATTTAAGAGCAAGTTATATATTTGTAGTGGTGACTTTACCTTATAAGGAATAGCTTCATCTTGAATAGACAAAGAATAATTTTTTATCTGAAAGGAAGAGGAACACAATCTATATAAAGAGAGTTGAAATAGATTTTTATCTGATCTTTGTTGTATATGTAACTGTTATTCTTAGAAACTGATAAACTTCCTTGATATATGTGGATGCTCTTTCTAGGGAGATGTTGGATGTGGGAAAACCGTGGTAGCTTTTTTGGCATGCATGGAGGTTATTGCCTCTGGTTATCAGGTTGGTAAATTTAAGCTACTTCCACACTCAAACCTCTTTTATAAAACTTTTGAAAAGTGATCAATACATGCTGCTAAGCATATATATGGTGTTGGTAACCTCAGTCATTATGGTAGAATATGAGGTAATCTTGTTTGTGTTATTATTAGTGTTCCCTGGTATGCTATTCTTGACTGGTTTTAATAGCATATAATTATTGATTTAAGTTGACTTTATCTGATTTAGGCCGCTTTCATGGTTCCTACTGAGTTGCTTGCAATCCAGCATTATGAGCACTTCATCAATCTGCTAGAGATTATGGAGGAGGTTGAGTGTAAACCTTCTGTTGCTTTACTAACAGGATCAACCCCACTGAAGCAATCACGTCTGATTCGTAAGGCATGTATCATCATCTGCTGCCTTTACGTTGTGTGTAACCATCTTGAATTTCATTAACCTTTCTAGGCTACAGGATCTCCAAACTGGGAATATCTCTCTTGTCATTGGAACCCATAGTTTAATAGCCGAAAAAGTGGAGTTTTCTTCGTTACGTATTGCTGTGGTGGATGAGCAGCATCGTTTTGGTGTTATCCAGAGGGGAAAGTTTAACAGTAAGGTTGTCCACTTTTATTGGGCTAGAAAATCATACATACTATGCAATTATCTAAGGAGCTATATGTGCTGATGATGAATCTTATTGAATGTGATATCTTGAGATTATGTTTTGGTCATCAATAAAATGGTGGATAAGAATAGTTTGGATGTGATTCTTTTCTTCTTTTCCATCTTCTCCTCTAACAGAAGTGATCACATTGTTTGTTGTCCCTGTGTGTTCCTGGGTCTTGTAAAATATATGTTGACTTCTCATTATCACAAAGCTGAAAAGTTGATAGTGCCCTCTTAATGATAACAAATTTTGACAAAAGAGCTCTGTGCAATCAAAGTTTCAATTTTTGCTTCATGTTTTACTTTATTGTCTTCTTACCCAAATTTTGTGTGGGTGTTTGTGTTTTTGAGCCTGTGGAGTTGTAGTATCATTTTGAGGAGATAAAAATATATCGCAACAGTTATATAAGTTTTATCTTCTAATCATTGTATTACATTTGGATTATATTAACCCCTTTTGCTTTGTTGGTGGTGAAGTACCTTGTTCACCTAAAATCTTGTGTTTCATTGCATTGTCAACATTCTCATGATTTGTTTTTTGGCTCAATTTTCATGAAATATTTGATACAGGGCAAGTGTAGCTATACATATGTTGGATTGATATTGTTGTCAACTAACAAATTGACATCTTATTCAGCTGTCACTTTTAACCTTAACATACAACATGTTTGTCAATACATTTACATGTCAATCAACTTCTTGAAGTCCTGAATTTTGATTGTTATCTACAAGTTAAATACCAATTGACATTAGAATGCAGGCCATCACAAAAGAAACACTGCTAGACTCCTGAATTATGATTGTTATCTACAAGTTAACTAGCAGTTGATACTAGAATGCTGGTCATCACCAAAGAAACACTGCTAGATGCCCCTGCCCCAAACACAATGCTGGAAAAGGGAAGTTTTTATCCTGGAGTCTGATTAATGAAATATGTTGATTAACCCTGCATGTCTGTGAAGGTGTCATTTGTCATATTTGGCTTTGCCAGACACGATTATTCCATCTTTAGATATTAGAAGGAGTTACTCTTTTTGTTATGTGCAAATGTTGTTATATAATGAGTTAATGGAAAAACTTAACCTTACAGCTATATTATACTTCTACAAGCTCGAGAATGCAAGTGGCGGACTCAGATGTTTCCTCTAAACATGACACACATATGGCTCCTCATGTTCTTGCCATGTCAGCTACCCCTATCCCAAGGACGCTTGCTCTGGCTTTGTATGGGGATATGTCCTTGACACATGTATGTACAATTTGCTATACTTCCAGTTGCTTGAATTCTCTGTAGTTGCATTTCATTTTAAATTAGATGAAATCCTTCAAATGCTTTGTATTGAACAACCTGTCAGAATCTAGAATACATTCTCAAATTCTGTTAATTTCTTTATTGAAAACTTTGTCATGATTCTACTCAATTTGTTCTTGAATATATCTTTTAGTGATGCAAAAATTTATACAATAAAAAGAAAAAAAAAAGCATAGAAGCATGATACATGGAAGTATACAAGGTGCCTAGGAAAGAAAGGAGTGTCCAAGTTTACAGTATCTAATATTCAACAATCAATCCCTGAAAATCAGAAGAAAAATTTAAATGATATATTGAGGTGGGTTACAGAATCGGACCTTTAGGATAATTTGGACAACTTTATAGTGCACTTGAGGGACTTATTTACAGTTATGTTGCTCATTTCTTGCTAATGATTATTCTCTCATTCCTGTAATGACAGATTACAGACTTACCTCCTGGAAGAATACCTGTTGAAACACATGTCATTGAAGGAACTGACAAGGGCTTTGAGAATATTTATGCGGTAAAGCATTTTCTTGTTTGAATCTGTTGAAATACTTTTGGCCAAAAAAAAAAAATCTGTTGAAACTCTTCATGTGTCTGTTTCTTTCTTACTTGAAAGGAAAAAGAATGATGATTTCTGGATAACTGAATATGATACGGTATACTCTTAGTTGTATAATGTGTTTGGTGTCATTTTGGTTGCCTTCACAAGCATGTTTTATTTGTGCTTTTGGAGTCAAAAAAACTACTGCTGTAGTAGTTACTGCTTGGGAATGCTAACATCGCATTTCATATCAGAGAAGTCAATTGAAGAGAGAAAAACTAGAACAGGAGAATAAAAATTCTCTCTTATTCACGTGATTTATTATTATATTTTGTAGAAAATCCTTATGAGCCTGCCTTGCGTTGTTATAATGAATGCTTAATTTTAGTGTAATTATGAAATTATTTATTATAGTTCTCAGAGCAATAAAAAGAGATGGGGCCAAGACCAAGAAATATATATAACATGCCTTCAACAAAATGCAGATTGTTAAGTTGTGCATGAATTTCAGTTTCGCTATTTATTTCAACTGGTGAAGAATCCAACAATTTATTTTGAACTTTTTTTTTTCCTAACAGATGATGCTAGAGGAATTGGAAGCAGGAGGAAGAGTGTATCTTGTATATCCAGTCATTGAACAATCT
Source organism: Theobroma umbraticum (assembly GCF_002168275.2). Lineage (NCBI taxonomy): Eukaryota > Viridiplantae > Streptophyta > Magnoliopsida > Malvales > Malvaceae > Theobroma > Theobroma umbraticum. The sequence continues at coordinate 3,124,937 of NW_018397266.1, forward strand.
GAGCAATTGCCTCAGCTTCGGGCTGCCTCTGCAGATCTTGAGACCATATCAGATCGGTTTCAGGATTATAACTGTGGGTTGTTACATGGAAGAATGAAGGGTGATGAAAAAGAAGAAGCTTTGAGAAGGTTTAGGTCTGGAGAAACAGATATACTGCTTTCCACTCAAGTAATTGAGATTGGCGTTGATGTTCCAGATGCATCTATGATGGTTGTTATGAATGCGGAGAGATTTGGAATAGCTCAGTTACACCAACTTAGAGGACGAGTTGGTCGTGGGACAAGAAAGTCTAAATGTATACTAGTAGCATCTACTGCTGGTAGCCTAAATCGCCTGAACGTGCTTCAGAAGTCATCAGATGGCTTCCACTTAGCAAGTGTGGATCTTCTTCTACGTGGACCTGGTGATTTACTTGGCAAAAAACAGTCTGGACACCTTCCTGAGTTTCCTGTTGCCAGATTGGAAATGGATGGCAATATTTTGCAAGAGGCACATGTTGCTGCATTGGTAAATGTCATCCCTCTTTGTTATTTAAATGCTTTTTGTTTTTGTTTAATTTCTTTTGAGTTACGGATGTCTTCCTATGGCATAAGTTTTCCTTGTTAATAGTTATCCGTTGCAGGAAATATGTGTATTTTTGTTCTTGATTAAGATACTAGATTTCTTTAAACAATTGATCATTGCATGTCCTAGGATTTCTGCATTTCTATGGAGGAATGTCTCATGTATAGGTGTTTGCTTTATGTCCTTAAGTGTTTGCATGAAATAATTATTCAAACATGCACTCCTAGCAGTAAAATCACTATTAATAAAATCTAAAACTATGCAAGTAGCCATAGTCTTTTGAAAATAGTGCTATAGAGCTGTTTCTTGACTATTGACAATGCCATGTCTTTGTTTTGGAATTCCAATGTTAGGCTTTAGGCTTTACCATATGGCATTGATTTGCCCCTCAGAATGAGTTCTACTGTTAATTCTGGTGCCCTTTGTGTGCATCTATAACACTCACTGGTTTCTCTATATGCAGAAAATCTTGAGTGATTCTCATGACTTGGATCGATTTCCAGCACTCAAAGCAGAACTTAGCATGCGACAGCCACTTTGTCTTCTGGGTGATTGAGCTATGGCATGGTAAATTCAAGTTATCATAATTTATGTTGAGCATAGGCTGCAGTCTTTGCATGGGACTTAGACCTTCCTCTTATAGGATCCTCTTTAGGTGGGTTACTTGATTTTTTGGCTGTATGCTCATTCGATGTGCTGTAAATCCACAATCATTTAGTTAAAGCTGTACAGTTTTCAATGTTGTATATTCTACTGTGAATAAATGAAGTTGATTGTTCCATTTAAAAGAAAAAGGTTGAAATACAATTCTACAAGTTCATAATAGTGGCATGTCACAGCATCTAGCCACTTCGAGTAAGTTGGATTCGGGCATTCTTTAAAATTGTTGGGTTGATTCTTTTGCTTTCAAGTATTTAAACGGATTGTTAGGGTAGTTTTGACTAATTTGATTGTCAATTCTACCAAATATTTTGTTGTTTCGTGCTATCTGAGAGAGCTTGACTTGTTTGTGGCTGAAAATAGCGTGGTGTGAGAATGGTAAAGATGGGAAAATTAAACTAGTACTGCTTGGTACAAGGGGGAAAAGTTGTAGGAAATGTTTAAAGATAGCTTGAGTCATTTTGTCACCTGCACCTGTAAACAATCAATCTTTAGATTGTGAAAGATTATAAGAGAAAATTCAGGTGACGTGGTCAAATTGTGTAGGTTCTTTATGTCTTCAAACATTAGTTGGGCTTATGATTTTATTTTATATTCTTCTCTCTTTGCTTTCCTACCAGGCCAAGGAAATTTACATCTTTTTTACTCTGTGTTTATAACTTTTCTTTTTTTAATGACACTAACACAAGGAAGAATTTTCTTTCTTTCCTTTGACTTTTCTATTTTTCTTTATTCTATTTGATGCTTTTTCCTTCCTTTCTAGTTCCCACTACTGTATATCTGAAGCTCAACCCTAAAAGCTTTAAACTTTGTTAATATATTACAAGATCCTTGGCTCTGTTTCACTGTATTTAAAAAATAAAACAGAAAAGAAAAAGAAGCAACTTGGATTCACATGGAACAAGTCAAAGAAAAGGAACTAGGCTTTTCTTATTCACATCCCATACTTTATATATATAGTTCTTAGACATTTTCAAAATGATATTGTTATATTGATTCCTTTTTTTTTGCCCATAATTTATGACTCTAGAATTGTATTATTGTTTTCGAGTTGTTTGTTCTTAGTTGGTTTTCATGAAAATTTAAAAAATATATATTATAATCTTCGATAATTTTTAATGTCAAAAAAATTAAATAAAAATAATGAAAAATAACTACAAGGAAGGGAATGCATTTCAGTATGAATAGGGGAAATCTACTCTACATTCTTACCACTAATCAAAATCATATAATGGAAATGAGTTGCCTTTCAGCTTGATCCAAAACCTGTAAACCCAAAACCCTAATAATATGAATAAAAATGGTGATAAGATATTAGGATGGCATGTCCCAAACATGAATTCAGATTATTTTTGGTTGTCTTTGAGCTGAAAACATGTATGTGTGGATTGCTTGTTGGAACAATATCCTATATAATTCACTCATTGTTATTATAACACTGCATCACAGTGTGCCCTGCCCTCACTTCATCTTGGATGTGGCACACAAACGACAAACCTCTTTGCATATAGAAACAATGCCCCTCAATCAAAGCATAATTAATTTCAGAAGTTTCGGGGTCCCTAACTCTAAAAATAAATAATAAAAAAAAAGTCACATATATTTGGTTTCTTGTTAGTACTGGTTTTTACCTCAATGATAATCCTCACACATGTGGCCATTGAGAGAGTTTTCAGGCGTGGGGGCAGTGAAGAGGGGCCCCACATGTTATCCACTGAGATTACAAAACATGGGATGTTGATGACCAGCCAATGAGGGATCCCCAGGAGGGTGAGGACAAGCAGACAAGTGGGGCCCATACTTGGTTCCCTACCCAATCATCAAGGCTGGGACCCACCTGGTTTCCATGTTCCATGTGTTGTCCCTAAACCTAATCATCATCCGACGTGGGCCCCGTATGGACCGTCGACTCCAACAGCCCACGCTTTTGCCATGTATTTGCTCAACTCTTCCGCTCCTAGGATCTCCCTTCTCACCATTCCCATTCCCGTTCCCATTCCTTCCCCTCCTCCCCATGGAAAAGTTGAGTCCGGGCGTGCATGACATTTTACGGCACACATGGTAGAAAAACCCAAAATATAGGGTCCGCTTTTTGTGTTTGCCCTCTGC
>NW_018397266.1:3128369-3184593 GCF_002168275.2 Theobroma umbraticum
CTCCTTTTGTTTCCCTTTTTTCTTATTTATCTTTTGTAAAACTTTACCTTTTCTCTCCTTAAAATCAATCGTTATCTTTCGCTTCTTTCTGCTTCTGCAACTTACATGGCGGTTTTACCCACCAGCTCTTCTAACTTGGAGTTGACAATATCTGTTCCCGGCTTCTCTTCTTCCCCTTCTCTTCCTTCTTCTGGTAAGCAACAGAAACATCCTTCACCCTCTCTTTCTCTTCACTTTTTTTTTCCTACCCTTCTTCTTCCTTATTGCTTCTTAATTTGAATAAGATATATATCAAACCTTTTTTTTTCCTTTTTGAAATCCCAAGTTTTAGAAGTTTCAGCCTTTGATCTTCTATACCCCGATTCCATGCATGGTTTCCAAAAGGGTCTTCTTTTTTTTTTTGCTTTTCGTTTTCCTTTTTCATATGATCATCCTCATGCTTGACGAATATTGATTGATTTTTATTCAAATTTGATATATTTTTCTTTCTTTTTGTTTTTGTGAATGAAAATACTACACGGAAGGTGATCAAGGGGGTTGTGCGGTGAGAGATTTAGATATAAACCAAGTACCATCGGGAGGAGCAGAAGATGAATGGATCACAGCAAGCATGGAGGATGAAGAAGAAAGCTGCAATGGAGCCCCTCCTCGCAAAAAACTTCGTCTTACAAAAGAACAGTCTCGCCTTCTTGAAGAAAGTTTCAGACAAAACCATACCCTAAACCCTGTATGTAATTGAAAACCCCCATCCACTACTACCTATGTAATTAACTAACACCAAACACCAACATTTTTTTTTCACATAAAATATCCAATAAATTTATCAGATGATCTCTTTATTTAATGCCTTTTGGAGTTTTGCGCTTGCAGAAGCAGAAAGAAGCATTGGCTATGCAACTGAAGCTGAGGCCAAGGCAGGTTGAAGTTTGGTTCCAGAACCGTAGGGCCAGGTACTACTTAATCTACCCTACCCTATCTATACATATACATATACATATACATATATATATATATATTCATTTAAAAGAATTCCTAGTTTTCTCCATAGATTTTTTCTTTTCATTTTTCTGGGTTCTCATTATTTTGTTGGTTGTTGGGATTAAAAGTAGCTTTGAGTAGATATCGAAACGTTGACAGAATATCACAAAGTATATAATCTGAATCAGATTCTACCCGTATATTTTTCGTACACTAATAATGTAAAGTAGAAAGTGAAACAATAGATTTTTTTAAAAAACAAATTAATTTCTATGTTTTAGTTACATGGATATAATATTTTATGATGCTACCATAACTTGATTCATTTTTGTGGGCTTCTCTGGTCATTTCCCAGACAGAACGGTTGCCTTCGGACGTTGATATATCACTGTCATTCATAATAATATTTTAGAGTAAAAGCAAGTCAAATACCACGTTTTGCACTGTAAAAATTCTATCAAACCAGTTGTTCAGGGCGATGAGGCACCTTAAGAACAAGGAATAACAGGCTAGAGGGAAACTACTTTGTTTTTTTCTTCTTTTTTTTCCTATCTATTCGTTTTGGTCGTGTATGCATGACCTAATAAGCAAGGAAAAATATCTTGCCATTTGTTAGCTTTACGGGCATCATTTTCTTGTAGAACTTATCATTCAGAAAATACTTCATAGGATTTGATATATATGCTACCACATGAAGTTGCGGTTCCATATGATATAATACTATGTGCATTAATGTCAATTAAAGAGAGAGTTCATAATTTTCCCTCCCGGACTCTCGAAATAATTTTCTCATTATAAAACTTAGCGTGGGTTTTAGATGAATATAAAGAAAGGGTATATGGAGAGATAGAACACTTTATTAAATCCTTTTCTTAATATTTCATAGACAGAAAAACAGTCACGAACAATAAACAAAACCTATAACAGGCTGCAGAAAACGGACACATGACCGACAAGTAGCTGAACAGATTTATGAAGAATTAATGATGTGGTTCTATTTCATGAGCTGAGGTTTGAGGATCAAAATAATGATGGTTTGTCTAACAACATCAATATAACAATGATAGCAGCAATTGAGATTGCATGTCTGTTTCTGGCCTCGTGTGCTAGTCAGATCATCACCCTCTATAATAAAGTGCTGCTTTGACCCATCATTCTTTGGACTTAGCCATGCATTTATGAATTATTACATTCGTGTATTACATTATTGAATGAAATCAATAAAGGGAAAGGACACACCTAAACTAATTTTTTGCAATTGTAATCATGTTCTTGTTTTCTCTTTTGTCAATGCATGAGGAGTGAGAACAGATTAAAAGCATTATGACTGTATTAGAAATTGCTGTTTCTTTGGGTTATAGATCATTGGCTAGCTAGTATGTAATGGTTAGCATTTAATATGATAATAAATGCACTCATGTTTAGATATGAATAAAATCCAAGTTTGAATTTATTACTCTCCATGAACCAGTTAAGGGAAAAAAAAGGACGAGGAAGGAAAAGATAATTACAGAAAGATTTTACTTATTTAAGAAAGAGCTTTATGAATTTGATACTTAAATGCAAAATCAGTTCTCAACTTATAAAGCGAGGTTGGTCACGCCACATGAGAGTGTTAAGACCTTGCACGTCAGTGTTTAGCATGTTTTTGTAAGCATGAAATTTATTTGAGTCACCCCCTTGGAATCAACCAATGACTTGAAAAAGGGAATAAGAACAAAAAGAAAATGTTATTACAAGGCTTCCCTGACCTTGCTGAAATTAGTACCAATTGTTTTGTGCTAATGCATATCGTACAGAATTGGGAAACTTCCAAAATTCTGTGGTTTGTGTTTCTCATTTGTATATCTTGCAAAGCTAAGGAACAAACCGTATCATAAAACAAAGAACCAGATAAGAGTTTAGTTTAGTTTTGATACAACTTAGATTCGGATATACATATATATGTATATAGTTTATGTTGATCAAATAAACAATAACATGGTATAGGAGCAAGTTGAAGCAGACAGAGATGGAGTGTGAGTACCTGAAGAGATGGTTTGGGTCACTAACTGAACAGAACAGGAGGCTGCAAAGGGAGGTGGAGGAGCTTAGGGCCATGAAAGTAGGGCCACCAACCGTGATTTCGCCTCACAGCTGTGAGCCTCTCCCAGCATCAACCCTTACAATGTGCCCTCGGTGCGAGCGCGTCACCACCACTGCCCTTGACAAGTGCCCCACCAAAATGACCGCCGCCACCGCCACTGCCACCACATTGTCGTCTAAAGTTGGAACATCGGCCCTCCAATCAAGGCCATCTTCGGCGGCTTGTTAGTCAGGCTTAATGACCCACTTTAAGAGTTTTTAAAAGGAAATGATTTTAGGGAATGTTCATATTAGTTTACACAAAAGAAATGTAAGGGATAGATACTATATGCTGGTATCTAATCTATATAGGGATTTTACTTATTATTGCTTTTGCTTTGTCTTTATTTTATTGATCAATCTTTAATTATTATTGCCTGCCCCTGTACATCTTCCTTTTCTTTTCAACCGCAAAAGTTGTTGGAAATCCACAATTTTTTCTTGTCGTTGTTTGTCCTGAAAAGCAAAGAAAAAGAATGGAAGGAAGAGGAAAAAAGGAAATTAAATTGGTTTAAGTTATGAAAATTAAAAAGAGTAATAAATTTGGTTTTTCTTTTAAGTTACAACTTGGAAGAAAATTATTACATCTTATTATAAGAAATCAATGAAATAAACAAACAAATCAACATGTAATTAGACATATCTATTATCACAAAATTAAACCAACACATATGATGAGACTTTAAGGCTCCAAGGTCAATATATAGCTAAAAAGGTGGTTTAAAATTGTGGAAATTATACGAGTCGAAATCCTGTTATTAGCTGCTAATTAAGATGATTTCGTGCCGCCTTGAGCCAAATTTCAACAAAGGTTGAAGCTACGATTATATAAGCATCCTAATTAAGTCAAAAATTGCTAGCTAGCTCAAGTGAACAAAGTCTGGTTAGCGAATACCTTTTGATTGGGGTACGTAGGAAGCAACCACGAGCTGAATTGCGCAGGCTGAAACATTTGAGCAATTACCAATGGGTATCCAAAAAAGGTTCAGTTGTAAGTATTTGAAAGAAGGGGTGGGGTTGGTTGGCATCACCATAATGACTTGTGGCAAAAAGTTCACCAAGGTCACTTTCAAATGATTTTGCCAGAAGAAACAAAACACACTAATGTGCGCGAACTTGGTAGACACACCTCTCGCATCGTGGACTATATATGTATGCTAAAAGCGTGATAGGTTTAACCCTAATATCAAATGCTTATATTAGATCATGATACCTCCCCACAGTTTTAACCATTCAACTTTGTCGGCTAATTATCTTGGTTGGTAAATTCTACTCAAAACTTGCATTTGAATCACTCCTTCCTTCCACCAAAACGTGAGAGCTTCATGACCGGCACCGCCACCCTACGAAATTTGTATCAACAACTTAGGTGTCTGTTCACGGTCTAAGATCTAAGACCGCAGGTGGCACTTCCTAGACCGGTATCCAAGTGCAAACATATATATATTGCTCTAGAAGTAGAAGTTATAGACTAGGTAGAGATCCCAGTAATAGTGCACGAATACTCATCACCATCTACAGGAGGAGCAGCAATAATGAATATATACGGTCAGTCATACAAAGGTTCTAATGAACGTGTTTCTTCATGTTAGCTTAGCAAAATGCAATGCAGTGAAATCAAGCTACAAAATACATAAATATTTATGTAGTTTGGTTATTTATCTATGCCTATCAAGTAAAGTAATTCTTTAGTATCGAAAAATTAAAAGTACATGAAAATCACTGCATTTGATAATTTGAATCAATTTCAAAACCCTTTATACATTTATTCTCAATAGTCTTGCAGTCCACTTTAACTTTATCGGAAATTATAGATAGAACCCACAAAGTATTCTTCATTGTCATTGCATTTTAAAACCAAGCTCCCAAAACACATTCTAAAATATCAGAATGAGCTCTCTTAAATATCTCAGTTCATATGTCGACTTTTGTCAGTACCCAAAATACACATAATGTGCTTCAAGCAAAAACAAAAGAATGGCGGTAAAAGAGTCAAACAAAATTAACAAGGAAACAAAGAAAAAGTGGATGACACCTGATGGCTTTAGTACTTTTCATAATCACTGACTCCATACTTCAAAGTTACATAACTGTTGGAAAGTATGTTCTGTATGGGAAAAGCCATGCCATCATATTGTTTAAGTGATGGAAATATAAAACTTTTTTCTTCAATCAAGATCGTCCTTTGGGTTCGTTCAATATAAAACAATAATTAAGGGGCAAAAAATGGTATACTTTTGGACCTTTGATGTCGAAATCAAGAGGTCAGTAAATCAAGAAACCAAAATCTCCAACCCACAAAATTTTGCTTGTTCTAAACCACAAGCTGCCCACTTGTTCAGCCTTTAAGAGTTGTCACACGAATTGATTGTGAGGAAAACTCCAAGGAGGAAAGAGTTGCTTGTGCTGATCGAACCTCTTATGATAGCAATGTCAAGGGACTATTAGTTTACACTCTTCCAAAAGGAAAACCCGAAATCTCAAAGCAAAGAGGATGAAGAGAGAAATCGATTTCACTATTAAATAAGATGGATAACTGCATTTGAACATTTGATTCATTAATTGATATATGATCCTTATATTCTAAAGAATAAGATTCGAATCCTCGTTCCTCCAAGTATATAAAAAAAGATGAGCGGCCGATTGCTATCTATGACTCTCAGCTTGTGTTTTTCACTCTTTTCTTTTCTGCATTGACCTTTCAATTTTTGGCCTTAGCCACTTGTTTTTCTTGTGTTATTAGGTTACCCTTAAGCATAACATTTATGTGAGCAATTTAGGGTTAACTTAACTCTTAAGTTGTTGCAAAATTGTCTCAATGATTTTTTTTTTCTCAGCCAAAGAGATAGATATATATTGATAAGAAAAGATAAATATATGAAAGTAAGCAATTATCGCTCATGGCAGAGAGCTCTGAGAAAAGCCAAGGGGTCATGGCTTGAAAGCAGCATTATATGAGAGACCAGCAGAAAACAGCAAAACAAGAGACTTAAAAAACAAGGAGAATGAAGTCTAAATGACATGGAGACGTTCGATGGGGCAGAATCAAAGCTGGGGCAACTGGGAGCAGAACAAATCCGTTGATGTAGCAATTCAGAGAGAAACAGCAGTGGCATTAACCGTAACAGGACCACATGAGGCAGAGTGAACAAGGGGAGAGGCTTGTGCCAATGTTAAGGCCCTCATAGCACACTAGGGGAGAAACAGCATCATCTCCATTTTACTTAAATGATTTAATGAGCGTTTCACTTAAATCCTTCAAGTTCATAACTCCCATGCAATTAAGTCCAACTTAGTTTCTCCATTTTACTTTCTCACCATGCAATTATGTGTATGACAGATTAAATTCTTAACATGTTGAGAATAAACATATCGAGGAGCTTGGATATTGGAATGACATGTGACCTCAATCTCCAGGGAACTTCAAACGGGTTTTGGACCCAACTATCCACGTTGCAGGAATCACATTCAAGGAAGAAAGGATGAGATGCACTCCACACTAGCAAGAGATGGGGTGTAGAGGTCTCAAAGTTTGCTGGGAATTAACAACGACGTAATGTTATTGGACTCTAACCAGAATCCAAGTGAACTTGTGTAAGTACAGAATGGTTTGAATGCTGTAAGTAGATGTTGGAATGTGTGATTCTCAAAGTGTATAGCATTATTGTATATCTGACTCTGTACAGGGTCAAATTTTGGAGCTGTTGCCTATCTAGAAAGGGTGGTCGCGCTAAGCTCCCTCCAATTTTTTGGGTATTGGCAATGGCCTTTTTTTTGTTAGCCACTATCTGATTTTGTCAAGGTCTATCAATGACAATTCATAAGTCTTTCACAAAAATATATATAGGATTAGATGAATCAAACTCTTTTGATTTCATCACTAATTCTAAGTTGATTAATTTATATTTATAAGTTACAATTGATATTTAGCAATGCATTATGACTATCTAAATATTAAGAAGATTCATAGTAGTTTGACTTAATCTTTCCATGTACAACTTACCGTTTAATTAATATTCTCTCAACAATCTAATATCTCAGCAAGACATAAAACATCGCTCGTTATTTACTTAGTTTATATTATCTTTACCATTTTTAGCTCTTGATATTTGTAACAAACTCTATTAATATGATTCAAAAACTCTTTTTTTCGAATCTTTATTTTCCTTGGTCAAAGACTTCATTGAGTTATTACATATCAAGACAAAATAAGACATTCCCTTTTATATCACCTAGGGCAATCAATCCTCTATTAATCATTTATTGACCTCTATATGTTTCATACTATACTTAAGTTTAGGGGTAAGCAATGGGTGTTGAAACCACCTAATCGGCAAGTGTCAACGATTTTTAACCGAAAACAGTCCGATTGAGGAGCTAGTTAAGGCAATTGATTGTGATGGTTTCTTGGGTTGATTGACAACGGAAAATCCTTCCCCCCAGCATTGATCAAATAACCAAATAATGTATATATTATTTTCAATAAGGTGGGGAATTACAACCCTAACCCCCTTCACCCCCTCCCCTGCCATGCATTTCCCTCCCCCGAGTCCCCTCAAAGCTCTTGGTAAGTTGAAACCCTAAAAAAATCGATAACCTTTCTTCATTTCTACAACAGCCAACTGCAAACAACAGTCACCCTTCTTCAAAATTAAGGATTAGGCAGTTTCTCTCTTGGCTTGGTCGATTTTGGTCAATTATAGCCTCCTTCATCACCAAAACCGACCGATGCTCTATCCTACTTAAGTTCCATCTTATTGTCAATGATAATATCAAAATATGGCAAGTAACCAAATGATTTCAAATGTAAGGATCATTTACACAATTGTCATATGAAAATTTATATGTTAGCTCAATTATAATGAATAATCCAAGAGGGGTTGAATTGAATTTTTAAAAATCTTCTTGGAAAAATAAACTTTCAAACGAAATACATCAAATATTAAAATGATAACAATTTGATAAAAATTTAATCAAAAATAAATGCAAAAAAAATACAAAGTAAATGATAGAGAGAATTGCAAACAAGAATTATAGAGGTTTCGATCTTTTCCCTTTATGCCTATGTCCTCTCTTTCAGCTTGCTAAGGAGTTCAATTTACTATTGAATTCAACCAATACAAATACATTTTGAAGGCTAAGTAACCTCCCTATCTATCAAGCTTTGAGTATTTGATAACCTACAAGCAAGAAATCCTTTAATAGTTAGATATTGCTTAGTGAGTATAAGATAATATCAAAAATGATTATAATAGTATATGGATGAAGGTTCAAATGCTTTGAAATATTTAGAAGAATGTGCAAAATGTTTGCTCATAATATGTGTCTTGTCTCTTCTCTAATTCTTATGCAAAAATGATCCAAAGATCGTGTGTTTTTGCTTGCAAATCCTATTGGAATCCTTGCATAGCATTGAATAAGAAACAAGCCGTTGCTATGCTAAATTTCCACCTTCGTTACAGACAACAGATACCTTTGGGATCGATCTTGGCACCTGAAATTCAAAAATTTCTGAAAAGGGTATCGACCCCTCAAATGGTGAGATCTATCCTAATAGACAATAAGGGATCCTTTAGGTTCCACACCACCAATGAACCTTACAACAAGTATCTTGCGATAACTAGAACCTAAAAACCCAATAAGACAGGGCATCGAGGTCTGCCATTGACCAAACTAGTAAGAAACAAGCTGCTTAATCACCCCAGACCCACCACATCATCAAAAAGTAAAACCAATCAGTAGCCATAAGGCATGTACAAAAAAGAGACGCAACAGAATGAACATAACACTATAAAACTAGCATAGCAACAACCCACATAAACATATACATAAGGGACTACAAAATTAGTGTCCCTGTCACAGCAGTTACTACCCCAGTAGTTTCATTTACTCCAAATCAACAGTAGAACTTGAGGACGTTATACCCCAAACTTAGCCTGTTGATCAGCTAGCTCATAAGCTTCCAAATAAATGTGATAAATTCCCTAAGATCTGATTTTCAGCTTACATGTCCCAATGTGCAGCACACAACTCCTCTTCTATGGAGTGGTGTTGAGATTATAAGTACCAAACTAACCGCACTCATGGAGTCATTTTAATAACACCATTAATTCCTGCCAAGAATTGTTTTCTCACGAGCCTTAGTCATTCGCTCTCCTGTTTTTGTCCACAACCAGGGCGAACATTCTTGAGAAAGTCTCTTTAAGTATACAATCGTCAAACCTTGAATAAGAAATTTGAGGTTAAGCATTTTAAGATGAAAAGAGTTATATGGTTACCTCATTGTACAACTCAAGATCCAATAAATCTCCCAACATAAAATGAAAGTTTCACTTTGGAGAAGTCATTTCCTACTCAAAATTAAAAGCCTCGAGTAAAACTTTTTTATTTCCGGGGGGACGTAAACGAAGTCCCAACACCAAATGTAAATATTTGAAGTATTTGAGTAAGTACTATTTTAAACAAAATATAAGTAGAAAATAAACTTCTTATGACGAGAGGGTTTTTAACTTTCACATTATATAATAACGAAGTTTCATATGGAAACGAGGGAGCGGCTTGTTCTTAATATTGGGTGCCTAAAGAGATCTGTTTATAAGTTGGACCAAAGCCTTCCTCCAATCAAGGCCTACCTTGGAGCTTCTCCTTGAAATTCACCCAAACGCTTGGATAAAGTAGCATTGGGCCAAAGCCTGAATTTGTCTCAGAAAAAAGAGTCGTGCTAGAGATTTTCTTGTGGGGGTTGTATGGGAGGTGTTCAAAGACCTTGTCGAATTACCGCAATTCTTTGAAATTTCTTAATTTGAACATTGCTGGTGGATGCTGAACATGGAACGGACAAATCTTGATGAAAAGAAGCCAATTGGGCAACAGCTAGGAAAACAGGAGGGGTTCTCCCCGTTTCACATAAACCCAAGGAGACACGCTATGACCCTGTCTGAGACAAAGACCTTACCCCTACACCTCAGATCTTATTTTTGTGGGGCATATAGACTAAAATCGAAGCTCTGCTTGATTTTCATGGCATATAGAGTCTGATCCTTGCTCTGGGCTTGTTTTCGATTGGTTCGATAGGTATATGCATCCTTTAAGGAGTGAGATTTGGATTTTGTTCCTCCAAAATATTATCATAACAATAATAAAAAATGGGTAAAGAAAGTAGTAGGGTTGGTGTTTTTTCTTTTTCTTTTGAGGATAGATGAATATGATTAAGCATTAATGTGGACTCCCTCCCAACCGAACATCGTGAGGTAAGTTGATCCATTCCAAGTGCTAAACAAAATCCACATGGGCCTCAAACTCAACCGCAAATGGTTGGTCACGAGTACACCTGCGGCAGCGGTGACACATTGCTCAGAGAACTTGTCACCAAAATTCCTTCCGAACCGCAATCTGTCAGAAGCATGAACTCAACATGTCCCCAACTCCCATCAAATATGTTCCCTTATTTTATCAATAAATCCAAGCGGTAAGTCCAAACGCCAGAGGGGAATTGAGATTTCTCAATGCAAGCCTTAGCTGTCTTTTGGAAATTGCTCCTTCTTCTGGAGAAACAAAGAGAAAGATTAATTATGACAAAATGCTTATGGGAGTATGGAAAGCATTATCCATTGGGCGGGATTTTGTTGTGATCGAGTGACACCATCTTAAAAAGAATGTTCTTTCACATGGAAGGCTTTGGACTCAATAAACAATCATTATAATCAAGCATTGCTCCACCACCACGAAACCTTCCAAACCTCACTACTTGTACAAAACTCTTCATTGGTGCTAATCAAGTTTATTAACCTCATCATTCTTTCATCTTTAATTATTTCTAGCGATGATTAAACCTTATCTTAAGCATGATCATGGCTCGAGATTGAGATCCATTATAATGGAGTCAACTCCACGTATCACGCGTTCAACGGCTAATGCTGGCTTAACTGTCCACGCAACGATACATGTGAAAATGTTGAGGTTTGGTCCAAAACATAGCGTTGCCCAAACATGACAACAATCTTTGTGTTACTTTAGTTGTTACGCGCATAATTAAGTTAAGTTGTCCTCTTCGGACGGCGGGGCTTCCTTTCTTTTGTTTTCAGTCTCTGCTACAGAACTCCAATTTATGGTACTATTTTATCTGGGAATCCTCAAAATTGGGCCACTTTCGTCCTTGGTCCAAACAAAAATATGTACAAGGCCCAATGACGGAAGGATCCGTTCCTTGACGGGTGGGCTGATTGTGTTTGCAGTTTGCACGTGCATTTGTTGGATGAAATTGGTCTTCGTTGAGGATTGGATCAGACAGAGAGAAAGAAAGTGTTGGTTGGCATTGCAATGGCTGCTCAGGTTGCTGAAATGGCACGTTGATTTGGAACAAAACGAGTAGTCAATGCTGAGAATAATTGAGAAGAAACATTCATACCATCATAGTTCTTGAGAAAAAGAAGCCTTGCCTAGTCTATTATAATTAGGAGCGCTAACTATATAATTATATTTCTGGTTAAGTTAGAAGTTAAAAAGGAAAATTGTAGTAATAATTATACAATAATCATGTCACGTCTCAATAAAAAATGAAACCTTGTTGATATTTTCCTTGAGAATCTTAGTAATGTTCTTCAGAGCCCAATCTAAGTTGCCTTTTTAGGTGTTATGAATAGATCAACCAAGCATCATCAAATATAATTGCATAAAGGGCACGCTTTTTGACTAAGATCTTCCTTACGATGGTTCACGCGTCTAGGGTCTCAAACCCTACCACATTGTTTGGTAAGCCTCTTTAACAGCCAATCTATCCCCACCACCAAGTTGAACTATGGTCCCAGATTCTTGTTCTTGATTAAGGTTTAATTTTGTGAACCTTTTAGCACCAAAACCTTGTGTGGGGTTTAAAGATTGGTACCTTGTCCTCCCCAAAGAAAGATGAGAATTAAAAATAAATAAATAAAGTTAGAGAAAGAAAAAAGGTGCTTTAAGGAGACAAATGAATGGCGTGTGATATTAAAATGTTACATCGACCATAATATTTAATACGAATCGTTTGATTTAAAGCTAAAGATATACACAAGGGCAGTCCCCTTGGACAGTTTAAGTTTTATCACAAACTAAGAACAATGTAAAGAATGTGGTTCATGTGACCAATTTGGGGCATGTGGTTTACTGTTGAGTTTGGCAGTGTGCAGAATGGCCTTTTGGAAGGAACTTTTTACAAACACAAACTCTTACCAGTTGTACACGTTTTTATCATTATCGCCGAGAAACAAAAGCAAAGGAACTGGGCATGTGTGTGGGAGAGTATCGAGCTTAATATTTCAGGTACATTGGGAAGGGAGATATGGGGTTGGGGGCTCCAGCACGCATGGTTAGATTGGGACGAGCACGAGGGTGCGGCGGTGCGTGGTGGGGGACAAGCCCAATGGGCCGACAGCCTCGCATCTTTTGACTATGTACTGTTGTGATCCCGAACTTAACTTACCACCAACTATGACTATCTACGCAAAATGATAGTGTCATCTTTCGAACCATTCAACCATTGGACCCTTAACATAACCCCTTTCTCTTTTTCCCTTGCTTTTTCCTCTCACATCTCAATCATTCTCTTCCACTTTCAAATCGATTATCGATTATTATGGAGATCTAAGCCTAACATTTTGATCAATGCATAATAAAGAAAATTAGCAAATGACCGAATATGTTATTATAAGTAGGAAGATACGTGCACTCTCCGTCCACTAAAATTGAACTATATAAATAGCTTGAAATCTGGAAATCAAAGATTCCAAGTGATCAATAATTCTTTTCTTTAAAGAAAATAAAAGAAATTACTGAGTAAAATAAGTCTCAAATTAAGGGCCAGCAGACAACATTTAGGCTTTTTCAAGAAGATTAGCTATGGATCGACTCGCTAGCTAGGGTAGCTATCGTTGGTATTGGGTAGCACATGAACATTGCTACAGCCTATAAATGCTGTTTGTCCTATGCACTCTTTAAATCGTTTTGTTTTTGGGGTAGCAAATGGAGGAAGTGGGCAGCATTCCATGGCAAAATACTAAAAACCAACAAAAAAATATACGGACTCCAAGTCCAAGAGAAGGGGTGAGTTCCCAATGAGAAAGGAGAAAGAAGATAGGGTTGAGAGGGCTGCTCTAGTTTGACAGATGTGCACGTGTGTGGTGACCCTCGGAAAGAATGCATCTGCATGTGGATTGTCACGTGCTATAATGATAGAAACTTTACAATGCTAGTAAGTCAGTGTGACCAGTGCTTTCTCCCTTCAAATTTATTAGGCTTTTGGGGGGTCCTTTGTGCCTTTTTTTTTTTTTTAATTTTTCCTGATCAAGTACACATGGACCCCCATCATTTGATTCAAACCTTTCCATCGGCATATGGCTAGCGCAGTCTTGAGTCTTGGCACTCATTTCTGCCGTTCATGCGCCTCTAACCAAGCTTTACAACCACTGCTCAATTCCTATATATTTTGGTTCAGAATTGCGGCTGAGCTGTTGGATAGGTGGTTGACGTTGAATTCCATCTGCAGCACAGTTTTAAGTCTGATTTATTCAGATGCTAACAACCTTATATATGTAGATGGAACCCACTTTTTATTTGAAAGAGAAAGGTTCATTTAATTTAGAAGATTCTCTATTATTGATCTTTAGGAAATCTTCAAGGTTTTTTCCATTTGGTCTTAACAACAATCGATGCATGCCATGAATAGCTAATGCTCCATTTTAGAGTTTAATGTTTCTTAAGTTTTTTATCTCTTAAGTTAACTTATATATTATTTTGTTCAAATTAGGATGTAATTTTTGAAATTTTATTCATTATAAAATAAAACGATGATAAAAGGTAACAAATGGAGTTAATAGGATTAATGGTAAACAGAATTCTTAACAAATATAAACTTGAGTCGCTTAATTCTGTTAATGGTAATTTTATCAACTTTTATTATCAATATTTCTTAAATGGATAAAATTGAAAAGGTTACATCTAGATTTCAGCAAAATAATAGGTTGAATCATAAAATATAAATTTGGCAAACGTTAAATTATAAAATAAGCATTTAACCCACAAATAACAACGTTTCTCTTCTTCTTCTTCTTCTTCTTCTTCTTCTTCTTCTTTTTGACATATGAAAACCTATATGACTTAGAACAACACAATACATAGAAGGTGACTATTTTCACCCCAGAAAATCCTACTATTTTGTAGTTTTAACCTAGTTAAGATTTTTGAGTTCTAATAAATAGGTTATAGTTTTTTTTAAAAAAAAAAATTCTACAAAGAAAAAGAATTTTATGGTGGGTAAGCCTCACTGCCAAAAGTCGCTACTTTTGTGTGATAATGTATTCAATCATGCTGGGCCAAAAGGAGACTGATATTTTAGGTATGTGAAAGTGATTGATGTTTATAACTCAGGAACTTCCATCTTCCTTTATTCCCCTTTGGTATGGATTAATCCCAGTCACTAGTTCATGGGATTTCTCTTTACTTTAGCCCTTTCAAGCTTTAGTCTAAATTTGATTAATTAGTATTAATACAATCATGTTGCTTAATTATATATATATATATATATACATATAAATACTGCCTCACTTATTTAGTCCAAACTTTATGTAGAAAGGAAGATTATCAAAAGGATAAAAAAATGTTCTTCCCAAAAGACAAGAAAAAGAAAGAAAACTTTTTCACAAAGAAATTATATGGCTTTAATCTGTCATTAGCCCATAAATTCATTCTTCTAGCTAATCTTTGTAAATCCTAAGTTGACTAAATCGTACTTAACTAATAATTTGGAATTTGTCTGTTTAATTCCATGCATGCATGGATGCTTGGACGGTTAGATAGACAACAATCAAAATCAAATTGCCGTCTCGTTAAAGCAAATTGATTTTTCAGAAATTTGATCATAATCTTCTCAATGAGCCAAAGACAAGAAAATTTTGAAGCTAATATAAGTAGTCTGGAACAAGGGTGGTAAACTGAGGTAAGCTTTTCTTCCACGTAACCATGACTAAACATTTTCTAATGGGTCAAAGTGATTAAGACTCAAAAATGGGTTTTCAACACACACCTTTTGCTGAATGGTTAAAGTTCTTAATCTAATTAAATTAGCATATAAGAATTTGATAGAGGAAAACAGATGAATGAATTTTCTTTGCATTTGATTCCCTCATGCAACTTTTCTTTGGTGCCTCACTTGGACTGTTTTTTCCTCTTATGTCTCTGTCATGGGAAGGACTTTAATATCCAATCAAACAACTACATGATTGTTGAAATTACATAAATAGTATCTGAACAGGAAACTCCAATGCATACTTGAAGAATAAGATGATGCTGAGGAAAAATAAAGATAAAAAGGAAAAGTGAAAGAGCCCTTATTTAAGATTGGGTGCAAATTTAAGCTAATTACTTATTTAGCCTAAGTCCTTTTTTTTTCATGTAATCCATAGTGTTGTTTTTAAGAAAAAACAATTAATAAACATAATAAAATAATTATATTCCAGAAAAAAAGTTGTACTCATCATGGATGGAGTTTCAAGAGTCATCACTAATTTTTATTTTTAGCTAAATGCTAATTGTTCCACACCATGCAGCAAAGAAAATTAAAAAAAAAAATTGTTTTGCCGATTGGAAGCCAAATTAAGCCAAAGAGAATGTTGTTATAGAATTTTTACTATAACTCTTATGTATGGAGAAAGAATAAATTATTATTGTTTGATTGATTTAGGAAAAAAAACTCCTATTGCATCATTCAATAATAAACTTCTAGCCCTCTCTATAGGACTAGAAAAAATTAAGAAGTTTTCAATAATAAAGAATCCCTCATTAACCATAAACTCTGCTACTATATTTCCTCGTCAAAAGACATGACCAATCTGAACCTTCTAGTGTCTTTGAATAACTTGAATTAAATTTGAATTTGCACATGGATGATCTATTTGAGAAGAAAGTGCTTGAACAACTAGCTTACTATCAACTTGTAAGTCTATTTTTTGAAAGCCAAGGTCCCATGCATATTTAGGCCCTCTTTATTCTCCCCAAAGTTCAGCTCTGTAAGCTGAACATGTACGAAGTCTCATTGCATATCCACCATTCCATTGACCAACTGAATCTCTCAAAACACCGCCAATTGCCACTTGTACTGTCGACTACCTATAGGTATTGTCCGAATTTAATGAAATCCAACAAATGGAAAGAGCTTTTCAATTGACCAAAATTTCTTCTCGACAACTAGATGAGGGTCCCCCATTTGCAGTGTTTGCCACCTCAACATTTTGCAAAGCAGAGACTATACTATATATCATTGACAATCGTCGTTCAATAGGAATTTGTGTTCTCGAAAATGTATGTGTTCTTCCATTTTCAAAGGAACAAATCGGTAGTCCCAAATATAATATTCCATTGAATAGAATTATCATTCACGTTAGCTTTGCCCAAATTAGCCAAAAACCACTTTCCAGCAAAAAGATTGAAGAACATGAGATACGCACCTAGTGTTAATAATAGCAACTATGTCACACTAGCTTTAGCGAAATCCCTAAGTACATGAATAATGGTCTCCTCTTCGACACCGCATTGCAAACATAAAGAAGTAATAGTAAGATATCTATGACACCATTCTTCATTTGTCAAAAGTTGTTTATGTAAGCATTGAAGAATAACATCTGAATTCTCTCAGGCCCCTTCCACTTCCATGCTGACTGCCACCTTCCTAAGCTATAGTTTGAATCTAAATCAGTAAAATCCCTTAAGATATGATATGCTAAAGCCACTGTAAAATATCCCGAAGACGATAAAGCCCAATATGGTCTGTCAAGGTGATTAACATGATAAGGTGCAATAGTCTTGGAGAGCAATGTAATTTCCTTCGGTGGAAGGTAAGTAGACAAGTTGTTGAAATTCCATTCACCATCCTCTAATACAAAATCTTTAACATAGTTATGGTCTTCAAATGAGATTCCCATCGACCTCACAACTTCAACAAAAGGACGTTCACCCACCCAGATATCCATCCAAAACCTTGTTGTGAATCCATCTCCTAATGCCCATTGAATATACTTCTTAAATGTCACCAATAACCGACTGATGGAGGTCCAAAATGAAAAAGACACTTTGTAGCTTATTGGGGCTAGCAAATCTTCCATAATTGTATTTACTACAAACAAGTTGCACCCATAAAAGCTTACAATTTAGAGACAATATGCCTACACACTTTTAGAAGGAAAGTTTTGTTCATTACCATCAACTGTCGAATACCCAAACTTCCTTCTTCCTTTGATCTACAAATACATTTCCATCTCATCAGATTTATCTTCTTTGTATTAATATCACCTCCCTAAAGAAATTGGCAGCGAAAGGTTTCATTTCTCTTGCACACTTCAATAGGCAATGCTATAGTCTGCATGGCATAGTAAGGTATTGCACATAAAATTGACTTGACTAGGATAAGTCTAATTGCAAATGACAATGCAAAAGCTTTCCAAAAAGAAAGTTTATTACACACTTTCTCTTCCAAGTATCCACACATATATCTCCCTTTCTGCCCATTGATCAATGGAATCCTTAAATATTTTTCCATATTTTTCATGAAAGTGAATCTAGATATTTTGGCTAAACTATGGATAGTGCCCTGATCAACATTGCTATAACAATAGAAGGAAGATTTTTCAACATTTACCTTTTCACCTGAGCAGATGGAAAAGTCTTGTACTACCCCTTTAATGACTTCCAACTAAGAGATTGAATCTTTTGCAAACAAGATTAAATCATCTACAAAAAGGAGATGAGCAAGAGCAGGGCCTTTCCTAGAAAGTTTTATGGGCTTCCACAAACCTTGTGTTACTACATTTTTGTTGCCATGTGACAACCTCTCCATACACAAAAAAGAGATGTATACAGATAGAGGATCTCCTTGTCAAACTCCTTAGGATGGCTTGAAGTTGTCAGAAAGATTACCATACCACCAAATTTGTGAAGTACTACTGTGCCAACCCCGAATAATAATATTAATTAAACATTTGGGTATCTTAGCATCCAATAGAATGTCATAAATAAACTTCCATCTTAATCAATTATAGGCTTTTTCGAAGTCAATTTTTATCATCATCCACCCCAATATGCCATACTTCTTTTGAAAAGAATGCATCACTTCTTGTGCAATTATAATATTTTCTGTGATCTGTCGTCTAGAAACAAAACTCGATTAAGTTTCCTCAATAATTTGACTCATACATGGCTTTAGTCAGTTTGTAATAACCTTTATGAGGACTTTAAAGATTACAAGCAATAAGCTAATAGGTCTAGACTGAGAAACAAATTCTAGGGATTTAGATTTAAGGATCAAAGATATAATAGACTTACAAAGATCATTACCAATCCCTGCCCCATCAAAAACTACATGAATATAGCTAATGGTATCCCTACCCACTGTATTCTATAGTGATTAGAAGAACAAGGCTAGGAAACGATCTACACCTAGCAACTTAAGAGGTTTTCTAAAGAGTGCCGAATATACCTCAATATCATCAACGAGGTTTTGCAGTAAATCAATAGTTGCTTGGTCAAGATTTGGAAATTGACCATGAATTGGATATGTTGGAAGTAGTTGATCATCCTTAGTATAAAGTTTCTCAAAGAAGCTCATTGCTTGAGATTTTAAAGTTATTTGATCGTCACACCAATGGCCATCCAAGGAACGAAGTCAAAGGATTTTTTATTTACATCTCTTACGAGTCACTTTAAGATGAAAATATCGAGCGTTCCAATCACTAAATTTCAACCATTCAATTTTGGACTTTTGCATCTAGAAAATCTATTCTTGATGCAAAATCGTTTCATACTTCAATCGGAGGGAAAATTTTAATTCCCTTAATTGTCATGAAGGACTTCTTTCTAATGCTTTTTCAATACCACTTAATCTCGCCAATATTCTTTTCTTTTAGAAAAAAAAATTACCAAAAACCATTTTGTTCCATAATGTGGCTTTCTGAGCAAATTCCGCCAATGCTACTTGAATACCCATTGAACCATCCCAAAATTCCATACAAAATTACCAAACTCACCATGTGACAACCAAGCTGCCTAAAAATGGAAACTAGTGGTGTTGTTATTCACTATTCTTTCTCATAATTTAATCATCAAAGGCCAATGGTCTGACCTAATTCATGGTAGGTGTTGAACAAATGCATATAGAAATTAAAGACGCTAGCTAGTGTTACAAATAGCTCTATCGAGTTTTTTTGAAACTAGATCGTGCTTTCAGATGAACCTTGAGCTCGGGAAACCTAAGTCCTAAAGATTATAATTATTACTTGAATACCCATTGAACCATCCCAAAATTCCATACAAAATTACCAAACTCACCATGTGACAACCAAGCTGCCTAAAAATGGAAACTAGTGGTGTTGTTATTCACTATTCTTTCTCATAATTTAATCATCAAAGGCCAATGGTCTGACCTAATTCATGGTAGGTGTTGAACAAATGCATATAGAAATTAAAGACGCTAGCTAGTGTTACAAATAGCCCTATCGAGTTTTTTTGAAACTAGATCGTGCTTTCAGATGAACCTTAAGCTTGGGAAACCTAAGTCCTAAAGATTATAGTTATTACATGAAATGTTGAAATAAATGAAAAGGTCAACTTCCACAATTAGATCCTTTAACTTTCTCATGAAAATATAAAAAGAATTAAAATCATCTGCCATCAACTATAGTCCAACAACTAAGTTCGTAAAGAAAAACAGTTCATCCCAAAACAAGCGCTTGATCATGGCTAAAAGGTGTTCATAAACTATTGTTAACCACCATTTAAAACAAAACAGGGATTCCACAAATAGATGGTGACATTAGGCGTGACTTCGGATAATAAACACACGAGCATCATCCTTCCACAAAACTCAGATACCTCCTGAAAACCATTTTGCCTAAACTTGATGTGATCTATCAAAACCCAACTTTTTATTACTCCATTAGTAGAAAAACTACTAACACGTAGTTCTACAAAAGCTGCCATACTCAACTTGAACTGTTTGACGAATCATGCATGATTCTAACAAAGTTTCTATCTTTTGCTCCTTGATAATTCCATACAAGAAATCTAAAATCCATTAAACAAAATCACAATAAAAAGAAAATGACTTACAAGTCATTATTTGATCCATTGACCAACATAGTGGTTTTCGCTTCAAACATGCATGCAATAGTGCTCTCCATTTCATCTATTGAATTAGCTGTGGCATTTTCCAACTATGTTTTCTCTTTTGACAAAACATTGGGAATCTGATTTCTCTGCTTATTGAACTTCACACTCTTTGGTTTTTTCTTTTTTTTTAATAGAGATTTGTTAACTTGAACCACTCCCTTCCTATCTGGTGGCGTTCCTTCTCCATGCAATAAAATAGCACCCATGTATTCAGCTGCCAAACCTGAAGTGCGGTTTGATAGCAATTTAGGAGAATTTCTCCCAATTTTCAGCTCTTTAAGTATTTTGACTACTACATGCTTTAAAAAGTCGAATGATATAGCTTGGGGAATAATTCCTTGCTCACATGATTGTAGACTAGATTCATCCATAAGACCAGTTTAATCATTTTTAAATGTTAAATTAGACATCTAACCTATTACAACCATGCTTGTTCCTATTTCCCTCTTATTTTGACCATCATTCACCATCTTATCTTTAGTAACCATAAAATCACTCATGTTCTTGTTGGTTATCTCATTTAAAGTAGGCCAAGGACCTTTAAGAATGGTTTCCATATTATGATTATCATCGGATTTAGAAGCCTTATGAGGATTTTTCTTTTGATTGTGAAAATCCTCTTTCTTGTTCACCAATGAAGTATTTAGCTTAACTAACTTTCCTTAATTTGAAGCCTTACCTTTCTCCATTATTCAATTATTAGGAATCAAACCTTTTTTCATCTTTTGCTCCTAACATAGCAAACCTAACATATCTCCACACTAACTTGCTGCGTCACCATACTTTCATCTGAAAATAAATCCTCACCATCTGAGGACATTAATGCATTTTTAAATGAGGGATTATGGTGGACTACCATATGATTTCTTTCTATCGTATCCTTCCTAAATTTTGCAATGAAGGTATAACCAATCTTACTTTTCAAGGTTTAAGTATAACCTATCTACCTTTTCAAGAAAGTATAGCCTTTACAATAGTGAATCACAAGATGAAATGCCTCTAGCTAAGCCGATCGAA
Organism: Theobroma umbraticum; assembly: GCF_002168275.2. NCBI lineage: Eukaryota > Viridiplantae > Streptophyta > Magnoliopsida > Malvales > Malvaceae > Theobroma > Theobroma umbraticum. Next base: position 3,149,676 of record NW_018397266.1, read on the forward strand.
GACTTTGAGTACATGAGAATGACACAAAGATTAAGGAATTCAAGCTCTTGGCTGATGTTCTATTTTTGAGAAGATTTGTAAAGTGTGAAAGAGAAATATGATCTAGAGAAATAAGGCTTTTCTCTCATCTTGAAATGAAGTACACTTTTTTTTTCTTTTCTTGGTACTCTCTTTTATTTGAAATGTTGCTTTTGGATATATATATATATATATATATATATATGCATATATATATACACGCACATATATATATGCATATATATATATATATATACATAAATATATATATATAGCCTCTCACAAAATCTAGTTGTTAGAGAGAAAGAGGAATTCAAAAATTCAAACCATTGGCATTAGGGCCACTTTAGTCAAGTATGTCACTCATCAGGAATCGAACATTGCCTAACGAAAGTTGACTCTTCATGCCCTAGTTTTAATCCTGATGCTTTCTATTTTCTAGGGATCAATCATTTAACCATCAAGAAGTTGATTCTTTTTTACCTACTTTAAGGTAAAGACATTTTGTTTCACATGAATTGATCATTCATTTTCTGAGAAGTCGATTCTTCATGACTTTTGAGCGTTTTGAAATGTCAAACTTTGGTTTTTCCATTCAAATTTCCCCCTTTTTAACTTTTTTAACTAGTTTCCATCTCTCCTTTGGCTTCTTCAAAATGTTTCCAATCTTTCTTCACTTTGCCTAAAGGAATTAATCATTGGAGACTTAAGAAGTCGATTCTTGCTATCTAGATTCTTTTGATCTAATAGCTTTTTATTTTGTAAGAATCGATGGTTCACTCCTTGACAAGTTGATTCCTTTCTATTACAAATAAGAAATATAGCTTTCTATTTATCAAGGAATCATTTCTTCAAGGAATCATTTCTTCACTCCTAGAAGTTGATTCTTTTTTGCTGGAACTTGATTTTAAAGCATTCAAATAATTTTATCTTTCACAAACAACTTTAAAAACTCTTTAGGGAAAGTTCTTTCATTTTAAAGATGTTTTTTTAGGCTCACAAACATATTTAAATCATTGAATTCTATCATTTCCAAACTAAAGTCAATTTCAAAAAAGACAATAATTGAGGGGTTTATTTGATTATGCCATTAAATTTCTAAACATTATAATTTGAAAAAATTTGTTGAAAACCAAAATTTTCATATGGTGTTCCCTATGATTAAAAGTTTTGTTATGTTACAATATTTGATATTCTGAGGTCTTAAACATTTTTTCCTTTTTTATTTTTTTTGTTCTTTGGTTTTACAAATGATCATTTCATCCCTTGCTTCATAATTTAATTAAATACTTGCATATCTTTTATAGTATATATGGTTTTTGGACTACAAAAAAGGGGATAGCTTCTCTTATCCATGAACTCTACCATATTGATTTCAGTATATATTTTTAAGATTTTAGAGTTGGATTTTCAAATTCAAACCGTTGATATGTCCCCTTAAAATCTTATATACTTGGATTTCGAGAATAAGACCCTAAGTTAGAATTAAATATTAAGTTAAAGCCTCAAATTGTAGACTATTTTACTATGTTGGGCAGGGTACAAATACAGGACTATAATCTTAATAATAAAGTTGTTATCGCATCACCATAGATACTAACTAGCGGCTATTACATCGAAGGTTATTGTAAATGAATAAATATTCCGCTAAAACTACAAACTGCTACTGTTTCATATCTTATCCTCTTAACATTTTTCCCTGCTCGACAGACTACAATTGATATTTTTATTTTATTTTATTTTATTGAATATTGAGAAGAAGAATAAGTTGGACAAAGAAAGCAGAAAGGAGACAAAATAATACCCGATTTAAGGCCAATTATTTGGCTAGCCAAGCTGATCATACATAATGGAGTAGTGCATTACTTTTTTTTTTTTTAATTCATTTTTGTTTCGTTTTCACCCTGAGACACTAGATTTAGGGCAGAAACTAAAAGGGGTTATTTAGTTCCTGAGGCCAAAGCCAAATTGGAGTTAGGACAAATGAAACTAATTAATAGATAACATTAATGGAAGTCATAATTGTTTTCCAAGAAATTAATTAAAGATTAGCCCACAGAATTAATCAATAATGCCCAACATGATCAACATGGTACGCTAGTGATTATGTTTTTACACATGGTGTTAACTCGGTTTTCAATCTTTAGTTAAGCTCATAAGGTGCTTTAATTAAAGGATTTTTCAAGCATTGAGGCTGATAGTAGCTTAAGCTAATAGTATATTAATCCACACAAACGGTGATAGTTTTTGGTGCTGGAAAGAAGAGATAAATCTTTCATTTGGATGCACCCATTTAATCATCATTTCCCTTTAAAATCGTTTAGGAATTGATAGAACTTAGATGAGGAGTATAGATTTTACGATGTCCCCTGTAGAGATTAGAATTTTTCTCAAAAATGATATGTTGGGATTAGTTTCCCTCGTTTAATTATAATTTAATAAAGTTCACTCCCAAAGAAAAAAAAATTATTATATATATATATATATATAATTAAGATTGAGATTAGCATGGGCTAACTATAAGTATTTAGTAGTGCCAGTCAAAGATAGAGACAACAACCAAGGATTCACTCGTGACTCTTCTCTGTTCTAATCATACAATCATGAAATGTTGATTATGCAATGAATACTCACAATTTATACAAGTGATAGACACATGAAAAATAATTTTCTAATAATTTTTTTATGATGATTTTATAGAGTGAGAGATATATAACATTCAATTATATTTCCCTTCATGCACTCAACCTATTCCATCCCATTTTTGGTCCTTGATTGGACCAGCTACAGCTCAAAGCCACAACTTTTTTTTTTCTGAACCTGAAGAATGAGATATACACCATTATTACCTTACAAAGTTACCTGGGAACGACTGCGAGAGAAGTATGTTGCTTGGACTGCTGCATATAAGTACATAACTGCGCCATTTAATTTTCATTTAATAAGCACTTTTTTCGGCTGCTATATACTCATTTAAGCACTTCGAGTTCTAAATTTATTACTTAATATCTTAACTAATTAAGCATAGAAATGAAGATATGTGAGAAGAACATTATAGGACAACCTTTTTCCAAAAAAGAAAATTAAGAAAATATAATTTTTTTATGGCCTACTTCTCTTAAGAAAATATAATTTCTTAATTAAATATATATAATATTTGAAGTAATCTTAGGGCAGAAACCAAATAGGAGGCTAAATTAATAATCTATATATAATATTCTTTCAAAAAAATTAATTGTCTATATATATTTGAGCAGATAAAGCCTTTCAAAAAAAATATGTGATAGATAAACATTAATCGGTGTCAGTTTCAATTTTTTTTTCTCAACTGAAATTATATACATATATATATATATATATATATATATATTTCAGATCAAATCCTCCCTGATTATCTGGAAGCAATTCCCTTTGATAGTTGAATATTGAGGACAGAATATATGCTTAATGAGCCAAAGTTTGTTATAAGTCACAAGGAGGAGAAGGAGAAGAAGAAGTATAAAATCCTCACAACTTCTCAGGGATTGCACAAGGTTTGACAGATAGGGCTGCCAGGTACATATGGAGACTTTTCAAAAAGCGTCGGTCAAAATTGAAGCCCGAGATGCTTAAATTTCCAACTCTCAGCTCTTTGCCGCACCTAACTCAAGTCCAAAAAATAAGCACGATAGCTCTTAGAAACAGGTTTCCATGTCGATACACAGAACTTAACATGTAACTATCTATACTACATGATGATTTCTCCCCTCAAAACATGTACGGAGGAAATTGGGAATAATTAATAAGTTTAAAGGATAATAATATTGTTATTATTCATAAATAAATAGTAATCCAAAGTAATAGATGATACATACATTATATTTATTTCTTGTAGGTAAGTAAATTGTGTCAGTCTTAAATACCATGATAAAATTAAAAAGATAAAACCAATCAATACAAAAATAAGACAACTACTAGGGATCATTAAAAACCCTTGCCTGATCAGTTATCATGTACATGATGTATTAACTGCTGGGGCTTAGTAATTAGGTTTTACACTTCAAAGAGAGAGTTTCTGCAAACTTTCTCATAAATGGTAAAGCTAGCAGTATAAAGTTACTATGTTTGTAAATATATAGGGAAATGGATGGTTTTGAGGATTGAAAACGAGGATTTAGAGCTAGATGGTCAAAAGAAGGGACAGGAGGGAACTGAAAAGAGAGAGGGTGTCCACGCCATGGAGAGACAGCCACCTGTACTTATATGTAACCATTCTCTGTAGTTAACTTAACCACATAAGTTGGTTACTTGTTAACCCCAGAGGCTAAAGGCCGAAACCCTGGCTTCACAGTTCGCACTCTCCCAATCCCCTAATGGTCCCCTACCCTTTCTTTCATTTCAATACAACAACAATGTCAATCACCCACCTTGACCTTCCCTCCCCTCCGCTTCTACTCACTCCTTTGAAGGCGCCCTTATATAATTCTCTTTCTCTTCCTCTCTCACTCTCTCTCTCTCTCTCTCTAACCCCCTAGGCCCTATATATATATATATTCCTCTAAAGTTACATCTCTTGTAAATTATACTCTTTTTTTCTCTGTGCTCTCATTTTCTCTCTCTCTCTCTCCCAATATCCTCCCTTTCATCAGCCATACATATTTATCAAAAAATTGCAGTGTATCAACTAGTATATCAGCAGCAGCAGGAGCAGCAGCACTTGTCATAGAAACACAGAGATTTTATCCTCTTTTAAGTTAGTTAAATAACGGTTATTTACTCTCCCCATTTTGCCCTCTGTAAGACATCTCCCTTTCAATGCTCTTCATCTGCTTCCGACACAAGCTTAAACTCCAGAACTAGATCTTCCCACCCTGAACACTCTTTCCAGCTTTACATAAAATTAAGATCTATTTCCAGAAAAAGAAAAAAATGATCACCTGGAAGGATCTTTACAGCGTTTTGACAGCGGTGATCCCACTGTATGTGGCTATGATCTTAGCTTACGGCTCTGTCCGTTGGTGGAAAATTTTCTCCCCTGACCAGTGCTCTGGTATCAACCGCTTTGTCGCCATATTTGCTGTTCCCCTCTTGTCTTTCCATTTCATTTCCACCAACGACCCTTACGCCATGAACTTCAGGTTCATCGCGGCCGACACCCTTCAGAAAATCATCATGCTATTTGTTCTTGGGTTGTGGACTAATTTCACTAGAAACGGAAGCCTGGAATGGATGATCACCATTTTCTCTCTATCCACTCTACCCAACACTCTAGTCATGGGCATTCCTCTATTAATCGCTATGTACGGGCGTTACTCAGGAATGCTAATGGTTCAGGTCGTGGTTCTCCAGTGTATTATTTGGTACACTCTTCTTCTTTTCCTTTTCGAGTACCGTGGTGCCAAAATACTCATCATGGAGCAGTTCCCGGAAACTGCAGCTTCCATAGTTTCCTTCAAAGTTGATTCCGATGTGGTATCACTAGATGGCCGTGATTTTCTTGAAACCGACGCTGAAATTGGCGAAGACGGAAAGCTTCACGTTACTGTGAGGAAATCCAATGCTTCCAGGAGGTCCTTGGGGCCCTCTTCGCTTCCTGCATTGACGCCGAGGCCTTCGAACCTCACTGGAGCTGAGATATACAGTTTGAGCTCTTCTCGGAATCCGACTCCAAGAGGTTCGAATTTTAACACCTCGGACTTTTATTCCATGATGGGAATTCAAGGTTTTCCTGGAAGGCAGTCTAATTTCGGTCCAGCCGATTTGTACTCTGTTCAATCCTCCAGAGGACCAACTCCAAGACCATCAAATTTTGAGGAAAATTGTACGGTCATGTCTCCAAGATTTGGATTTTATCCAGCACAGACAGTTCCTACATCGTACCCTGCTCCAAATCCTGAATTCTCATCCGTAACAAAGAACAGTAAAAGTAGCCAGCCGCAGCAGCAACAACAACAAGTTCAACCGCAGCAACAGCAGCAGCAGCAGAAGGAGAATACTAAAGTGAATCACGATGCAAAGGAATTGCACATGTTTGTGTGGAGTTCCAGTGCTTCGCCGGTATCAGAAGGCGGAGGACTTCATGTCTTTGGTGGGACAGATTTTGGAGCATCCGAGCAATCTGGACGATCTGATCAGGGAGCTAAAGAGATCAGGATGTTGGTTGCTGATCACCCTCAAAACGGGGAAAACAAAGGTATAATAATCTAATTAACAAATTCATCTAATCAGTTAACAATTACTTAAGTTGATACTTAGTAAAATGTTTTGAATTTCTTAAAATTGTTTAATACTACGGAGTACATAATAGAATTGTTGCTTTTGGTGTGAAGCTGCGCCTGCCATTGGTGACTTTAATGCAGAGGACTTTAGCTTTGCTGGGAGAGATGGGGAGGAGGAGAGAGAGAAAGAAGGGCCCGCTGGACTCAATAAGTTGGGGTCAAGTTCAACGGCTGAGCTGCACCCTAAAGCTGCCGGAGCACCGGAGTCCGGCGTTGGCAAACAAATGCCTCCTGCTAGTGTGATGACCCGCCTGATCTTGATCATGGTCTGGCGCAAGCTTATTCGAAACCCCAACACATACTCCAGCCTCATTGGACTTGTTTGGTCTCTAATTGCTTTCAGGTCAGCTGTAATTAATTAATCAAGGCTCTAACTTGGTTGGACAAGTCCCCCCGGTTTTTGGCATTTAGATGTCGTAAATAAATTTACGGGTTTGGGTTTGGGGTTTTCATTGCAGGTGGCATGTGCATATGCCGAAAATAATAGAGCAGTCTATCTCCATCCTCTCAGATGCTGGACTGGGAATGGCCATGTTTAGCTTAGGTGAGCATTTCGGGTTATTTGCTTTATCTTCAAGTAATATTATTAGTATTACTTTTTCTTTGCTTTTCTTTTCTTTTGTTTTCTTCTTTTAGAAAACAACAGTAATGCGAATAAGTCCAAGGGCTTGAAGTGCACTTGACCTAAATAAATCTAGTAATCATTCGAAACCAATTCTATAAGGTAACAAGTATACGCCCTCACTGACCAAGTTTAACTATTTCTGATTTTTTTGCTCGGTTCAGGCAACTATGTACTAATTAAGGTGACTGATATTATTAGAAAATGAAAAAAAAAATCATCATGTATTACAGGAACTGTGACAATTGCTAGACCACACCAAGGTGTGGTAGGGCATATAGTTTGGTACTGATGTATACGCTGTCTAAGCAATGGGATGGTTACACAGCTCACAGCCATGCACCTTTTTTTATTATTGTTATTATTTTTGAATTTTTTGTTATCATAAGAAATTGGAGGTTAATCTTTGGACTGAAAATCGGATTGACCTCCCGACATGTGGGGTCGTCTTGCGACGTTGGCTAGCGGTCCAGGGTCGGTGGGCATTGGTTGTAATAGATGCCATTTTGGCCCCATGTTAGTGAAGGTGGTTGAATTGAAAGATTAGGGTTTAAATGTCACTTATCGTTTTCTAGTTGGAGTCCTAACTTTGGTTGTTATATGGTTAAAGGTCTGTTTATGGCTCTGCAACCCAAGATCATCGCTTGTGGGAATTCTGTGGCCTCCTTTGCCATGGCCGTTAGGTTCTTGACCGGTCCGGCTGTCATGGCTGCAGCTTCAATTGCAGTAGGGTTGCGTGGCACGCTACTCCGCGTTGCCATTGTTCAGGTAAAATTTAGTTATCTTCCTCAATAACTATATATGCAGGTTGGTGTATGTATTCTTTGAATGTTATAAGTATTTGCTAATCAAGTGATGTCTAATTTTGTTGTCTATTTAGGCTGCTCTGCCACAGGGAATTGTACCATTTGTGTTTGCCAAAGAATACAATGTTCACCCAGCAATTCTTAGCACAGCGTAAGTGAAACCTGGATTAATCGCTACAATTCAATTCAGTTCAATTCCATTTTGTAATCAAAACTTCTGTAGCTGATGCCTGAATTTGTAAATATTTGCAGGGTCATCTTTGGGATGTTGATAGCATTGCCGATAACGCTTGTGTACTACGTCCTTCTAGGATTATGAAGATCATTTGGGTTTTTTTCCCATAGCAAGGCAGAATATGAGGGGAGTTTTCGTGTGGTGATTGCGTGTCATACGTTTTGGGAGCGTCGATCACAGCCTGATTACGTTGTTAATTATAACATGAGGATTTTCCGGTAAAGAAGAAGTTAGTACAAAAGAATTTGCCAAAGGTTCCAAAATTTTTGGAGCTAGCTTAGCTAAGATATTTGACTTAGTGAAGGTCCCCTGATATAAGGATCATGCCCCCATTAAAAGCCAAGTTTATCCAATTTCCTAGAGTTTTGAGAAGAAAAAAGAAAAGAAGGCCACTCCAGCACAAGGGAGACATTGAAGAGGAAAACGAGGGGAAAAAAAACAGGTGGTCACTTGATAATCTTATTAATTCTCTTCATCTCCCTTATGCTTTGTAAAGTTTAATTTCAAAGTTAAATGTCTATAATATTGCAAAGCGACAAGGGATATGATTAATGAAATGAAGTAGAAAGGGTTTTCCTTTTTCTGTTTAGTTTTTAATCTTTTTTTTTTTGGGTATTTTTCTATTAGTTTTTCTTTTGTTCCTAATGTCGGGTTTCGGATTGTCCGTAGAACCGGCAATTATTTGCGTTTGTCGTCTTTCTTTTTGGTTTGCCAAGGACTTCATTGATCATTGCTCACTCACCTTTAATTGCTAATTACGAAGACTGACGATGGATTTTTGATTTAGACAGCGACGTTTCTCTAATGAACTTTCACGCAAAGGATAAAGGAAAAAAGCAAAATTATGCAAGAAAGATAATGAGAGTGAGGGGTCCCTTTTGGTGGAGGGGTTGGAACCTGTTTGCTTAGAGACTTAATGTGTTTTTTGTTGAAGGTGAAAAGAGGGGAAGCCCAAGTCAAAAGCAGCTAGCTAGCTAGCTATGCTTAGCTTTTGCTTTTAGCTTTCGATGCGCCCCAACCCCTCAACCCTCAAAGCTATGCTTTTAGCTAAGTCGTCATTCTAGTTAGGGTGTGGTGGCTTTGGTCAAACATTTCAACTTCTTCCTTGACCGGGTGTTGGGGTTACACTGGCTGCTGCCACGTTGATTTATGCAAAAATTAACATCAAAATTGATTCAATTTCAACTAGAAACCATTTTCATAATCAAATTGGGATTGGGATGATATGAAAGATGCTTATGTTTAAGGTGATTGGGACCTCCACAATCTCTTTGGGTGTCCATCTCAACTTTTTTATTAATTCGATGGAAATGCCAATTTTAGGTATTGATAATTTAATCCTTTTTTAAAAGTTTTCATAATGGAATTTAGAGATTAGAAAAAACAAATTGAAAATAATTAATGATGAGAATATTTTATTTTTAAATATTTCAGTGAAGTCGAACCAAAAAAAAAAGAAATAAATGTTTCAGTGATTGGGGAAAATGTTGACTTCTACCTTAAATGCATACAAAAGAGACTGCTCTCACATTTTAATAGTTCGTAGTTATACTTGGTTAATATACTTTCCGTTTATACTTAAAAAAATAAAAGACTCCTCGATGCTAAGAAGGGTGCTTTAAATATATAAATCTTAGTAAGTTAAATTCAAATATATGTTAAGTTTGTTGATTCTTTATATATATATATATATATGATTGTAATTTCTATTTATACATGTAATACAAAATCTAACTAATCAAAATCATGAAATTAATATATTAGAATTTAAAATTTTAATTATATATCAAAATAATTTAAATTTTTAATTTCGCTTCAATCAAGTATTTAATTAAACATTAATAGATACATGTACTGTCTTTTTTTTTTAATAAAAAAGAAGAGTGAGATTCACATAATCTCCTTTCCTCAAACAAAACAAAAACTTTGAGTTTCCCTCTTGCAAGTGAAGAAAAGAAATGTGAAAAGCATAGAGAAATTGATCCAACCAACAAGAGGTGGCACCTTTCACAACATTCTCTTCAATCAAACGACACGCCATTTAGTGAGTAGAAAGCAAGTGAGAGGCCCAAGGTTTCAATTTGGCTGCAGCCTGTAGTACTGGAAGGGAACATACGCACCTCCCAGTCTACACCCCTGAATTTGCTTCGAAGCCTCAACCTCTCCACCGTAATCACTACTCAAACGATTCACTTGATCAGCAATCCCGTAAAGTCCATCTTATTGAAGTAAACTTCTTTCTTTCTTTCTTTCTCAATCAAATCTATCTTTGGCATTTAATGCTAGGCTTTGCAGAGCAATTTATCAGGGAAATGAGAAGACTATTGGCAGTATTAATTTCATCGAGACCAACATGCCCCGCCAGATAACGATGGGTCTGTGTGCGTGGAGACACTGAATCACCGGGGTTAGTACGGACTCACATGGTTTTGTTAGCAAATTGCAACAAAAAAAGGCTCAGACTCCCACGTGTGCGCTTCCTCGTTCAACCTCATTTTCTGCTCTATTTAACTACGCCCAAAATCCATCCCTATCCTCGCCTTTGGACCACACCTTAAAGAGAAACGAATGTGGTGGATTAAGAACTATAAATTGGATTAGAACAAGTAGACAAGGATATTGGCAATTTGATCACCCAAGCATCTTGCTATTTGATGAGTTATTTTTAATTAAATTATATTGTATAATAAGATAATTTGATGTAATTTTCAAGCTAACTCATATATCTTTATTAGTTCCATGAATTTGGTATAATAATTGCATGGTAAATGTCACCTTATATATATTAAATAAATATAATTTGAGAGGTTTATGATGTTTTATCCTTAAGCATTTGTTAGATAAATACAGTGATTTGAAAAGATTGTTGCTATCACACTAATTTCAAGAATGATAATCTCAAAAATGAAAAGATACATGATCATGAGGATATACAATCAATGGTACAATTAGAAACGTTAACAATGGAGAATAGACTATTATTTATTAGCAAGTGATCACCCTCCTAATTCCAAATGGTTGGGTTTTGGAATTAGGCCTATGGTCCAGTCTAGTCAACGAGCAGCAGAGATTTAGGCTTTTAGCCCATCAATAATCAAACTGATCTTCAAGGATGCTAGGCCCGCAGCATCTGAATGGCGTTTTCTTCAATCGTAGTGGTGATTTAATCAATTCTACCACCTTGTTTTGTGGACATGAGAGAAAGCAAAAGAAAGAGAAGAAATGGAGAGAGAAGAATTGAAGTTGGAAATTGCCAATCCATTTCAATTGATTATTAAGCCTTTTCTTTCCTTTTCTGGTCATTTATGAATAGCACATTACCCCAGAAATAAAACAACTCTTTCTCCATCGTTTTCTCTAATATCTTACATGCATTTTGTCTCTATTCAAACCAAATGTTAATGTCTCATTCCAATTTTGATATATTATCTTATATAACAACAATTATTACTCTTTATCAAATTTCTTATTTATATATAATTGATACTTAATTTATCTTAATGGAAAAATGATGATATATATAATAATCAATTTGTCCAAATGTTGCAGCACAGCAACAAAAGCTAGCTAGGACCAAAAACTGATAAATTGTGTGTATTTATTAATCAAGTCCCAAATCATTGGTAAAGTAATAGGATGAATTGATATAGTATTAACATTGAGAGGATCATCTATTTTCAAAAACAAACAAGGCTAACACAAACAAGTCGATCAGAATAATGGGGCAACTTGTACAATCATCCATGTCTCTCAGACAGATTTGGAGAAGCACATTAGGTTTCCAAGCTATTTTCTTTTGTACGTAAAAAGAGGGTTTAACTTTTCCATTTTCTTTCATATCATTCAAAGTATTGATGTCTCCATCTCCCTGTTTGCTTCCAATAGCCAAACTCCTTGATGTTATTCCAACCTTAGGCATATGATCTCTAGATATGCCTGTTTTGGAGTATATAATTTGTTGTGTCCCTCTCACAGTCCCCATCACTATTGTCATTCTCATTTATTTGTTGGTATTCCCATTTCTCAACTTGGTAAAATTCAATAAAAGCAGAGGAGCCTCATATTTTGACACACTAAATTTGGTATTTCCCTTGTGTTTTCGTTCCGAATCTGTTAAACGCCAAATGGGAAAAGCATAGAATAAGAATGCAAAAACTATGGCTATTGGCTAGGGGTTTTATACTTTCATAAGTACAGGAATGGCTAAAATGTCAAACGAGCGTCCAAACAGAAAAGGACAAGGACCACGCGATAATGATCGGACGGGCCATGTGACACGAGGGTCAATCAATACAGTACAGACAAACAGAGGCGCATGGACCGAAATCCACCATGACATGGACAGCTAGGCACATGCATGGTTAAAAACCATCATCCATCATCGATCATCGCACCGTGCATGCACACGTGGCTAAAAAGTCGTCGGTGGGTCCAATTTCCATGTGTATGCCCATGCTGCGATCATGTGGTGTTAGGGGTATGCAACAGTGATTGAAGCCAAATAAAAAAAAAAAAAGGGAAAGAAAGAACCGAAAGAGTGAATTATTGCAAGTGGGAGTGTGCGGGAGGAATTGAATTGAAAGGAAGGCTGGAGAGGATAGGAATTCCAACTAAGGTAGGGACAGGTGGTTTGAGGATGAAGTTTGGCAACAAGCTCTAGGTCTCTGCACTTCATTTCTGCTTTGAAAATACAAAGATATGGACCCATCTTCTTTCTTGGGCTTGTGCCTTTCCCCAGAGTCTCTTACCTAGCAAGAATTTTGAGTGGATGATAGGGTTTGAAGGGATGGGAGATTAGTTTGTCCCCACATTGCTTGGAAATTGAATGCTAAAATTTTGTTATGCATGTTAAAATATGTTACTACTTAATGAAATTTTAATAATTAACATTAGTGTATGTTAAAAGCATAACTTCCGGTATTTGATAGCCAATAAAAAGTGGTAGAAGGGAAAGAGAGGATGGGATTTCTACAACTGTACTTGATGAAAGATGGTAAGGCTTTTCCTTCTTTTTGCCCTTTCTCGTAAAGTTGGCAAGTTGCCTTCGCTTTCCCATGTGATCTTTGAGCCAAAACTACAAGCATCTCACGCTCCATTACCCTCCTCTCAAAAAACAGGACAAACTGACTGAGAGTGACTCAATTTAGGGGTATTTTACAGCTAAAAGGCTATCATAGTCTTACTTTATTAATGCATTGACCAATGAAAAGATAAGTATATCCTGAGGCTTGATTCTATTATTAGCATTGCAGGAATATCTTTTGCCAATTAATATGCATGTTTAAGGAGAATTAATCTGTTATGTTGGGATCAAGTTTTTCCATCTTATGTAAATGTTGTATGTCTGTATTTACGAAGAAATATTGTCATGTCTTTGAATAATTAGATCGTGTGGGTATTTCCCTTAACTTGCTGACTTTGGTTGTAGACAAAGTTATATTAAAAATAAAAATAAAAGAAACAAACAAAGACACAGTGTTAATTTAGCCCCGAAATTAAGTAAATTAAGTTGTCATAACCGATAACAAAGAAAAGATTTCTAATCCTTTTTTTTTTTTTGCCTTTCTCTTTATATAAAATGATTTGGTGAGCTTGCTTTAATCTCTTTTTTGGTATAACTAAACTTGCTTTAAAGAAATTCAACAATTCAACAATCTTTAGCATGGAATTAGCAATCTGATCTTGACCCTTGCCTCCAAGTGTTGCTCAATATTTAAGAGTTATATATATAGAGGAAAATGTCATCATTTAATCATCAACGCAATAAGCAAATTACAACTTGCATGTTATTAATTTTTTTTTTTAAATTTAGGTAATTGAGTATCTAATGTTTGTATATCGTACTTAAAGAATCTATAAAAACAATAGGCAGCGGTATCAAGTCTTAGATCTTCCCAGGCATTGCTTTTCACATGCATCCCTTACTCTTTAAAAAAAAAGAAGAGGAAAAGGAAAAACCATACTCGTGACATAAATTTTAATCCAGCATTAGTTTGTCTAGCTAGCTGCATAATCTTCTACATCATGAGATCAAAAATCTTAATCTCCTCATTTTAGGATAGATTATGCAAATATTTCCATGTGAAGATAAAAATCTCCGGAAGCTGATCAGACATGTGATTAAATTCATAGTGATGATGTTATGGATTATTAGGTTATTAGGTTAGATTAGACAAGTCTAAGCAAACTTTGACAAATTAAAACTATTACCATTATAGTTTAGACTTTTTTTAAGCTTCAAGTCATCAAATATTGTACCTGAATTTTTTCATATGTTTACAGAGCACATGCACGTGAAAACAATGAAATGGACAGCCCCCAAGCCAAGTAAACATTATCATATAATTATAAAATTAAATAGGTATATAAATAAAGAAAACACAATAATTGCATTATTAGGTGGGCATGAAACATATGGTGCTGTCCTCGTGTGCGTGGCTTCATTCTCCAGCATACACTGGGGTCATCGGCCATGTAACGATTTTAGTGGCTCAAAATTTAATTTCAAACAAGCAAAAAAAGAAAAAGAAAAACCCAAAAAAGACAGCCCCTCCCTTTAATAATTCCCTTAAACTTTATTCAGGTGAAATATTTGGTATGAATATGGAAATACCCAGATCAGGTCTGGGATAAGAATATAAGATAAGATATACTAGTATATAGCAACTTCTTGCTGTAGTAGTAGTTGTTGTTGTGAACTTTTAACTTTGTGTGTTTGTCATTGATGAATTAAATTTGTTGAGCAAGTGGGGGCATGGACCAGCAGGGGGCAATTAATTAAGCCGTGGCTCGAAGGGGAATAAATGCATGCCAGCAAAAACTAATCAAGACATTTGAGAGGGAGAGATAGGGCGGGTCATGGTCGATGTAGGCTGAACCACGGACATGATTCGGGAGAGCTGGACCAGAGACAAAGCGCAGGGGACCATTTGGGTGATGGGGGGATTAGACTTTTGAAAGAGACACAGCCAAATGTGAAGCTTGCTTTTACAACCCAAGCCATGACATTTCACATTTTCAATATCAAATTCAAAACTTTAGGATGCGTCTTCTCAATTAACTCATGACCCTTTTTTTCCTTTCTTTCTTTCTTTTTTAGCGGCCTTTTTCCTTTCTCCCTCTGTTGCATTTTAGAATTCATTTCACCCCTTTTTCCTGAAAAGAGCCTTTTTCTCAATGAGTTTGCTCAACTTGGTCCCAACACAAAGGAATCTGTGACTTGTGATGAACTAATGATGCCGAACATGGGTGGGCTTTCTTGGTTCGTAATATATTGACCCGTTGCCCTTTTTAGAATGGATTAGAGATGTATCTCAGCAATTGTCAGTGTATCCATGTTCTTGGGCCTTGGTATGTTCTTTTGCATAATCAGCCCAACACAAAATCATGTGGACCAGTGGGCAGGAACACAAGAAAAGATTGTGCTATTTGCTTGCCACTCTTTTGCTCCCACCCTTTGACCCATTCAGTCAAAAACGTTATGGTCATATGTTAAAAATAATAGGAAAGTTTGCATAAAGTAGTTTATGAACTACTGACCATCAAAAACAATATATTAGCCTCTAATATGACAAAAGCCCAAAATCCCAACTATGGGGCTACAAAAATAGGTGCACTATGGGTCCCTGGATTGGTCTAAGGGGCTATTGAAATCCCTTCTCCCCATTACCAAAAAAATTCCTTCTTGAATGGCTCAATGATACTAATCTCGTTGATTTGTCAAGTTCTTGTTTGATCCCTTTATTCACAAATACAACAATTTTTTCAAATATAATTTTTTATGAAACTAAATTAAAATATAAGGCATTCAAACCAAATCATCATCCATATTGAAATTATGTTAGGATTTTTTTTTTGTAAAATCAAAGTGTGAATTTATATTATTATTTATTCTTATATTTTATAAAAACCAGATTAAGTTAATTTAGCTTATAATCCATAATATAATTTAATAAAGTAAGCTAGACTCAAATGTTAATTGTGGATTTAGGAGTGTAAGGTCATGTAAGAAACCTTAAATCTTATAGGACTAAAGATTTACTATTCAAAATTAAGTCGATATCCTTTTTCTTATCTACACAAAAACATTACGATTCTTATCCAATTTAATAGATTAAGGATCAGGAAAATCTTACTGCACTAAATCCCAATAGTTAATCTGTTTAGTGTTATTTTTGCTATCAAATAGTATATCGAGAATCAAGTAATCTTTTTTGTGTTCTAAAATTCTATTGTAATAAATTTTAAATTAATATAAATTAATTATACATAAAATTTAACAAACAAAAGTGACTTACCATGTACTCTATTAATAATTTGAAACTTTACAGACTTGGAGAAAAAATGATTGTAAGTATAATTTGGAAGGTGACATAACATTATAATCTGAAAATTAAAAAAAAAAAGGTATTCACCACAAAAAAAATTTTGATTGTGTATGGGTTGGAACACAATTTAAGGCTTAAACGGGAAAAACAAGGCCAGTCCAAGTGCATGCCAACGCATGGCAGGTTCCAGCAGAAAAGAAAGAATTCAAAAAGGCCCAATGGAAAAATTGTGAGGCCCAATTTAAAGTTAAGGTATCCATGAAAAAACAAATGGTCAATACCAGAGTTGCAGTGGGGCAAATAATGGATTAGACAGAAGCAAAACTTGGACAAATTAAGGAAGCCTGGGTTTGCTCTTTTTCATTAATGTAAATAAATAGTAATTCCACATATGCATATAAATGTTAGAGGTATAAAACCAAGGACCAAGTCAGGAATTTTTTTTTTTTCAAAGGGAACCAATGTTCTTTAATTCAAATTGAATTTTATATTATTAAAATATTTTTAATATTTTTTCAAAATAAATTATCTGATATTTTTATTAATTGGTTTTTATTAAGTGCTTTGATATAAATGTTAATATATATAAATACAAATCTGTGTTATCTTCTACTAGGCTGTCTTTATGTGTTTGTGTTAATTCTTTTTCTTTCTTTTCACTGACATTGTTTTGTTTGAGGGATATTGAATTATAGTTGTGAGCCGCTTAAAGGTGCTGTTGTTACAATGCATTGAGTAGGATATGTATCTTGATCTCTATTCTTTTAGGTATTTATATTTATTTTTTATTATTTTTTTTGAATTGAGGAAGAAAATGCGAACTTTATTTTTTAAATAAAGAGATCATATACTAATCAATGAATTAAATACTCAAATGATTTATTTATTTTTTATTAATATAATTTTTTTATCTTTAACAAATAAAAATAAAAAATTCAATATTCAAATTCCTTTCGTTTTTTTCTTTTTTGTCATATAGAGTCCATAGGATTGGGGTTAAAGCTTTTTGTACACCATTTTTATTTTAATGAATACCATTGCTTTTCAAAAAAAAAAAAAATCCCCTTCGTCCAACTTTATTGTATAAAAGTCAATGTGTGAATTTAATACTTATACTTTATTAAAATGTTAAATTTAATCAATTTATTGTAATTCACAAAAATCAAGTCATTATACTTTTAAAATTTATAAATATCAATCTAATGGTTAACATTGTCTAGCTTCATTTGTTAAAGTCGTTAGCATGATGTTGATCAGTGTCGAAATGAAATTTTTTAAATTTTAAATGATCAAAATTTGAATTTAGTCATTGTACTCTATGAAAATATTAGATTTAGTTCTTATACTCTATTAAAATATTTGAATTTAAGTAATTAGCTAAATAATGTCTTGTCGAGGAATTTTGAAAATGGAAGAAGGAACAGGCAAGGGAGACGCAAACTGCCAGTAGGCAGTAGGTTGTGCTATTCACCTGAGGCAGTTCAACTTTTGCAGAAGGTAAAATTTTCCCAAATTCATTGCGCCAATATTGGCAAATCAGCAGCGTTGCTAATAATTAATTTTATACCTAATTCTGTTAGGTAACTGCAGAGATCATTGGAACTTATTTCATAATATTTGCAGGGTGTGGTGCGGTTGTTGTGAATGAGATATATGGATCTATTACATTTCCTGGAATTTCACTAGTTTGGGGTCTCATTGTCATGGCCATGGTTTACTCAGTTGGTCATATTTCTGGTGCCCATTTCAATCCAGTAGTCACCATTACTCTCACCCTTTTCCAACATTTTCCACTCGAACAAGTGAGGGTTTCTTTTTTGCTTTTTTGGGTATTACTCTGTTGATCATATTTCAACCTTAAACCTAAGTTAATTAGTTTTAATTTCTTGTATGCATACGCTCCCACTTGCCGTGAGAATGAATGACAGGGCGTCTACCATGATAAAACTTGCCCGAATTACTAACATGAGCTGTCTAGCAGGTGCCTATATATATAGCGGCGCAGATGTTAGGATCAATTCTAGCTGGCGGAACCCTGTGTCTCCTTTTCGATATAAGTCAAGAGGCCTACTTTCGAATTAACAATACCAGTTGGACCCCATCGTCGATCTCTAATCCTTGAGATTATCATTTCATATCTCTTTTTATTCGTCATATCTGGTGTAGCTACAGATAATCGAGCTGTTAGTAACGTTGTTAATTAATTTTTCTCAATCTAGTTTCAATTTCATAGATGAAGCACCAATTGTTATGATTTCATTTCATATTTTGCAGATTGGAGAGCTGGCTGGAATTACCGTTGGAATGACAATACTTTTAAACGTCTTCGTTGCTGGGTAATTTATGAATGCAATTGCGATCCCACATAATTCAAGTCGTCCTTCATGATCTTCTCTAACTTCTTCTGAATATAAATTTTCTTTTCCTGTTGGAAATGACCATAGACCGGTTTATGGGACATCCATGAACCCTGCGAGGAGCATAGGACCGGCTGTAGTGATGCGTGTATATGAGGGATCTCTGGATTTATGTGATCGGGTCAATCGTGGGCACCATAATGGGAGGTTTTGGTTACAATTTAATTAGATTTACTGACAAACCTCTTAGTGAACTACCCAAGTCAACTTCCTTTATCAAGACCCTTTCCAGAACCAGAAGCAATGCTCGCTAGACGCTAGGCTTTTCATCATTCTATTTCTTTATATTCACTCTCCCAGCCACAAGCATTGCTTATGGTGGTTCAACCACATGCAGTTCATTCAATCAAACCTGAACGTTTGCACTACTTTTTTCCTTTCTCTAGTTATAGCTAGGATTAATTTTGTAAAGCATTGTCTATACATATTGACTCTCTAATTATATATGGTCAAAATACCCATCAAGTCCCCGCATATATATATTTTATTTAATTTAGTCTATATATTCAAAATTAAAATAATGTAATTTTTTAATTTTGAGAGTTATTTTAATTTAGTCTATTCTCTTAATGATATTCAATTTTACCGTTAAAAAGTATGACATCAATGTTGACATGACATATTTTCATGATGTGACATATCACATGTCATCGATGTGACGTGATAATATCATGTGATATTAATATGATGATACGGAAATTCTAACATGACACTGACATGCTAACGTATTACTGTCATGTGACAGATAAAAATTTTTTTTTAAAAAAAAATTATATCACCTCATAGGGATTAAATTGAATAAAAATATATTATATAAGGATTAAATTGTATAAAATTGATATGTTGAGGGACTAAATTAAAAATAATATTTAAAAAATATAAATCTTTAAGTAGATGATAGATATACTTATTAATAAGTGAAATATTTAAATATAAAATATTTATGGTGTTAAAAATATATATATATAAAAATATTTTCTTACTTGCTTATTTCATTATAGGATATGTATATTAATTTATCTTATTTTCAAAAATTAAATTTGAATTCTCCTTCTATAAAAAAAATTTCAAAAAAAATTTGATACTTAAAATCATATTTAGATGAATGAATAACTTGCATTATGTTAGAATAAAATAATATAAAAGCACTAAATAAATTTTTTTTCTTTTATTTATAATAGTACAATTGTTTTCTTTATTTATTTTTTATGTTTTTATTTTGTTTAATATTTCAAAATATAGCTTTTAGGATGAAATTTTTTGGATTAAAGATTGCATTTATGGTTGATAGAATTAATAATTGTAAACATTTGCACTATTTTATTTTGTGTTTATAAATTTTTATAGATCCAAATTAATAATTTAAATTTAAATTTACCAAAAATTGATTATGGTATTTGAATTTAAATAAATTCATTTTATAAGAAACTTTGAATAAATTTAAATAAAAGGTAAATTGAGTGAGGGTTGAATAATTTCAAAAGAATAGATATTTGTTAATTGTGAAAGTTGCAACTAAATATTTTTTAAATAATTTCAACTGAATAGGTATTTATATTTTTAAATATTTTTTTCAATTTAGTCTCTCAACATCTTAATTTTATTCAACTTAGTTTTTGTACTATATATTTGTGTTCAATTTCATTCCTATGACATTGCACAAATTTTTTTTTAAAAAAATTTTATTGCCACATGGCACTGCCATGCTAACATGTCAGCATTGCCATGTCATCATATTAATACCGTATGGCACTACCATGTCATCACGTCGATGCTATGTGGTATGCCATGTCAGTGTTGACATTATCTGTATTAATGGAAAAATTTGATGCCATTAGAAAGAGGGACTAAATTGAAGTAATTTTCAAAATCAAGGAACTAAATTACTTCGATTTTGAGTATATAGACTAAATTAAACAAAATGCATGGGTATGGGGACTTGGAGGGTATTTTGACCAATTATATATAGTTGCCATATAATGTTCCTATACCTATTACTACTACATTTTGTTTGCAAACCATGGTTCATGCAAAGCATAAATCATATTGTTTCCATTCATTTATCCATATATCAAGATATGTCAGTCAAAGATTATATATATATATATATATTAAAATTCTTTTATTGGAAACGAAATTCAAGATTTTTATTTTGAATTATTTAATCAAAGTATGACAGATGAGATTTCTTAGGTGAAGTCCATCAAATTCTCTATCGTATCTAGCAGCGAATAAACAGTATTAAATACTGACAATATCAAGGGAAAGTGTTTAATAACAACTGTTAATCATTTTCGATGCCCGTTTAACTCCAAGACTGCGGATTACTAAATCTTTATGATCAAAATATGTTTCAATTGCTTTAAGTCATTACACTTTGGCCGAAGAATGTGTTACAGTTGAAATAATTTTTTTTACGAAGAGAAAACATTACAAAAATAACATTTAAAAAAAATTAGGAAAGTGAATATAAGTTAAGACAATTAAGTAGTGAATCAAAGACAACAAAATTTGGTGGTTATGTTAGAATTGCCATATACCCTATAGTCAATCAATTCGGTACAAATATACATTCTTATTATGTCTTACATTGCAATGACATTTTTTTTTTGAAAAGCAACATTACAATTATTTTTTTTAATTAGGGAAAAGGGGATTCAAACCCTACTCTTTAGACAAGTAGATCATGCATTAATCAATAAACTAAATGCTCAAATGTAGACAACTTTACAATTAATTAATGATCTCTTTATCTATAAGTTTATATGTAATTGTTGTTATTTACTTATAAACATAAAGTTTATGATAAAAACATGCATGCTTTGCAAAAAGAATTATAAAATGCAATACTTATCAGATTCTTATTACAATGCATTATTTTAAATTATTCCTAATCGATACTTTATCAAGATGGAACATAGATAAAGTTAAGAGAACAAATGATGTTATACTTCTTATTTATGAAGTGAACAATCTATCTTATAGGTTGAATATGGAGATATGTGAATAAACATGCAAGTGCTTGTTAAAGGACAAGTTCACTAAACATGACCTATTATGGATTTTATTTGATATCTCATTCAAGTGTTTATAGAACACAAATTCTCATGTGACAGTTGTATAATTAATCTTTAGACTTGAGGTCATTAAGTTATCATGTGTTTAGAGTGTTATACTTTAGTACTGTCTTATGTAGTCTTAGCCAATGATGTACAATGAGATAGATATTGACTATAGCATAAATAGATGAATGATCAACAAAATAATTCATCGTTCTAAGTGATTCTAATGGAATATCACATTACTTTTTAACATGTTTTAACTCAAGGAAATTCTTGGTTAAGCTTGAATTAGGATTTTGAAAGGTGTTTTCAAATTTCATTAAAAGACTTAATGATAACTAGAGCTAACATGGTTAAGACATATATAGATGAATGATCAACATGGTTCAATAATTAACTCGTTATTTAACATTTAGGATACTAGTACTATTGGTGCATTAGTTAATGAAATGATTCAATTACATGGTAAGAAAGTGCACCTAAGGGTAAGTCAAATACATTGACTTTTTTTGTTTTAGCATTTGAATAGTTATGAAATATTGTTAGATGTCAATCTTGATTTGTAAATAGGAATAAATTAATTTGAAATAAATGAAAAATGGAAAGGAATTTGATTTATCTAATTCTATTCAACTTACAATTATCATTTATATTTATTGTTAACATATTAAGAATTTAAAAAGTCACACATTAAGAGTGACAATATGATTAGAAATTTAGTTGGACTTAATTTCAAAAAAATTTGGAATATAAATAATTTAATTCAAAGGATTTAATAATAATGTAATGATTTTATAAGTAGTTTAAAAGTTATGTACATCCTACTATAGTAAAGATAAGTGAAATTGCCTATATTTATGAGAGCTTTAGCTACACAAAATACAACACAACTTATATGGTAGTCTCAAGAAGAATATAACCTTGACCAAGCACTAGATATCACGCTAGACTTTCACTCACTCCTTAGAGATTTTTTCACCTATCATTCACGTCAATTGTCAATTAAGACTAAACACTTGGATAACTTGTGATTTGCGAAAATTTTACTATTGGTGCTTCATTGCTTCAACAATAATGCTCTAAACCTTGGGAATTTCAATACCCAAGGATTAAAGGTATACTATATTCTTACTTGTAGTTTGAGTTATCTAATAAGCGAACCAAAGAATGATTTTGCGTTAGGGAAAATTTTCAATTGCATTTATGTCAATTTGATTGCATGATTTCCAAACACTAGTATTATAAAACCTCCTTCAGGCTGTTTAATGAAAACTTTATGTTTAATTGATATTGATTTTAAGTATGCTTAATTATATGTTAATTTAGTGCAAAGTTTATATGAGAGTATTTTTGAAAAACTATTTTTGAATGAGTTTTATTAGTGAAATAAACTCAATGTAAATAATTTCGAAAGAGAGTAAATTAGAATCTTTTGAAAAATCCTTTTCAATTTAAAGATTTTAAAATCTTCTTGAGTAAGATCTTCTTTGAATTAAATCAAGACAATAAATTTTTTTAAAAAGAGATGAATTAACACAAAATCAATTTGAAAGAAATTGAAAAGTTTGAAGAGATTGAACAACACAAGAATTTTATAAAAGTTCAACCTCCTTCCCTATGTTTTCTCCCTTAACTTCACTAAGGAATTTAAAATCTACTATTGAAATAAGGTTCAATATAATACCTTTTGTGGATTAAGCACAACTTTTCAATACAATGCCTTTTGTGATTTAAGCATAGCCACTCTACCTTCTATCTTGGTTAAGGTATAATCACTCAAATACTACTTTTTTAATCAATTAAAATATAACCACTTCAAGGAACACAATTATAAAAAAGATAAGTGCAACTGGGATGCCTCTTAAAGGCTGAGTAGCAGATTAAGTAAAATGTTTAGTAAGGAAGAAGATAAATAATAAAAGCCCAATAAATAGTACAATAGAAGACTTAAATGCTAGAAAAGGAGAACACAAAGTATTGAATAATTTGAGTCGAATTCTTTTCTTGAAATTGTGTTTCAAAGTCTTCCAACCTTCACAATGTGGTGGGAGGTTGTATTTATAGTTGCTAAAGCTTCAAAAGTAGTTGGAGATACATTAAATGTGAAAATAGCTGTTTTTCTTTTCATTCTAGGCTTCAATAGTCATATTAGATTGATACATATGTAGATGTATTAATACATTGCTGCTTTTATTTTAGAATTTCCATGAAAATCTATCGATACATTTTGGAATGTATCAATACTTTTAGGCTTGGCTACAAGGGTTTGACCATTTGATTGAAAATGTATCAATTGTATGGATACTTTTGAGGTGGTGAGCATTTTGTTAAAAAGATATCAATACATTTATTGATGTATAGATACTTTTAAGGCAATCAACATTTTGTTGAATTTCTATTGATATATTTTGAGAATGTATCGATAGATTAAGTTTGATTTTGTGGATTTTGAACTTTTTCAAGAAAATGTATCAATAGATTTTAATTTCTATCAATATTTGTCCAAATATATTGATACATGATGAATATGTATTAAACTCATTTGCAAGTGCTAAGGGATATAAAGGCTTGATATTTTAAACCTTACATGAAATTTTGATCATTTTCTTTTGTTATCTCAAAATATGGGATCAATTTGAAAGTTATAGATTTAACCAGTTTTAAAAACTTAGATACCATGCTACCAAGACTTAATTCAATTTGTTTTGTTGCTTGTTTTTGGTGATTTGTAACTTCATTCTTGATTATATGTTTGTGGTTTGATAATGTTTGTTGGGCTTGGATTTGTGAGACTGACTTTTGTGTTGATGGTGGTTGTTGTGTCCATTTTTAGAATTTTTTTTTTGATTTGTTTATATGAGTATTTGGTTTAATTTTTTTTTCTTACAAAATTTTTAAGTGCATATAGCCACCATGGCCATCTCCTTCCTTTCTTTATTATTATTAAATAAAAGAAATAATAAATTTTTTTGAAAAAAAATCAAGTAATTGACGTGTCACATGTAAATCAGGAAACCCTTGGAGTCAATTTTCGTATATATATATATATATATATATATATATATATATATATATTATAGATTCATTGGCTTAATAATAAAAAAGATATTATACTACAATCATTTCTTCAACTACATCTCTCACCTTTTATTATATCAAAACAAGTACTTAAGTTTTAATTCAAATCCAAAAAAAACCCTTAACGTTAATAAAAAAATTAAATATCATTAAACTCAATACCAGTTGCTATTTTATACTTATATAATGATATGACTCGACAAATTGACGTGACAAAATGTGTTGATTACATCAGCTATCAATTTCAGAGGCCACATGGACAGAAAATGCTGGTTGGCATTGAGTTTGATGTTTTTTAATTTTCATTAGGATTAAAGGATTGTTTGGGTGCAAATAAAAAATTAAAAACTTGTTTTGGTATGATAAAAGATTAGGGGTTTAAAAGTACAAAGAAGGAAAAGATTAAGGGTTTAAAAGTACAAAAAAATGATTAGGGGTCTAAATTAAAAAATGACCATAGTTCAAAAGCTTTTTTGATATTTACGCCTATTCCGTTAAACTTTACATCACACAATCAAAGTTATAGAATAAAAATTCAATAATTTATGAATTTTACTAACTAACCCTTAAATATATGTAATTTAAAAATTTTAAAAATATATTATAGCTTAAATCAACTTTAAAAATTCATTAACTATATTCAAAATTGGATTTAGATAACAAGTCTCCAAGGCCATATGATAATATATATTTATGACAAAAAAAAAAAGTTTAAATTGCATATGGATAGTTATTTCATATTTAAACGAACTCATTTTATATATTATTTAAGTCTTAATGAATCAAATCGGATTACAATCCCACAAGAGGAGCTAACAAATAGCAAACTCCATATATAATTAGTAGGTCATCAATCATGATCAGTGATGACCATGAAAATAAAAATATTGATGCAATTATCGGCTTGTGAAATGAACTCGACCAAAAAAACAAATGAACTTACAAAAGATGGGAATCATATAGTAGTACTAGTATCACACATCTGAAACCAGACAAATGTTACTTTTCCACGTGCAAAGCCTTATTTGACTACAAAAGGAATAGCCATAAAATTAACACCCCAACTTCAGTTGCGACTACATGCATCTACATTTCCGACATACCCTCTCTCTCTCTCTAAGAAGGTATGTATAGATAGACCAAAACACATGGAGTCACATGAATTATGCACTGTCAGAGTTATCCACATGCTTGCCTGCCTAGCCTGCTTCCCCCAATTTCATGCTCTCTATATCAATGCATGCATTGCATGGCCGATGTTCAAATGTGACACTCTTGAACATGTTCATATATCTCTCATCCAATTAAGCCTATCCAGAATAAATCAAGTCCTCTTCGATCCAATTTTCTTAAAAAAAAAAAATTCAATGATATAAAGTATAAATCAACCAGCTAGCGAGCCACGGACTTCCCTATTTGATGTGGATCTCTCACCAAATGTTCTTGCAAGTTAGATGGTTAGCTGCATGGGTCCATTGACCAAGGGTTCTCATTTCACATGCATGTGGGGTCTATTTCGTATTTATTTGCCTTTTTTCTTTTTCCTTCTAAAAGCTTTCTCTAGTTTTGGAGTAATCACATGTATGCATGAAGGAAAAGATACAAATATATACTACTAGACTAGTCGATATTAATTTGGTAGCATTTTCAGTTTGACTGTTTTTTTTTTTACAAATGAATTTAAGCGACATAACAAAAGATAATTTTTTTTCTCTTGTCCGCAATAGCATAGTTTTAAACGCATTTGTTTTCACTTATCCAAACAAGCAAGAAAAAAGGCATTATTTTGACCAAGATCTGCTCCCTCCATGGCAATAATCATGTGGACCCTGTGTATGACGTGTAGGGTGTAGATGCAGCTAGAACTTAGAATCGTCAAACATGAAGGAGATGATGACATCTGTACTGGAACGCAGGCGACCCGGTACGATCGACGTAGGTCGGGGTTCCAAATGACATGGACGGCCCCTACACGTGCAAGGCCTGCTTTCGCGTTTGTACCTATTAATGGCTCATTGAGCCCCACTTGAGTCAATCATGATCCTCCTTCCCTAATCGAACGGCCCCCATCATTGCATCAATACAAAAACCTTCACCATCATTTCTTTAAAAGTTTTAGGGCCCCACCTTGAAGATCAGATCCACATCAGGTGCATGCTTTGGCTCTTGTTAATTATCCAATCATGAATTTAAAAAGTGCTCAACACTTTGCATTCTCTTTTTCTTTATTTGTTTCTTTCTAAAACATAAGAAAGCAAAAGCCTTGAGCTATTATGAACAAGATAAAATTTAAATAATATACTAAAACAAAGATTTGAGCTTTTGTTCCTTGATGCTGTGACGGTGAGATTGAAAATAGTGTTGGTAATGAAATTAGTATTAACTAATAATAGTATATTAAATAAATTAATGAAAAATATAATAAAATAAAAATTCAATGAAATGATTACTGTTTTCCTATATATTGAAATAAAATGATATATTAGTCAATAATATATTTCACATATTTATAAGTAACAAATAATCTTATTTAAAAAATTAAAATGGTATTTATATACTTGATTATGAATGTACTAATTTATTTTTCTTTAATTAATTATGAATATATTATTTCATTTACTTCCTAATTTATTTGATATATAGTTACATATTTATTTATATTTACTTACTGTTTTTTTTATTATGTAATTACATAGTTGCTTATTCATTGAACCAGATAGTTATTTATTTTTATATTTTCATTTAAATTTTTTTATTAATCAATTATATAATTATGTAGATTGTTTGTACTTTTTACTTCAAATATTAATTTGTACATTTTTAAAAAAATTTCGGATCCAAATGTGTAATAAACTGGAATTAATATTGTTAGGTAGATATCATATTCATATATAGAAAGTTAAAATTTAGCAATTCTTTTTAACATGGTTAAAACAATTTTTTATTTGCGAGAAGAATCAGACCTAATTTTTTTAAACAAGGAATATATGTACATAATATTGAGTGAAATATTTAGGTATAAAATTAAAATTATAATAAATAAGTACAATACTATATAGGGACAAGAAATAGGACTGCATATTAATATAGTCAAGCCTTTGGCCCTACAAAAGATAGTAAATATTTGCTTGCAACCACTATGAATACTAATGTCACATTCAATATCAAGAGCCTCCAATTTCTTTTCATTAATTAATAGTTAATTAAGATTACATTATAGTTTGGGTGCTGCTATTTAGGCAGAAATAGTTTATATTTACTTAGTAGCTGTTTGGTAAAACGTCAAAACAGACTCTTTTTGTCCTAAAATACATTTGTTTAACTTTTCTCATTTGGGAAGTTGCCAAACGGGTCCTAACATTAGATCCACTTATAGAAAATTGTTGAGTGGAAACAGTACTGGGAAAGTCAACAGATTAATGAAGTGACACGTGGGACATCCCTACTAGTTCAATCCCTGTTACGCTGCCGTTTTAAACTGACCACGATTCAAATCAGAATCTTCTTCGTCTGATCTGAAATCAGAGCCGTTTGATTCTTATTGTGGTGACCTGATGAGTACAAGACAAAAAAGACAACCAACCCCGCAGGATAATATATAATTTTTTTAAAAATGTTTTATTATAATGAATATGTTTTGATTGATCTGAACTTTCTAAGCTCCTCGCAAACTTTTTACACTTAAACACTGAACACAACAAACTCGCAAAAGCAATTAAAAAAGTAAAAAAAGGGAACGGAAGAAAGATCAGAAAGAAAAGCAAAAGAAAAGAAGAGAAAAGAAAATCTTGGAGCTCTGGTTTTGGTATTTCATTCTTAGTGTGTTACTCGCAAAGCACGTTTGGTTAAGATTCGTTTATTACTGTTGACGCTTTCAAGAAATGTGTTTTGCATTTGGTTGATTTGATCCGTTGATAAGTTAAGGATGTCGGCTGCTGAGTGTTGATTTTTGAGGTAACTGATGTTTGGAGCTTGATTTTGGTTGCAAATGGCGGGAGAGATTGAAGAGCCTTTCAGCATTAGTTTTCAGGTAAATCATTTTTTTTTCTTCTTTTAAAGTGTTTGGATTTATAAGCTGGAAATATTTTTTTTGTCAATTGTGTAGTTATTGTAGTGCTTACTGAATGTATGAGATCGTTTTACGTTAAGAAATGATGAATTGTCTCATTCATTCTTGAATCTTGGCTTGAACTAATGAAACGATAAGCTCATGGATGAAGGCTTCTTTTTTAAAAAAAATTCGTTTTATTTTGGATTTCTTGACATTTTATTTAGGACTAAAACAAAGAGCCAAAAAAGAAAATACTGGTTGGTTCACTTGATTTGCAAAGTGAACTTGCATCTTATCTATATTTTGGTCTTAATTTTTGACAATGATCTCTTTCTCTCTCTCTCTCTCATTTTTTAAACTCTTTATCTGTTTCCCTTTTGGATGATTGAAGTTTAAGCTTCTTCAATCTATTTACTTATTATCGATATTTCTGTTTCTGCTAATGAACCGGTTGATTTGTTATCGTTCGATAATGATCATTGTTCTTTATGTCATCATATGGAGAAGGCCAAAAGATTTACTTAACCTCTTCCTATGTTCTCTGGATCCTTTCATTATCTGCTTCCGTTAATAATTTTCTAGTTCTTTTTTCCTTGTGGGGGAGGTGGGGGTTGGGGGTTGGAAAGACTAAATTTATGGTAACAGTGATACAATTAGAAAGTTATCATGTACACTGGTAAGTTGCTGTCAATACTTTCTATATAGCATAATTATCTGCTTTTGCAGCAGAGTTATTATCCTTATGGGGGATTACAACTCATAATCAAGGTTCACAATTGTGGGCCCCAGAAATTAATTTAGACGCCACACACATAAACCTAATGATGGTTATTGGAAAAGTAATCAAGAGGAGCTGAACCGCAAAATTAGGGCCAGGATGTGCATAAGATGAATGCCTGCTTTATACAAAGAACTGCATCTTATCCTTATGTTGACACTAATAGATAAAATTGTAGTATTATATATGTTCTTATTCTTTTTTAGATTTCAAATTGGCTATGGCAACAGATTTGTTAATTAGAAAGTTCTACTATATTATTCTGAAATATTGAAAGTCTATAGAAGATTGTCACTTACTATAATGGCTTACAGTATCCCAAGTGCCCCCACAAGCATTTTTGCTGATGAAATTGGACCAAAAAGAAAAACCTATAATTGCCAACTTCTTTTATGTGTTTCTGATAGTAAATTGTCTTAGAAAACACAACTTACTTCATTGTAGCAACTAATTTGTCCAACCATTTTATTTTAACTTCTAATTTTTTTGAACCGGGCAGGCAGAATCTTTCCATTCTGGTTCTGTATCATTTGGAAGATTTGAACACGAACCCCTAGCTTGGGAAAGAAGGTCCTCTTTCTCACACAATAGATATCTTGAAGAGGTTGAGAAATGCTCAAAACCAGGTTCAGTTATTGAGAAGAAAGCTTATTTTGAAGCTCACTTCAGAAAGAAGGCACTTCTTCTTCAGGGTTCATCTGAGAGCCAAAATGGGGGAGAAGATCAAACCTGTGAGAGTGATTTTGTGGAGGACGAGGGTTACAGAGAATATCAAACTGGCAAGGATGATGCTGCAGAGAATAAGGGTTGTGGAGATGAATATCTAACTGGCAAGGATGATGCTGCAGAGAACAAGGGTTATGGAGATGAATCTGATCATATAAGTAAAGGTAGCCACTGCCATCATTTTGATGAGAATGGCTTGAATGATGCAGATTATGAGGAAGATTTTTGTTGTGAAGATGAAGGGAGCCCATTTGATCATGAAAACGAAGGGAACTGGTTTGATCATGCAAATGAAGGTAGCCATTCTGCTCACTTTGAGAAGAGTCCTGAAGGTTCAGAGTACCTCGGTGAGGGTGCGTTAATGGAATGTGGAAGAGAATATTTTGGTGTTTTATCTGCTCATGAAACTGATGTTTTGGTGGACACTGTCCCTGGAGATGTTAAAGCTGAGGAGACCCATCAAAGTGAAGTTGGATGTGATAAGACACTTATAAGCAATGATAAACCAGAGAAAGAAGTAAAAGAAAACCTTGATGATGATGCAGGTAATATTGATGAATCATTTAAGCCCAGGAATCCATCCCCTAACACTGGAACCACTTGGGAAGTTGATACTGCTAATTTAGAAAATGGGCAGAATCATTCTCTAAAGGTATGGGTTTATATTATATTGGTTCTTGAAATTCTGAAAAGCAACAGTCATGTTGATACAGGTTTATGTTTATATGGGAAGAGTCTTTCACGTGGTTTTCTAATTTGATGTGTGTATTTCTCTTTATCTGTTATACTTGCTCTATTCATAAGTAGACTCAATTTTGTCTTGTTTACCTCCTCGTGGCCTCTACTCATTAATTTTTTTATTCTAGTTGCAGACTGCTATTGAAAGTAAAGCTTCCAAAGCAAGGTTGAAGTCTCTAGTGAGTCCTGATCATTCCCAGAAAAACATTTCTCGTGATTCAAAAGTAGCTGCAAAGATTCAGGTAAGAAGGGAAAAAGAAATTTCGGGGAGAACGAAAGCAGAAAAGCTGCCATTACAAACTGCCACTCCAACCCGGCGTTCAATGCACAGATCCCCCAGAAAAGAGGTGAAAATTTTGACTTTGACCTGAAGCTTTAAAAAGAACTTCTTGAAAAAGGCAACGTCTGTATTATACCCTAGTATCCATTCTCTATTAAGGATTTTTATTTTGACTTGTTGCAATTTTAATTTCCTTTTCATTGGTCTTTCTTGCCCAGGAGTCTGAAAGGTCCAATGCAAAATTAAGTGCTGAGAGTAAAAGGTATGTATTATCTCTTGCAGTTCAAGAATATGTATGTTTCATTTCAAGGGATATTTCAAATGATTATTTCATTCTTGTGGCAGTATAAAAGGACCAATGACAAAGAAAGTAATTGAAGTGCAACCTTCTTCATCAAAGAAGCTTGAACCTATTGCTCGCCAGACACCAAATAGGTGTGTAGCAACATTATGGGGATTGCTTTATGACATCAAAATTTTGACTCTTAAAACTTAATGTAGTGTAATTTTTACATAGGCTTAAGCAGACTGTCAATTCAACTAAGGCAGATGTAAAGTCTAGTGCTGGAGTATTCCAATTCAAAAGTGATGAACGGGCAGAAAGGAGAAAAGAGGCAAGCAAGCTTGCTGTCATTCTGAATTTTTCTTTTCATTCTTTAGATTAAGGTATACAGTAATGTTTTCATCTGTTCTTTTTGTCATACAATGGTTTCAGTTCTACATGAAATTGGAAGAGAAAATGCATGCCAAAGAGGCTGAGATGAATCAGATTCAAGCAAGAAGACAGGTATGGGAAGCATATGATGTTTAGAATTTACTATTTTAAGTGAAGATGAATTGGTTTTTCTTTATGTGCTTCCTCATTAGTATTTGAAAAGATGGACCACTCTAACATTTCTGGACTGACTGGTTGCTAAAATTTGCAAATAAATTGAATGCTTCATTTGTTGTTATTGCAGGAAATGACAGAGGCTGAGATTAAGCAATTGCGGAAAAGCCTTAATTTCAAAGCAAAACCCATGCCTTCTTTCTATCATGTTGCCGCAACACCCGGATCTACTGGAAACAAGGTACATTAGAAGCTGAATGTACCTCTCATATGTCTTCTGATGTGGTTATTTACACAGAAAAGCACATACACATGAGTGCATGTGTAACTTGGAACACTTATGTTGACTTGTATGTAATCATACTCTAGCATAATAGCTTTAGGTTACTCTTGTTCATTTCTTTTGTAATATCTTGAGAACCTTGATATTTTTGACATTGCATGTGGGATAATCTATTTAGTTATCTGAAGCAATAGTATTATGAGATAGGGCAATATTTAAAGCTTGTTCTTTTCACAATTATTAAAGGTTTTTGCATCTTCTTTGCAAACCTATTCTTCACGTTTCTACTGAATGTTTCATACTGGTTTAAGGAAACTTCCTTGTTCTTAGACCTTTCTTTTACGGTATGTGAGAATCTGAAATGCATTAGATTATCTGCAGTAAACAATCAAAGAAGCGAAAAAGAGATACATTTTGGTAGTTGACTGGAGAAGCACAAGGTTGAGTGGGCACTTGTACCTTAATCCTTGTTCTTAATCTCTCCCAGGAACAGAGAGTGCATCAATTTGATCTTCCCAAGTTTCCTTCTTGCCATGGAAATTGGAGTGTCATTTAATGCTACGAGAGCTTTGGATTGCTCTGAGAGTAACAGAACATAGGTGAAACATATTTTGAGTATCATAATTTAAATGATTTAAATCTCTAACTTTCGTATCAAAGATGGAAACACTGAAATACATTCTATATGGTTTAACATTTATTTGGGTTGTCCTTTCAAGCTGATCATTTATTTTGACTGTCACCTTCAGTACATGATATAAGATTTGAAAATTTGCTTATACTCCTTTCATAGGAAGTTGCACTTATATATCTCTAGATTGGACCTGTATTTATTGCTACCTTTTCCTGTGATTAATTGTCCTATGGTAATCCGACTCCCACATTTTGTATTTTTATTCCATTTGTTAATAGATTTAACACTGGATTTCTTCTATTTCTATCTCAGCCTGCATCATCTACCATGAAATCAGCTAAAATACGACAGAAGTCAGCAAGTTCAGGGATGGGAGTAACTCCAAGACCATCATCACTCTCCAAGGAAGCAAATAAACAAGTCCTTTCTGCGAGTGGATCTGTGGTAGAGTTGAATTCTCCTACAGTTGAATCATCACAAGCTGGCACCATATCTTCAACTCCACCAACTGATCGCCACAGCGCTCCTGAATCCGTGGCACGACAAAATGTGGTTCTTTTGAAGAAAGAGCGAGAGAAAGAGGGCAGCAATTTGCCAAAACATCGAATGTCAGAGAGTGGTAAGGTTGAAAAAGATCATAAGATTGGTGGCAGGCCAAAAGCGGGAGCCCAGAGAAATAGTGGTGAGATGGTAAGGAAGAACATGAAAAGTGCTGGAATTGGCAGTGGTTCTGGAATGGGCCGTTTGGCAGTTGTGGCTTCTTGAAATGATCTGTTATGGTGTTCCGTCTTCACCCATTCTTCTTTCCCATTAAGCCTAGGCGGCCAATACAGGTATCCTCGATTCTAATCAATTCACATTGAATTTAAAATGTACCAGGCAGCAGAGAAATGGCTAGGCCGAAAGTAGGTTGTTGATATTAGAGTATCCCTACATTGTAGTTATTTTGGTTTCTCCAAACAACTTAAATTATGCTGCGTGTAATGCAACATTTAGCTGGAATAGTGAATTAATAATGATGGGTTCTGTTTGAAACTTGAAAGCCTTTTGCACCCCCTAACAACCTCGGTAACAACTATACATATACATAAAAAATCAATTTATCAAGAGCATTTTGGCCATTGGACAAGTTTAACGATAGATGCACTCTTCTCGAAAAATGAAAGGATCCAAACATGAGCCCCGCAACAGTCAGACTTGCTTTATAGGATCTACAGTAGACCCTGGATGTATAATTTACATGTACATGTACTCGTACTAGAATCACAAATCTTTCTCCTCGTTTCATCCGAATGGTAATTGGTTGGTGACATCATAAAGAGAGGGCATCTACTTTTTGAGTAGTCTAAAACTCGGAAAGGTCCGATATTCATTTACTTGAAAGAAAATTAAAAGAAAAAAAAAAGGGGTAATATTGCAGCAATTTGATTTTGAATCCGTCCCCCCCTTCCCTTTGGGCAAGAATGGCTATCAAATATCAACGACCCTCGACCTAATCAAACCAAGTCATCAATGATACTGATAGATACATAATCAGTTTGTTTCTTTGTCAGGACATCTTCTCTGAAATGGAGAATGGTTCCTCAGGCAAACAATGTTTGCAAGGATAATTTTTCTGTTATTAAAGGACATCATTCTCGTTGGAAGGGGTTGTACCCAGAATCAGCATAGACCTCTGCAAATTGCTTATATGAAGAGAAATCTAGTTATAGTGCCAACAGGGAAAAATAAGAGTAAAATTAGGCCAGGACTAATGGACCCTTTTTTTTTTTTTTTT
>NW_018397266.1:3184693-3186670 GCF_002168275.2 Theobroma umbraticum
CAATTTTCATCCTAAATTTTCATATGTTATATGTTAAATAAAAATGCTACTAAATATTTTGTGAAAGTTTGATGTGGGTGCCATTTGGATTCAATGCAATTTTTATTTTTTTAATCCTAAAAAACGATTTTAAATTCACATCTCTTCCTTAGCTTTTTATATTACAACCCAAATAATTAATTGGTGCAAATATATTTAAGCCTAAAAAATAGAATTTTATTTAACTTTTTTAGATCGAATTCAAAAAGTTTTTCGTTAAAAACAATTTAAATAAAAAATAAATTTGAAAATCAAAATCTATAAATCAATAGAGTTCAATGAAAAATTATTAAAACATTAACTATATGCAAAATTTGATCAATATTTATTGAATAATGAAACCTATATTCCAAATTTTTAATGAAAATACTTATCTTAAAAATAACATTAAAACTCATTCAAAATTTTTCAAATTTTGTACACTTGATCTATATGGCAAGACTTGTCAATTTATTGGTTTGAATTTTCGATTTTTATATTTATTAAATCGTTTTTAATAAATATTTTCGTGAACTTAACTTAAAATATTTTTTCTAAATCTTGTCCCAAGTCTAAAAAAGAGTATCAGCCAATGAGACGAAGAAATGTAATGAGCTTGGACGTCAATTGCACTCAAACACCACGCTTTCCAGCTATGCTTTTCGTAATACTGGGATATCTCCCTTGCGTGGGGGTTCAGATAAACAGAGGACTGAAGCCGGACTTCCAAAGTCAGCAAAATAAGTCATGGAATTGGACGGATGCTTGATTTTCCAACCTTCTCCTTCCCCATTTGTCTCTTTCAATGATTCGTTCCCTTCACAAATCTTGAATTTTCAAAAGCAGCAGATTCGTTAGGTTCATTGGACTACATGTCTACTAAACCCATTTCTTAAACTGAAATTTTATTAATTGATTAAAACCCCAGGATACCTGTGACTAATTAAGTATAACTTTGTAAGATTCCCAAGGCTCAAAATTATTATTAATTGTAATTTTTTTTATTATCGTCATCGTCTGTATAATTTTTCCTGCAATTATCTTCCTACTTCTAACCACCGCAATCATCCATAGCCAGGGCCTCATTAAGGGGAAAACTTCAACTTGGGTAGGTATGAGATAATTTTCATGCATCAGTAGCTGCCGTGGATATAGAACCAAGTAGTACCCTTCATTAATTTACTCCAGGGGGAAAGAAATATATTATGCAATTTTTTTTGCCCATGCATAAATCATTTATATAATAAATTATATCTAAGTCATGAACTTTGGACTCGATTATAAATTATATGAAAGAATATTTATTGGGGAGCACGTCCTGCAAATTTTTGACACAAACTAATATTATGGGTATTAAAATAGTTTAGAGACGATGACTGTTTGCAATAAAATTTCTTGATTGAAGAAATGCATGGGGATACATGTGATGTGAGGGGTTTCGATTAGTGCTTGAAACTTGAAAGCAATTAGTTTGGGCATATGACTCGTAAAAACAGAGCACGATTTCCAATGTTATCAGCTAAGACTCTGTTTCTTGGTATCTTGGTGAGGTGTAGGCCAGCCACGATCGTCATCAAAAGCTGAAACTGTTTTGTTGAGCTCTTCAAAAAATTCAGAATGCTTTTGGATATTCAGGCAGATGACACATATTCCAACCAATGCATGCAAGGATGCCACCTCAAAACCCAAATTGAAAGAATAAAAAAATGAACAGAATTTTTACAAAACCCTACTCTGCTTTAAGAAGACATTCCACTTCAATAGCTTTGGTAATTTTTTTTCCCGGGAATTGGAATATTCAGCTTTTACTCAGTTCTAAAATCAATTTAATTCTTCAAACCCTTTCTAAAGAACCCAACCTCTCTGCTCACTCCTTGACCTCATTTCCCTTGATATTTGCTGAAACAACCCAAATTCAGGTTAAGCAGAAAATTATGTAGACATACTTCAAATGGAAAC
>NW_018397266.1:3186770-3232911 GCF_002168275.2 Theobroma umbraticum
CAAACATTTTTTACTGGTCAAACTTAAACAACTAGTAACATTTAGATAAGAACCTAATTATAAGTAGTATAACAACATTTTTAAAACAGTTTTTACTGAATACATTAAGGAGGTTGCATTTGCTCAAAGTTTAAATACCTTTTTAGGGTACATAACATTTTAATATATACTTTTTACATATAAATTATGCCATTAAGTGACCTTAAAAAATGAATAAAAAATAATTAAGAAAAGCTAAATGCATGATTGAAAATTTTGCAAGTGCTGTATCAAAGATTAGAGTGATAAGGACCAAATTTATCACTTTATTTAAAGTGATGGATCAAATTTATTAGTCACACTTTTAACTTTGAGCTTTTGATTTAGTTTAAAAATAGTCAAAAGTTAATAGTAAAAAATTAACAAATAATTTCATTTTTTGGTACCCAATATTTTTTGGTGCATCACAAACCACCCTTTCCCTACTGTAAATAATTTCTCCCACATTTTATGTCTCATCTGCATTTGATTATTTTTTTTTTTTAAAAAAAAGAAAAGATCATGTTTAGCATCTTATAATATTACCCAACCCAACGTCCCACTCCTTAGTTGTCCTCCGACGAGTAATTGGGCAGTGGAATTCTTTAGCCACTTTTTCAATGAATAGGAAAACTTACCTTTCATAGGGATAATAATGATAGTTATAGACAAAAGTGAAGCGTGACAAGTCCCTTCACTTTCCTAACAAAATATATAGTTTTAAGTCTCAAACTCATTTATTTCATTTTGAATTTCCAAAAGCATTAATCAATTCAATCTGACGTAATGGAAATGTCACTTGGTTCCATCAAATACAAGAGGGTATTTATCCCAAGCTTGGCCATATCTGTGACCAAAACAAATATTATTGGCCCAAATAGCACCTTGTTTTTCTTACCATATTCCTTTTAATGCTTAAGCAGCAGCTTATTGTTTCATATGTTTTGTGACCCAGTTGACATTGACGAAGAAATCTATGCCGGCCACTATAAACAATTGCGTAATTTGATTCAACAAGGTTGCCACATGCATGGTTTGATTGGTTGATTAAACAAATAAAGTCTTCTCACCCGTCTTCCTACATTTTAACCATAAAGAACAGAAAAAACAAAACAAAAGATAAGATAAGATGATGCTATGATGTTAAATTTTATCAATCTATCAATATCTAGTCACAACTTCTAGTTTATACATTGAAATGTTTTAATTAAAAATTTCATAAATTTAACTTAAGACACTTCATATAAAGTTTTTCACTTTGGAAAATTTCATTAAAATTGTTGAAAATTAGGAAATAGGCATAATTTTCTTCGAATTATTGCTTTACATGAATGGTATGCCACATTTGCTGAAAGGGTTACAATAAAACTGGAAGCCTACCTTCTTAGATATTAAAATGTGTGGGATTTCCCCCTTGAAAGGGTCATGTAACTGTGCATACCCATAGTTAAACATGTTTTCTTTTTTCTTTTTCTTTTTCTTTTCTAAATTATCATCTCAAGAATCTTTAGTTTGGTTTGGTGCCAAATTTCACTCCTTACCATTCTTTGAATTTAAGCAATCAAGTTGATGATTACATTCTTATCAAAATAACTTTGCGTTGAGAAATGAAGATTAATTTTTGTATTATATATGTGAAAAGTCATTAGATTTGAATAATATAACGAAATATCTATATATTCATCCATGCAAAAGGAAATAGCTCCTTTTTACTCTTGGGATAATTTTGATAATTGTTACAAAAAGAGAAATATTGTATTATGAAATATTATATATTATAAAAAATTAAATTAGGTATAAGTGAGTGAGTTATATATGTAAGATTAATTTCAATTATAGTCTAAGTTTAATTAAGTAACAGTATCATAATATAATTTTAATTAAATAATTTATATAATTATCTTAACAGGTAAGCTAGGGATAAAGCTCATTAACGCCCTAACAGAAAAGTGGTGGTCCAATTAAAAAATTATACGTTAACATGCCAGGTAGAGTGGCGTCCAATCTAGAAAAATGAGGAGGTTTCCTAATTGCTAACTCCTCCTGTCCTCGTCAGGCAGCCCCCTTGGCCCTTACCTTGCCGCATGATGATGTGTCCAGGAACCAAAGATTTTGGTACTGATGTGGGACCGACATTTGGTGAAACCGAAGTTGATCTCATCCACTCACAACGACTCTAACTGTGACAATTATGATCCCACATCAAATCAAGATCAGATGGTTGAATCTTCTCTTTTGTTTCACATCCACTTGGCTCTACATTTTGCGACATGTGTCTTGGTCATGGTAAGCAATCATTTTTAACTTTTACGAAACCTTAGACGACAGGTTACATTTTTGGAGAAAGGCATACTAGCTTTTTTTTTTTTGAAGGGTTTTTCTAGGGATATTTTCTCTAGCTTTTTACAGATACTGTTAAAAAGTTGTTGTTTTGGTTATTTGGTTTATGTATAAAATCAAGTAAACACATCAATTACTTTTCACTAAACAGGCTGAATAAATTAAATATCTTAAAATGTTCTTTTCATCATAAAAAGATATACATATTGCTAATTGATAAATCCTCCTCTAATTGTGTCTCATATTTATCCAATTTTCTCAAAATATGATTGGGGTTATCGATTTTGTCCGGTTGTCACAAGTGTGCTCACTTATTTCTCATTCACAAGTTATTCCATTAAATTGACTTTGTCTTGACAGAGTCAATCAAGTTTCAACTGATATACGCTCTATGTTATTTATTCCAATCGAAAATTTCATTATCATTAAGAATAACACAAGCCTCGAATAAAAGAAACTACAACTATTATCCTGTTATGAAGAATTATAACCACAAAAGTTATGTAACAAGAATGGCCACTGATGGCGTGAGTTGCAACATGAAAGGTCAAGTAGGAGTAGGAACCCACGAAACATGTTATGAGCGAGGCACGTGTTTAATTAAAGAGCGTCACCAATTAATCAAGAACGGCGGTGGAGACGCTAGCTGTGGCCTTGCTTCTGCTCTGCTTGGATCCTCCATCCACGATTCCTACATAAAGAAACTCGTCGTTTTCATTTTTAAAGCTCTGCTCATTCTGGAATCAGGGATCCATTACCAGAACTACAACAGACCTTATTCTTCCAGCTTGATTTGATCCATTTTGTTTCAGGAAGAAAATGATGTAACAATCGAAAATCACCAGGGAAAATCATTAAATTTGTTATTATTGATGAACAATATGGAGATACAGCAAGTACCAAAACCAGTAGGTCCTAACAAGTATTTCTTTGGACAAAAACAAATCTTCTTGCCCTACAATTGAAAGAAGAAAAAGTAACTTGTACTTACGATATCCAATTATCGCACAAGATCCTAGGACCCTCCATTTCCAAATCAGTATCCCATTCAAAAAGCAACAAGGATCAAGAATCCACAAACCAAACCCAATAACCCCACTTCCAAATTCCGGCTTGCACCACCAAAATCTTGGTCAACAGGGTATAGGCTCCCTGGTGGACCCGTCATGTATATAAAGGATGGCGGACTAGGTGGCGGTGGACAGTATTTGGTTGGCGATTTTTTTGGTGGAGGTGGCGGCAGCGCCGGTGG
Organism: Theobroma umbraticum; assembly: GCF_002168275.2. NCBI lineage: Eukaryota > Viridiplantae > Streptophyta > Magnoliopsida > Malvales > Malvaceae > Theobroma > Theobroma umbraticum. The sequence continues at coordinate 3,190,381 of NW_018397266.1, forward strand.
TGGTGGACATGGCGGCGGGGGCGACGGTGGTGGAGGACTTGGTGTACACGATGGGCTACACTTGACGCCTGGATCGCCTGGCGCAGTGCTCTCGTCAAGCTTCCTTGATTCCAAGCTGTTGGTGGGATATGCAACAGTGGCGACTACAAAGAATATGGTTAGTGTTGTAATTCGAGGATTGAAACGGTTCGTTTTTATCGACATGGCCGTGAATCCGATTGCTGGAACTCTTTTGTTCGCTGAGATGGGGAATACTGATTTCGTGGCCAGAGGAGAGGAGAGATTTTGGGAGGAAATTTGTGAGAGATGGAAGAGAGGAGTTTGTGCCTTGGTAAGGAGCGGTGTTGTTACGTCATTCGGTGCATGAAGACTTAGAAAGGCTGAAAAGTGAAGTGGTTTTTGGTGAAATTGGGACACTTAAGCTAGAAATTCAGAGGGCAAAATGGAGTGAATGAGACGTCTTCTTATGGGCTCTTCTACGTTTTTTTTTTCTACTAGGAAAGTCTGACTGCCTTGTGTAACAAGGGAATCCCATTGCATGTGGGAATGATGGGATGGTCCAAAACTTAGGGGCCCCCACCATACACACTTTTCCAACTATTATTAATTTGTTAGAAATGGGTTTCTTCCAAGTTCTAAATTCTGATCACTGTGTACTTAAATTATGCATTTCATAAATTTATTGTTCTTTTTCTGGGGATATAAATGATTGATTTGAGTAGATGAAAAGGATATTTTCTGACAAGAGAATTTCACTTGCTTAAGTTTGTTAAACAGTAGAGTCATCAGAGTGATTGAGAACTTGAATTCAATATTAACATTTCTTATATTTTGCATACTCTGTTTTTTTTTCTCTTCTTTAAGATTGATTGTAAATTCTGTTTTTCAACATGTATAGCAAAAAGATGATGGAACCGTATACCCAAAAGATGTAAAGAGAGAATTGTGTGCACAGCCGATACAGTTAGAGACAATTAAACTTTGCAGATCATACTCCTCAACATTTATTATTGCAAGATCAATAAGTCTATCTCGGAATGCTCCACCATGTTTGCGCACATGATTGGTGCATTAGAAAGAACTATCTAATAATTGAAGTTTGATAAATATATATATTTTTGTGAGATACCAACTATCTGATCAATAAATATCTAGAGATAGTATACATATATATATATATATATATATATATATATATATTCATGTTCAAGTCCAAGCTAGCGTGCAAAAATAATATTAATAAATTTGTATGAAAGTCATGGCATGGGTGATTTGAGGTTGAGGGTTTCTTTGAAGAAAAGAAATACCAATTGAGGAAGAAATTTTTCATTTTCTCTTAGAGGAAAACGGAAAATGAAGTTGAAGCTGGCGTTGAAAGGGGTCACGAGTCCACTGATTTGGAGATTGGATTACACATGAATTTTGTGGGATTTGAGTTTTATGTATGATTTGATATTTAATTATATGAAATACAGATAATCAAGTGTTTGATTCTTTGCCAACAGGAATATATACATGGATGTCACAATCAATGGACAACGGGTATGGTGGGTGAGAGATGGCTATGGATGGAATATAATCGTAATAAAATTGCAACAGCTTTGCACCACAAACGTATTGTACTTATATTATTAGCTTTATAAGTTGTAAATATACTACTTGTTTAAGAGAAATTTGGCTAAAAAATATATATATAAAAAACAAACAAACAGTTGTCACTATCCCCAGAAAACAAGTCAATTTATGAGGAAAAGATGCAGGTGACCATGGGGACGGTGGTCGCTCTCAGCTCAGACCAGCCATTTTCGGAACCCCTGGTCGAGCGGAGAGGCGAAGTCACTTCCTATTTATCAACTCATGTTCCATTGCCTTTATCATTTTATCTTAATAGGATTCCTCTTTTCCTCTTAACCACTTTCTTCCAGCTACTTCTTTGTGACAAATCAAAACTCCATTTCTTCTTCTAAATTTCACAATTTATCTTTCCCTCTTTATAATTTTATTTGAAGGGTTTTCGATTTTTGTTCTTGTTTTTGTTGTTTTCCTATGGTAAAATAAGGACAATGTGAAAAGGATAACGCCTGAATTAAAAGACGTACGTTTGGGACATTTTTAGTGTAGTAATGGCCTAATGGGACAATTTACCGATCAAACAAACAAACAAAAACAGAGGCCAAGCGGGACAAAAGGATAGGTTATTTGACATGTATATACTGCAACAACTAACCAGCAGTTAATAGAAACAAACTCAATTGTTACAATACAAGTGTTTGTGGCATTAAGATAGGTACAGCTTTTAAAAAGATTTATCAATTGGTAAATTGAGATGGAAATTTTTGCGGATGATTGTAATTTTCTACATGAACATCATAATTAATTGGCAGCCGAACCAACGAAGAATTTGTAGATTAATCTAGTTAGAAGACTTAACCTTGAAGAAAGGGAAGCAAAAGGCGGGGCCAAAAGTTGGAAAAAACCAATGGAAGATGAGTGAATGAGAAGAGGTTGGTAGAGAGATAGGCCACCGTCCCATTTTCTTAAAGCATCTTCCACCCTTTTTCAAGGCACATCTTTTAGTCAACTTCCCTAATCGCAAAAATTAATTTTAACTCCAAAGCATTGCTTTTGGTTTGGAACCTTCCTATATACATAATATATAATTTAAAATCCTCTGCTACCCATGGTTCCAATGATTCAGTAGTGTTAATCAAGAGGCCTTCAAAACTGCCATCATTAATCTGAGAAAAGAACACATACAGCTATGTGATTGGTTCAAATGATCAAATTGGAGTACATTCCCCATTTTAGTGGACATGTGTTTCCCACTTCGGAGTATGAAACAAAAACCCTAGTAATGCTCTCCACCACATATTTCATTCTCACTTATTTCATTCCTCCTAAAGATTAATCACTGTGTGGCTCCCTGTTCTAATGCCCTGTGCTTAAGAAAACGGAAGCAGGATGCCTCGCTAATACAATACGATGTTTTTGCAATCAAACAATTAGATAGTAACTATTTGCACATAGCACCAAGACCTTGTTCCCGCCTTTGCTCAGCTAGCAATTTCTAGATTTGCTGCTTACATCAGCATTCCAAATGTTATCAATGATTGTCAAATTACTAGGCTTATATAACCGCCTAAATCAGTCGAGAGAAGCATATTTTCCACTACAATAACAAAGTCAGACACAAGCAATTCTGATCAAACAGATACAAGAAATCGATTTTGGAGAAAACGGTCCTTTCACATTTGCTCAACTACATTATATATATATAGTGAACACCAAGGAAGTGTGTGTACATTACCATCCGGGAGTGTAGATATCCCTGAGCACTCTGACCAGCCGCTCACAAAGCACCATGCCATGACAAAAGTAAAAGTCCAAACCCCAACTACAAAATCCAACAAGTGTAACCATACCCAATCATTCTAGGCTTGTTTCCAAAGATTTGAGAAGCACATAGAATTCAGGTATCATCTGCTTTGAGATGAGGATCAATGAAGTACTAGAATGAGTATCATTCCCTTGTCCAAATGATTTCTGTTGTTAATTAAAGCAGAAACTTCAATAACTTCTGGTTTCATACATCTTGAGCCCTGATACACCTACATGTGAACGTCTATCACTCATCCGAGCTGAATCCCATTTTGTCCTCTTCGGGCTCCCAGATTTTTGAAATGATCCACAAAACCATGAAGGTGACTGAAATTCTTGTGCCATTTCCCAGAACATCTTTTGTAGCTCCTCAAGGCTGCAATCTTTTTCCTGATCAGCACAAGTAATAGTAGAAAAGAATGTTAAACAATTTCAACACAAAAAATACATTTATATATGGGCAATCCCCTCCAAGCAAACCAAGAAATCTTATTAAATAGTACTTAGGACTCAATTAAAAGCTCCACACTCGACAGAGCTACCAATTTTCCTTTCAGATATTAAGGAGCTATCTTTGGCAGGTGCACTCTTTTAGCACCACCAGCTACCCTCATGGTTACTCTTACATGTTGAAACAGGCGCATTCTTGGAGCTTGAAACATCATATCAAGCCTAAAAGATGAGTTATCATTCATATAAGAGGCCAACAAGAATTTGATGATGAGGGGGACGATCATCATACAACTGATCATCATTTTAATGACTTCCTATCATGCAAAAAGTGTAGTTCAAACTTTAAATTTACAGAAGATTCATATTTATCTATCCTAATCTTTAATGCTTTTTCATCATTTGGATCAAATTAATACAGATATAGTTTTGGTAATGTTCTACAGCTAAATTTTCAGCTCTTTCCCCCACCAGCGCTAAGAGAACAAATTTTAATTTTGTAGATATTGATAAAATGCACTACAACAACATAATAGTAACATTTTCTTTTGCCATTTCGTATGAAATGGAGCATGTAGCTTTAATTTTAAATGTTGCTCCGAAGTGTAATATTATACCAATATTTTATTCAACTCAAACTGAAAGTTAGGGCAAATTCATTACCTCTTTCCTCGTCTGCGCCATTAGAGTGATCATTTCCGCTGCAAAGTCAGAAAAGCCCTGCATACAAACCGTTGTTCATTCAATTGTTACAAACCATTGAAAGGAAAAATCCTTTAACTAAGAAATACCAAACTTTGTCCAAAAAAAAAAAAAAACAGCCACCTCGTCCTCTTCATCTTCAGGATCATATAACCCAGCATCGTACAGAATTCTCTTCCTCTGGTCTGATAAAACTGCCAGAAGAAAGAAAAAAAAACATTTGAAGTTATAACAAACTGCAATTAACCTAGCTAAAACGGGGTGATAAAATTAAAGGTCTTGGTCAACTTACTTACCTGAATAGGCTTCTTGAATCTGCTGGAATTTACGCTTAGCTTCACCCAATAGAGAAGGTGTTCTTGTCCACCTATCTGGATGCCATTGCTACACCACCATATTCACAACAAAAATTAAAAACATAACTTAGTATTCTTCAAACTGCTTCTAACATTAAAAGTCGCTGTCAATTCAACACCAAAAGCCAAAAATTGCCCCAAAACCAAAACCCATATTAGGTTCCTGGCAGGAAAAGAAGTTACCATTGCAAGCTTTCGATAAGCACGCTTGATATCTTGGGTAGAAGCATCCAGCTTGACACCTAGAACATTATAATAAGATGGTAAGCCATGTTCAGCCTCCATCGTTGACCCAGTTTTTATTTCCAAACAGGCATAAAAAAGACCCAATATCTGAGAAGCAGTTGTGAAAACCCCAGCTCTTTCAATGCCGTAATATTGTTGTTGTTGCTGTTAAGCAACCACATAGAGGGTTGAAAAACCAAGGGCAGAGGCAGGGGTTTATATAAAGAAATGGAACGTAGATTAGGAGAAGAAGAAAATATCTGAGTGAAAGGGTGCTGTTTCATTGACTAGGATGGGTGTTTGATGCCTGATTGGAGTCGGGAATGTTCAGGAACAATCTAAGCTCTTTCTTTATGCTGACGAACGAGTGTAACTTGGATACGCGAAGAAAGGAGATATTTTGGGGGCTTCCCTCGTCCTCTGTTTTTCGCCTAGGATGACGTGGCATGCAGTCGGTGATGATACGGCAGTCAGAGATCTTTTAAGGAAGACTTGTGATGTGACACGTGGAAAGCCTATCTTCGGGCCTTCTACGCTTTTGCTAGCCAAAGCTGACTTAAAACTCCAACTCGCCTAACAAGCCGAACCCATTTAACTCAAACCCAAATGAACCCACAACCCAAATATTCAAAACTTATAATAATGTCTTAACATTGTCATCCTTCCAATCAAAAATCAAAGAAGTAAAGGCCGGTTTTATGCGATATTATCTTCTTTAGTTTGTTGTAAACCCATTCGTGAATCGTGATTGAATTTTCATGTTGACTGTTTCTAAATCCTTCACCCCACTAGCAATTCTGTTGATAAGCTGCTTGGGTTTGAATATTTTGTGTTATTGATTCTGGGGATTAATGTTATGCATGATGATTCAGTCGGGTCTGGTCTTGTGATTTTGAGATGATCCTCATGGATGGATGGCTTTTGGGAAAGCAAGAGATGGAAAGAGGGTGAATAAATAGAAAGAAGGCAGGGTCAAGGCTCTGAACGCATATGTTAGGCAAGTATAGGCTTTCGTGAATTTAACATGCGTTTTTAGTGGTTTGTCTTTGAGTGCTTAGTTTGTTGAATTCCTTTGGGCTAGAATTTTATGTTAGAAAGTGACTGTCTTCCCACCACACAAGTCACGGGCCTGGTTTGTATACCGTTTCTATTCATAGTATTTCTTTCTCATAATTTATAGTATATTAATAAATTCATTGCCTAATTTTGGTAATGGTACTCCTGTCACATGCCAAACTTTCTAAATGGAATACGAGTACAAATGTAATAATTCTTCACTCAACAACAACTATAGTTAAAGACAAGGCATCGTAGTGTTCCTCTGAGAAGAAATTCATTGGGAAAATAATCGGAATTGAAGAAAATCAAGTTATATTTCTAAAATCTATTTGCTTTAGCCTTTAGCGAGAAATTCGTCATGAAAATTGAAAAAGCCTAAAGCATCTTTTGTTGAAGTCAGTAGTAATATTAAAAAACAGAAAACCCTTTTGACAAGAAAATCCGAATTATGAGACCCTTTTGACAAGAAATCAATAAAACAATAAAACAAAAAGGGGATAAACTGATCGATTCACTTAGAAATTCAAAATTCCTTTATCTAACTAGAGGCACTCTCTCCCCTGTTAGCTCCACTCAAAAATCCACCCATCATGGCTCCAATCAAACCCAGCTTTGTTTTTCTAATCATCATACTTTTTATAGCCGCAGCCCTAGCTACAAAGCCCCACGTCATCAATTTCCGATGGCGCAACCTCTACCCAGAAGGCATGGCCTGGGACCCCCCCACGCCGCACTTCATCGTGGGCTCCCTAAGCCACCGCTCCATCCATTCCGTTTCCGATGCAGGCGTTATTGAAAGGTAATCTCCGATCCAACCCTCCCAGAAAACGTCACTGTCTTAGGCTCGCCGTAGATTCAACCAAAAAACGCCTCCTCGCTTGCCTCCACTCCGCTCCTCCTCTCCCTCCTTTCAACGCCCTCGTCGCCTACGACCTCCGCACCCGCCGCCGTCTCTTCCTCTCCCTCCTCCCCTCCGACCCCGATTCCAACATCGCTTCCATCGGTCGTGGGCGGGACGTGGCCAACGACGTCGCGCGTGGACTTCAGAGGCAACGCTTATGTCACCAATTCAGTCGGAAACTTCATCTGGAAAGTCAACGCAAGCGGAGAGGCGTCGATTTTTTCAAGATCTCCGGCTTTTAGCCGTTACGCATCTGTCATGGATCAAAACGAACCGTTCAACGATTGCGGGCTGAATGGAATCGCTTACGTCAGCAAGGGTTATTTATTGGTGGTGCAATCCAATAGGGCAAGATGTTTAAGGTTGATGCGGACGATGGGACGGCGAGGGTAGTCCTGCTGAACGAGGATTTGGTAATGCCAGATGGGATAGCGATAAGGAGGGACGGCGTCGTATTAGTTGTTTCTACGCAAAGGTTGTGGTTTCTGAAGAGTGCTGATAGTTGGGCAGAAGGCGTGGTGTATGACAAAACTGCCCTTGATGTGGAAGGCTCTGCTACCTCGGTGGTGGTGGGTGAGGAGGATAGGGTGTACGTGTTATATGGGCATGTGGTGGAGGGAATAATGGGGAACGGGGAAGGGAGGGAAAGGTTTGAAATAGTGAGGGTGAGGTCCGAGAAGGAGAGCGGCGAGGAACATGTTTGGGTTTTTGTTTTGGTAGGGTTGGGTTTGGCTTATTTCTTGTTCTGGAGGTTTCAAATGAGGCAGCTTGTCAAAAACATGGACAAAAAGATCAATTGATTTGCTTGCCCTTTGTCTCATTTTTTTGTAATTTATATGTAAGACGATTTCCACATGCTACTCTCTTTGCACTAATACCTTTCATGATTTCAATGCATTCTTCTACATTTTTATCTTAAGTGGGAATAGATAAGAAATTCAACACTCTATATAGCTTACCACTTTTGCTGTTAAAAGAAAACATACTAACCCAACAGCTCGTCCTCACACCCAAGAACTAACAAACTCAATAAACCCTATTCCACCAACCCAATTCTGCAACTATTCTTGCAATCAATTAGACATGTCTGATTTGTCAAAGTGTCAGTAACAGTACCTAGTTGAGCGTCATTAAAAGTGTGAGGTTTAGATGTGTCGTGTAATGGAAGTAATGCTAATTACATGAGGAATTAGTACAAAGGTTTGCATGTCTTGATGCTTGATTCGAATTTAGTTGATATATGTGTCCTAATAATGAAGCCGCCATTGGTTTTATTAATTAAGTGCAACCGACTCAGTTAGGTGAATTGACAAAAAAGAAATCATATATATACAAAGACCATTCTGAAGTTTTTATGTTTGTAGAGTTAATGCACAATTGCAACTACACGTATGATTTCGGTTCAAATAGGACTGATAAACGAGCTTTAACATTACTCTGGCACCAATTTTTCATCAGAAACGAAATTCTAGCGTAGTACTGCCGGACTTTTAACAGATACATACATTTATTTTGCAGGAAATTGTAGTCTTTTTTTCTTTTTGACACACAGAAAATTCAAGTCTTTATTTAATCAGGCTTTCGCGCAAACAAGGGCTGCTCTTCGTGATGACCCATACTTTCACTGTATTAACTGACCTTTTGACATTCAGAGCAACTGAAGGCAAATTGACACCATGATCGAACCTGTTACTGAGAATATCACAAAGCATTATTTGAAGGAGGAATGTTGCTGAGGGTTGCTTCCACCAATGGTTTAACTGCGCCTTCTGGAGGTGGCAGTGGCAAAGTTGGAGACTTCTTATCCTTTGGTGACGGTTTTGTTGGAGACTTCATCTCATTCTCAGTTTTTGGCTTAGATAGCCCAGCCTTCGCCCTAAGCTCCTCAAGCTTCTCCATTATCATTTTCCTCATCTCAAGTCTACTAACACGAGCTATGGCAGGTTTTGGAAGAAGGGTAAGACCAAGAATTTCAGCAGTTAAACATTGCATCATATCTCTACGTGAAACAGCAAAGCTTTTTGTTGTCAATGATTTATGTCTTTTCTCGCACTTCACCTGCAAAAGAGACAAAGGAATGTGTTCAGAGGTATGCCAATGTAGCGTCTAAAGGCAGGTCCTTTCTTTTTTCTCTTATACTGAATGCAACGCACTAAGTCATCTTTTAGTGATTGTATCCAAATGACGTAGAAGACAATGATTTCACAAGATTCATTCTTGTTCTCCAAAATCCAAACAGAATTCTCAAGTCTGCACTCTGCACCAACTTTAGTAGTTCTAAAACATGCCTTCATCTGCTGAAACTTATCAATAAACTCAGTTCTCTCGTCCAAATAAAGGAATGTAAACCAAAAATAGTCAATGTACTGCACTCTGTAAACTGTATGAGTTCTAAAGTTATTTGTATACATATATGAGATCCTTTTGTCCTCTCTCTTCTCAAAAAAGAGAGTTTATAGGTTCCTGAAAAGAAAAATTATAGAAGAAAAGAAGCAGGAGTGCAATCAACAGCCAGATTTTGCAGCAACAATCGTAACATGGGAAAATACACATTCCTTATGACCCACCAGTTATCAAGATGACCATTTGATTTAGAGAAAACATATTGATATCCCTCCCTTGTCATGTTCACAGGCATAAACCCAACCAATTTCTTCAGCAGAAAAATTAAAAGAAACATGAAAAAAGGAATAGTAAAGAATAAGGAGGTCTAACGAACTGGAAGTCAGTGAGTACAGATTCAAACGAAAAAGCAGAACACTGAAAATGCCAATCTATACAGGAGTTTCTCACATCATATAGGCTGACCTTCAATGTGATATATGCGGGTCAGACCATCTTTTGTGCATCAAATACTTAAACAAAGCAGCCATCAACTTTAAAATATAATTGACCTATATTAATTACTGATAATCATACTTTTTGAAGAAGTTTGGCTAATTTCATTCATCTACAATATAGTATGCCATATAATGCATCTTTAACGGTAGCCATCTTGGTTATTAGAGACAACGATCATCTTTAAGCTACATGTAGCATACAATGTGCCGTGGCAGTATGATTTGCAGCTTAACTAACAATATCAAGTTTCCTGGAAATTATGGAAATGAGCAAGTAAAAAATAACTAATATTTTAAAAAAAAACTAAAATGAGTTTCTCTCAAATGCAGATATACTTTTAGATATAATGGCAAATGCACAAAGTTTAATAACTATAATAATCTATCAAGACAATATTCCACCACCCAATGAGATGTTCAAAACCACTTACAATTGCCATAAACTTAAGTGCTTCTTAATAATAATGGAATCTATCCCTATATAAATTAGGCCACTTAACTAGCAAAGAGAAAACTAAGGCACCCCTGCACACATAGAGGAATTGGGGGGAAAATGCAATGACAACACCTGATGGTTTTTTATTAAGTCCCTCACAACTTTTGACCCCATTTTCAGACAATGGTAAGAAAATTAGAACTGACAATGAGAAGTACACAACTTGAGAATCACTTAGCCACAAGGGTAACAAATGATCCAACTGATAATGAATAAAGTTTTATGTCTTTGTCAAGCGGACCAGAGTTGTAGAGAGGTAGATCTCACGTTTAGAACAGCAGAGCAGACGATTGCACATCTAGGTATAATTGGCCATTGCTTTTGCTATTTGGTTTTTACAGCTGTAAGAAGAGAGCATAAGAAAAAAAATATGGTTGCAAATGCAAATTATGTTTTTCAAAAATTAAATCGAATTAGTAATCAGCTTTTGGAGAACAAAATGAGTGAATTTTACTTCAATATAGAATAATTATGCTAGAATTGGTGTTGCATTTTTGTCATTTGATTATTTTTAATCAATTATGATATCTCTTTCCACCATTTCCTTTTTGTTTCTAGTAAATTTGAAAAGATAGCAACTAGTAAAAGCTATAAGCAAACGGAGCCCTAGTTAAGATATGGTAGTTAAGATAAAGCAATAAACTCACAAACTAAAACTACCAAGTCAAAAGAAACGCAAAGGAATTGATGGGCATTCAATCCACCAAATAACCCATAAAAATGAAAAAAAATGACTACACTACTGATTCACAAACTTGGGTTCATAACAAAATTGAAAAACAGACAAATGCAGCTATGCATTTGTGAATTCTAGCCAAAACAAATCAATGATCACATCACATCTTTGTCCTTCTTATAACTTGATTAAATAATAAGTTTAAAAAAGGGGAAAGAAGTGGGTGTGAGAGTTGTTGGGGGCGGAGGTGCATAGACCATCTGCCTAGAAGCTGGACATTGATTCAAAAAGATCTTCACTTTAAACTAAACCTTTTCATTTTTTTTTTATTTGAACTCTGTTCCTCTACATTTAGCTAGAAGCTGAAAAGTAGAGGAATTCCAAAGCAAACTTTTTTTAGCAACATACCTGAAGAGGAACAAAAGCTGTCTTTATCTTGGTAGCAACCATAGCTGATCTTTTGCTGGGTAATAAGTCTCCTTTCTCCACAGCCGGAGTCACCAGGCTTCCCACAGTGTTCCAGTTAGAGGACGCCATCTGTCTTCGGTAATGTCTCTTTCGGCGGATGTGCACCGTCACTTCAGCTTCGATTTAGATTTCACTGTTGACTGTTGAGCGTTGAGCGTTGAGCATTTGAGTCAAAGAGAACTGAGTCGGTGAAAGTTGAAGTTGTAGCATTTTCGTACGTGGTGGGCCACGATGGGCCGGGACAGGTTGGGCGGTGTACATAAGTTTGACCGAGAAGCAAGCCCAATTTATTTATTATTAAAATGGGCGGTGGCATTTGTTTGTTTGTTTGAGGATCCTCTGTTTTAATTGAAAAGCTCTTCTTCCTCACCTCTTGTCCTTTTCAGGTAACATTTCATGTCCTTTTCAAGATATGATAATGCAATTACCATATATTATATGACATAAAATTCAAATATCATTTTGTATAAAATACCAAACCTAGGCACTAGCTCATCTAACCCATTTAAGTTTTATTTTATTATTTAAATATTTAAAAATACTTTCATATTAATGTTTTAATGTTTATATATATATATTCTAGGGTTAAAATTAAATAAAAATAATTATTTATTAATATTATAATATCACTGGCTGGCCTGAGAAAATCTTGTCCAATTGTGAACACGTTTAAAAAATAACAATGTTTTAAAATTTACTAAATTACTGATTTTAATATTCTAATAGCATAAGAATTTGTGAAATAATATTAATATTTTATATCTAAATAAGTTATAATTAATAAAATTAATAAATAAATATAAAAACTATATTTATCTTTAATAAACTAACTTTCAACTTTTTAAATTTGATGAAAAACCTTTGAATGAGAATGAATTTAATTTATCAAAATAATAATGAATTTGCTATTAAAACAAAGATTATATACCTAACTAAAGAAAAAAGTGTGGATAAAAATATATAATATTGTAAAGAATTTTTGATAGAGTAAAAATTATTTTTATTTTGGAGAGAAAGCAAGTTTTTTTCACACATTAAGCACAAAAAATTGCCTATAATTGATTTACAAATTACTAAACTTTGATGAAAGAAAAAGTTTCCCATCTTTTTGAATGAAAATCAGATCACCTCTCATAATTATAATTTAATCATTTTTTATGATTTAAGATCATTATTTTTGTAAAATCACTAAATGCTTACCCAACACAGACCTAATCAATGAGTGCAATTCAACAGAAATTTCGAGATGATTTTCTAGGACTAAACATCATCCTTATATATTCACCTTTACTCTTAGTTTTTAAATCCAAACCTTCAAACACAAAGGTCCAAACATAAAGTCATTAAGATGAATTTAGGAGAAGCCAACAACGTTAGGTTGAGAAAGGACGAGAAGAGAGGTGAGAGTGTTGAAAATACGTTGCAAATAAGTAAGGCACGAGCTAATAGAAATTTGAGAACAAAGAAGAAGACTTATGATGATAAAACGAGGACGTTTCAACTTTACTAATTTTTGTTTAGTGATGCACAGATATTTGTGTCGTTTCAAGTTTTTCATTTGTTGTTACGAAACACTTCATTGTAGCATCGTTTTAAAGTCCTTATAAAGCTAGACGCAACAACTTGTGTCGTTTAGCTGTCTTTACTTTACTCTTTCTTTATGCAAGAATGTGCGTCGTTTTGTTTATCTTGTTAAGCTATAAAGCCACGTGTTTGTATCTTCCAAATTAGCCGTTGCTAGGCACGAAAACTTATGCCTTGTTCTTAGTGCATTAGGTGCTCAAGTAACTATTTTATTATCTTCTTACCTCGATTTCATTTTTCAAGATTGTATTTAAAGCTTTGTTAATTTTACACTTTTTAATGAAAAATATATATACTGAAAAGCAATTAAAAATTCTTTAATTTTTTCTTTCTCGCAATTTAGTTGCTCTGTTACAGTTTTTTTACGATTATTCATTTTCTCTGAAAAACCTCCATTATTCATCTTTTTGGGTTTATTGTTGAAATGCCAACATGGTGTCAAAGCCATATGCATCTTAAAAGACACTGAGCTCTTCAACCTTTAGTATTTCAGCTTGATTTCTTCAATAGGTATGCGTCTATGACTTTTGCTAGATATAGTACCTCAGCTCGTCCAATGTCCACTAGTTCAGCTTACCCCATCTGGGCTATGAAGATGAGAGCTTACCTAAAGACTTTTGACTTGTTGAAAGTGGTCAAAGTAGGAGGAGATCCACTAGTTTAGAGGCATGCTAACCCTACATTAGCTCAAATTAAACAACACAGTGAAAAGCTAGTAAAGAGGTACAAAGTTCTCTCATGTTTGCATTTTGTTGTGTCTGACACTATATTCAGTAAAATTATGAATTTTGATGATCTTAAGCAAGTTTAGGATACTTGGAGAGAGGAACTTCAAGGCAATGATCGCATTAAACAAATTCAAATTCTCAATTTGTCCAAAGGGTTTAAATTGCTAAAAATGAAGGATTATGAAGAGACTCAAGAATATTAAGATAACGTTTTGAGGGTTGTTAACCAACTAAGGCTATTAGAAAAAGAAGTAACAGAGAGGAGGGTGGTAAGCAAGTTCTTGATAAGTTTACCCAAAAGGTTTGAATAAAAAATTTCCATTTTAGAAGACTCAAAAGACTAAACAGAATTTCGGTGATGGTGTTGATCAATGCCTTGTTGGTTCAAGAGCAAAGGAGAGCTATTAAGAGTGAAGATTCTATAGAAAATACTTTAGTTGCTAACACTAAAGGCTTGAGAACAAAAGGAAATGGCTCTAAAAAACTTGACAACAAGGGCAACAAAGCTGGTGATGGGAAGTAGGGAAAACAATCTAATAAATGCATTTCTTGCCCATACTGTAAAAAGAAAAATCACATTGCTAAGTACTATTGGAATAGGACAATTTTGAAATGCGAGGCTTATAGCTAGCTAGGACATGTGGAGAAAATGTGTAAGGCAAAGAAGAGAGAAACTAAAGGCAAAGCTGTAGTGGCTAAAGAAGTTAATGAATTAGAAGAGTTGCAATTCATGGCAAAGATGGGTGCTCTAATCAACTCATTGGTAATGAAAGTCTATTTACTAAGCTTGATATAAGTTTCAAAGTTAGGGTGAAAATTGGGAATGGTGTGTTTTTGAAAATCTTTGGAATTGGAACAATAATTGTGAATACCACTTCAGGTATGAATTTCATCACTAATGTTCATTATGTTCTTGAGGCTAATCAAAACTTGCTTAGTGTAGGTCAATTAGAAGACAACCACTATGCTTAGTTATTTAAAGATAAGCAATGGACCATTTAGGATCCAATTGGTTTAGAGTTGATGACAATCAAAATGAAAAATAAATGTTACCTTTTTTAATTTAATGGAAATAAAACATAGGGCTTTCTAAGTGAAGAAGATGTGTATGATGTTTGGCATAAGAGATTGGGGCATGTAAACTATGGTTCATTGATGAAAATGGCCTTTGTTGACTTAATTGAAGGCCTCCTTGCTATAGTGAAACTAGACAAGCTTTGTGAAACATGTTATGAAAGTACTGTAGGAAACCATTTCTTAAAGTGAGAAGTTGGAAGGCTAAGCAAAAATTGGAGCTGGCATACACTAACATATATAATCCAATGAAAACTCCTTCATTGAGCAATAGTTTATTCTACATTTTGTTCATTAATGACTTTACTAGATTCTACCAGATATACTTTTTAGATATATTTCTTAAAACAGAAATATGAAGCATTAAACTCGTATATTAAGTTCAAAGTATTAGCAGAAAATCAATTTAGTTTTAAACTTAGGTTTTTAAAAAGTGACAATAGCACAAAGTTTACTGCTACTGAGTTTGAAAATTACTTAATGAAGCTTGGTGTTACACATCAACTCACAGTGACCTACAATCCTCAACAAAATGAAGTTTCATAAATATAAAAAAAAGTTGGTTGAGATAGCTAGGTGCTTGATGTTCCAAAAAGAGATACTAAAGGTATTTTGGGCAAAGGTTATTAATATAGCAAATTACCTATTAAACATGGTATATACTATAGTTGTAAGTCTCAAAACACTTTATAAAATGTGGTTTAGTTACAAACCTTTATGTAACTCATTTATAGACCTTTGGTTGTGTCTGCTATTCTACAATACTAGACAAAAAAAAAAAGAAAAAATTAAACTTGACTCTAAGTCAATTTTGGCTATTCATTTAGGTTATGGTGCATCATCTAAAGGCTATAAATTATATGACAATCAATGCTAAGAAGCTTTTCATTAACAAAGATGTTACTTTGATGAAGAGTAAAAATGGAATTGGAAAAAAAAAAACCATTGATTGTGCTGGAAATATGATTTCTGCTAATGATGACCAATTTCAGCTCGAAGATAATGATTCAATTGATCTTGAATATGATTACTTGGCAAAAAAAAGGACAAGAACACTTGAAGACATTTACAACAAGTGCAATGTTGTTGTGACAGATCCTTTAAGCTTCACTGAAGCCAGCACTGATGCAAATTGGGGAGTTGCAATGGATGCTGAAATGAACATGATCAAGAAGAATGGAACTTGGATTCTAGTTGATAGACCACATGAATAAAATGTCATTGGAGTTAGATGGAGTTACAAAACAAAGTTGAATCCAAATGGCTCAATCAACAACCACAAAGCTAAATTAGTTGTGAAAAGCTATGCTCAAACATATGGAATTGGTTATTTTGAAACTTTCGCATCACTTGCAAGGCATGATACCATCAGATTACTTGCTACACTTTTTGTAAAGGAAGGTTGGATGATACATCACCTTGATATCAAGTCAGCTTTTCTCAATGGCTACTTGACAAAAGACATTTACATTAAGCAAGCTGAAAGATATGCAAAGAATGACACAGAAAGAAACGTATGCAAACTGATTAAACCATATATGGACTCAAATAGGCCTTTAGAGCTTGGTATGAGAGAATGGATGAACATCTAAGAAAACAAGGCTTTAATAGAAGCATTATTGAGCCTACACTCTATGTGAGGGAGTCAAATAGATATATTATTCTTGTAGTTGCACTATATGTTGATGGTTTGCTAATAATAGGTCTAGAGAATGAATTTTTAGGAGAAGTCAAGAACCAAATGAAGAAGGACTTTGAAATGATTGATTTAGGACAAATGACTGATTTCTTGGGTATGGAGTTCATACAAAATACTAATAAGATCTTTGTGCATTAGTCTAAATATGCCAAAGATATTTTGAAGAAATTCAAAATGGAATTATGTAAGCTTGTGTAAACTTTATTGTCAATTAGTGACAAACTGAGCAAAAATGATAGCACTATTTAGGCAAATGGTCTAGTTTACAAAAGCATGATAGGGTCTCTTTTATATCTATCAACTATTAGAGCACATATAATGTTCTTAACTAGCTTACTGTCCAGATTTATGTAATCACCTTTTGAAATGCATTTCAAAATTGCTAAGAGAGTTTTAAGGTATGTCAAAGGCACACTAAGCTTTGGCCTTAGGTACTACAAGTCAAAAAGTGGTGACCTTCAAGGGTATAGTGATAATGACTAGGCAGAGTATTTGGAGTGTTCAAAAAGCATTAAAGGATCCTACTTTTCATTTAAAAGTGGAATATTTTCTTCAAATTAGAAAAAAGTAGGATGTTATTGCCCAATCATCAGTAGAAACTGAATACATGGCTACTGCTTCTGCTGTAAACCATATTCTGTGGTTAAAAAGATCTTATCTGACTTAGGATTTATATAAGATAAAGGTACTATTCTGAATATTTTAACAAGAATCCTTGTGTAGATTGGTCGAACCAAGCATGTCAAGGTTAAATACCATGCATTAAAAGAGGTAGCGAAGAAGAATGAAATTTAACTGCAATACTGTCACATAGATGAGCAATTAGTTGATATTCTCACTAAAGGATTAAGCAAATATAGGTTTGAGTTTCTGAGATCTAGTTTGGGTATCCACCATATTCCAAATCAAGGGGGAGTGTTGAAAGATTGATCCTAATCTGGTTGAAGATACTTGTTGCAAATAAGAAAGGTGGGAACTAACAAAAATTTTAGAACAAAGAAGAAGACTTATGATGATAAAGTGAGGATATTTCAACTTTAGTAATTTCTGTTTAGTGATGCATAAGTTTTTGTGTCATTTCAAGTTTTTTCATTTGTTGATACAAAAGGCTTTATTGTAGTGTCATTTTAAAGTCCTTGTAAAGCTAAACGCAATAGTTTGTGTCGTTTAGCTATGTCTTTACTCTTTCTATATGTAAATGTGAGTCATTTTGTTTGTCTTGTTAAGCTAGAAAGCTACATACCTATACCTTCCAAATTAGTCATTGGTGGGCACCAAAAGTTCTACCTTGTTCTTAGTGCATTAGGTGCTCAGCGAGCACGAACTATTTTATTCTCGTCACACCTCGATTTCATTTCTCAAAATCGTATTTGAAGCTTTGTTAGTTTTACAATTTGTAATGGAAAGTATATATACTAAAGAGTAATGAAAACTTATTGAGTTTTTCCTTTTTTAGAATTTGTTGCTCTATTACAGCTCCTTCACGATTATTCATCTTCTCTGAAAAACCTCCATTATTCATCCTTTTGGGTTTATTGTTGAAACTCCAACAGAAAGGAATGACTAGAAAAGGTGAAGATGGAGAAAAGGGTTGAAAATTGATATTTTTTTTCTTTTGAAAAACAGATTTTATTATGAACCCACAGCTAATATGTCATCACAAGTCTTGAAAATTGGGTTGCAAAAAACTTCTAGTGACACCATTTCCAACCTTGGGTAACGAAAAATGTACAATTACAAAAGATGTTAGCCGCTCAAAAGGCAATTGGCAGCGTTATTTGCATTAGATCTATCCTCTACACTACTGGTAGCAACAGTTTGCCCACTACAAAAATTCGTGAACTTACAACTCACAATATTCACATAGGCTATTGTGATTTGGGAAGAAGTTGGGATAAGGCTGCATGATACAGCCTCTATTATAGGCAAGGAAAAACAGGGATGAACAAAAATGCTTAGTAAGGAATGAAAGTTCATCCAATTCATTACTGGTTGTTAAAGATATTTAAGTACAATAGATTCATACAAGGAGTAATAGCTGTTAAGGACTTGAATTGAGTTTGGACAAGTGTTAAACTGCTATTGCAAGTTGCATGCAAGTATTAGCTTCAACACTCCTCCTTAATACTTGCGTGCGAAACATCAGCTCATTCATTTGAAGTTGGAGCTTTAGCTAATTTGGTCATAGCCATGAACAAATAGTGTTCCTCAGCATCAGCCTTCTTTTCTGTATGAGTTAGCTTTTGTTGTGTCTTAGGTTTATTCTTGTAAACCTTTTCCATGTTTCAAAACTCATTGCATGTCCTTTTCTATTCAAAGATTTTTCAGAGTGCAAAGCACCCTTGTCTTTAAACTTAGCCATCAAATCATTTTCTGTGTTGTCCATGTGCATTGCTTTCCTATGCTCTGTAGCTTGGAGAGGAGTCACGACTTCAGTAATGTCAATTTGGAGAGATCCTTTACTCTCCCAATAAAGAGATTTTAGCTTCGAATCTCTCGAGTATGGACACATTGAACAAATTTTCTCCCAACAATCTCACTTGATTTCTCTTGTTTGACGTTATTTCTGCTGGCCTTCATAGCTTCGTTGTCCTTCATCTTTAGAACCTTACACTCCTTTAATGGATTCAAGACTTGCATTAGTCTTGTTCTATGTTTTGCTTCAACCACATCCTAATGGTCGTAGGCCCTCATGTAGGCTCTCATTTTTACAGACCAAATGGAGTAGTTGGCTCCATTAAAGGTTGGTGGTATTTGATAAGAGAAGGTACTGCTATTTGCCATGCTCAAAGGACAAGTTGTTGTTTGGAGGATTTTGCAATGATATTTAGAGTCTCAGTCCCTAAGGAACTTAAATTGTGCTCTGATACCATGTTGTGATTTAGGAAGAAGTCGGGATAAGGCTGCATGATACAGCCTCTGTTACAGGCAAGGAAAAACAGGGATGAACAAAAATACTTAGTAAGGAACGAAAGTTCATCCAATTCATTACTAGTTGCTGAAGATATTTAAGTACAATAGATTCATACGAGGATAATAGCCTACAACACTTGTCACAAGCATAAGACAAGTGTTAAAATGCATTAAGAACTAAGCATGCATGACAACACGTAAGTACATAAACTGGGAGGAGTAATAGTTGTTAAGGACTTGAATTGAATTTGGACAAGTGTTAAACTGCTATTGCAAGTTGCATGCAAGTATTAGCTTCAATATAAGCTACTATAAAACGGAAAGCCCAAGACTTTAGCCAGAAACAATGAAGCCTCCATTGCAGCTTACTGATGTTTTAAGGCTATTAAATGATGTGATTACTTTTACTAATTAAGTGCAAGCTATATTTGAGGCTACCATGGAAAAGTGCCAGTGAAGTCAAAAGAGTTGACTCTGTTTAAAGCACAGAATACCTGGAATAATGGTTCGATCTTTTGCACCTGTGGAGATGTTTTAAAATTACCGCTCCTTGTCTTGGGATGTTAAGTTCCATGCAAATCCCTTGTCAAATGCACAGTCTCCTGCTTGTACCTCACATTCGTTGCCAGTTTCGACCTCAACATTTATCTTACTAGCGCTTGATTTACTACTTTGATTTCAATAGCTCTACAAATATCATATCCTTTTGTTTTTCTTTTCTATAGAATTCCTCAAGATGACCCTCATAAGTTTCCATCCAATAGCACCTAATTTCACTGAAATCGTCCTCTAACAATACAAGATCAGGAGTCATATAACATGAATTCAACAATTTTTCAGCTCTTAATAAATTCAAATACATTAACTTCAATGATGTCATATATCTTGTTTTATAGTAAATTAATTAATTGTCCATACATAAATCCTCTCGTCTCATTTTTTGTCCTTATTTTAATTTTTATAATGTTCAAAAATTATATCCTATTTTTAAATAACAAAGTTTTTTTCTATATTTTTAAATTATTTTTCATTTTTAATATCAAAATATCAATTTCATACATTTAAATTAAATTTTAACTTTTTAAAACAGTATTACGTAAAAATGAAAAAGAAGCATACAAAATGAAGCCGTGGAGCATTGACTCTGAGGTGGACTTGTACATGCCAATGACGTAAAAAGGCACTAAGCTTGTTTTAAAGTATTATACTATTCTATCGTATAAAGACAATTGCAATTTTATGCAACCCTTGCGTGTAAAAGAAGCTAGGTGATAGTCCCCCATTTCAGTTGTTCAGCATAAGACAAAGTGGTCGCCATGAAAAGACCTTTCGTGGCTATTACATTAACTCCATGTGACGTCGCTGCTCAACCATTAACATAGGCTATGGTATAATCGAAACTTATTGGGGATGATGACCAAATAAACATTATGTTTTCTAATGTGCATTGACTTAATTTAATTAGAAGAGATGGAATCTATCAGACGAGCCCAAGAATCCTGGAAATGTGGGGTATATGCTCCATGGCATGATGGTCAGTCTAGTTTGTTAAGATTTAAATATACATGTGGTTGATTGTGGGTTCAAGTTTTCAGGAAATCGTGGACTTTGAAATATGAGTGAATGTTACTTTTGCTTTCTAAGGCTAGCCATGTTCTGCAACACTGAACCATGGACAAACAACCTGGGCAGCGTCCATAAATTGTACTCTCACCGTCAGAAAGGCAATATTCGTGGAACGTGTTGCTTAAAATTTTGAAAAACGAAAAAAAAAAAAAAGTGAAACCAGTAGGTGAAGAAGACAAGTCAATTCGCAATTGTCCAAACGGTTGCAATCAACGATCCAATAGAGAAGAAATTATTAAGCAAGGTTTTTTTTTCTTTCTTTTCTCTAAAATAAAAAAAAAACAAAAATCAAATTTAAGTGACGACAGTACGCACTTTCTCAATCTTAGTCCTCCTCTGTGGGTTTAGATGCCAAAGTTTGTTTAGGTGTAATTTGACGCTTACCAAATTTAATCACCTAATTGCTTGGCATGTGGCTCAATTAATTGGGTTTAAGCATGGTTAAATTTTGCACTTGGCTTTATTAAATAATTGGCATGTGGCATTTATGTTATGTAATTGGGTACAATGTGTATTGGTATGGATTATAGTTGTGAGTGGTGGGTTTTATGAATGATTTTAAAATTTGCACTTGTTCTATATAATTTGTTATAAATAATGATATATTTTATATATAATCATTTAAATAAATATGAACAAAGTATGATATACAGTTTGATTTTGTTATTAATAATTGAATCAATATTATGTTTGAAATATTGATTTTATTGTTACCAGTACGTTGTTATCGTAGACTGGATATAATAACATGAATATTAATATACTTTTTGACAATATGAATAATAGTATATTGCAAAAATGAAATACATCATACACTTATAATGCATGTTGATGATATAAATTATGTAGTTTATATGTAATTACTTTCAATATACTTAACTTTCTCAAATTTAATTTTACTTCATTATTAGAATTATCGTTATTAACAAAGTAAGAAAATATTTTTATTAACATATATTAAGATATGTAAAAAAATAAACATATTTTCAAAAATTAAAAATCATTATTGAAATAAAAAAAATTACCGCCACAAAAACCTACGCGTTCGTTGCAAAAGAAACTCTAGACTACTATCTATATAAATATATGCATATATTGTGCATCTACCTCAGAATATATAACCTATATGTTACTTTCTATCCTTAATAATGTAGCTTTTCTTTAATTTTTTGACCTAAGGATTTTCTCAAGGTAAAGCCTGCAATTTCATAGAAGACTGATTAATGACGTATGATATATATGCAATCAATTTTTATGTTTGCAATAAATCTCAATTTCTGGATCGATATGTGCCACGTTTATAAGTTCAATCCTTACATGTCAGCGATGTTATTACTACTATTATTATGTATATTCTGATTCCTACAGACGAAAGCAAACACGCAATTTCCGACAGGTAAAATAAATCTGAGAAATTCCTATTTTAGACCAAAGTAAATCACCGTAGCTGCAGCTTAATTTCCATGGAAACTACCAACTTAGAGGAAAAAGCAGGCAGTAATGAAAAGTTACAGAAGAAACCAACATATAACCCTTTAAGGCTACACCTAATTGAAGCAGATAGGAAAATCACCATGATTTTATGCCTAAATAAATCATGATATCAAGAATCGAAGCATAAACAGCCAGCTAATGGTCTTTTATCTGGATTAAGATAGTTATTGAAGAAGTTATGGGAATTTTAGTGATATTCCACTTCACTTCAATATTATGGTATATGCCTATTAATTTCAATTAGGGTTTTAATGATATGTCCTAACTATATATATATATATATATATATATGTTCAGGTCGAACAGACAACGAAACAAAGGTTAATCCGCAAAAGACTGATCAGTTGACAAGCATAGCATGGAATTCACTCACCCGATCTATCCACAACCATCAACATCTCCGATCCTTATCTTCTGGGATTTAAGTTTGATCTGCCATCATAAAACCAATACGTTGAAAGCAATCAAAGATAGTTTTTAATAAATAAGATAAAGAAGGAGAATAAGTTAACAATACTCGTTGGTAAATAGTATATACCTAAGTGATAGAATTAAGAAGAGTAGGTGCCTTTACGCTAAGCTCCAGAGAACAAATTAAGAGACCAAGTTCTAAACTTTCAAACTCAAGCTAGCTTTGTTATGGGGAAAGGGTTGGAACCATATTATATAGAAAATGAAGGGTAAAAGATTTGACTGATATTTCCTTTTTTTAATGTAATTGACGGGGCGGGGCAGTACTGTTGGTATAAAAGAATTCATATTTGTAAAATTATGTGTTGGCGAGAAATTAAGGAAGGAAAAAAGAAAAGATTAAACTACCATAAATTGTATGTATCTGCAACAAAATTGACACGTGATCGAGGTTTGACTAACGGATGCAGCTGCAACCTCCCCCCTCGAGGCTTTAACCACCACCAACGCAGATAAATGCAGCAGCTTAGACACAGAAAATCCAAGTTTACCAATGCGAAGTGGAAAAATAAAAAATTAAGAGTTCTTTTTACAAATGAGTATGATACATAAGATGTTTCTAAAAATAGGTTTTTTTTTTATAATTTTAACTATTTTTAGTCAAAATAATTAATATTTGAACAAAATTACTTCTTAATGAAATCAATCCATTTGTTTGGCTTCGCATCTCAATCCGAAATCTATTAACGAGTCAAGTATGTTTAGATTTGTGTCTTAAACCGACTCATATTCTTTGAGCTTTTTTCATCATACTATTCATCTCTACAGTATTCCTTACTAGAAAAAAAAATATTTAAGCATTTTAAGCATTTTGAAGTAATTTTTAATACACAGAGAAAACTTTTGAACGTTTTGAATTTTTTTTAAACATTTTGGAGTGATTTTTGATATATAAAGAAAAACTTTTGAGCATTTTGAGCATTCTTTATCAAGTAGACATATTCGTTAATTATATTATTAAATGAAATATGGTGTATCGGTTAAAATTGTTGATATTATTAAATGAAATTCACTAGTTTTGGTTATTTTTAAGCATTGTGTAATCAGTTTTTGGACATTGTATGACTAATTTTTAGACATTACGTTACAAATTTTTGAGCATTGCATGACTAGTTTTTAAGTATTGTGTGATTAATTTTTAGGTATTACGTGACAAGTTAGTAAGACATTGTGTGACTTAAGTATTGCTTAAAAATCAGTCACATAATATCTAAAAATTAGTCACGCAATGCCTAAAATTAATCACGTAATTCTTAAAAACTAATCTTGCAATACTTAAAAACTAGTGACACAATACTTAAAAACTAGTAATGTAATATCTAATAACTAATTAATTTGTCTGTTCTAATATATAGATATATCTAATCAATTTCAGCTCTTCAACTTTGAAGTTTTATAAATAAACCAATAAATCCAAGAATTGAAAACACATATTTTTTTTCCTAAGCCAAGAAATTATACATTTCATAAAAAAGAGGTTACAAAACTCCATAACCCTCTAAAGTAAAACAAAACATATCCCTATCGGAAGGACATTGCTCACTCTCCTTGTGCAAAAACAAAATATACTCATTTTACAAAATATTCCCTAAACAATTCTAACTTAAAATCTCATAAAAAGAAATAAAATTTCCAGCAAACATACTTAACAATAATTCCAATTCCAAACACAACGAAATCGTAAACCATCATAAAACCCGTTAAATATGCTTTAGTTGTTCCTTCTCCTTGAGCCCATTATCTTAACCAATTTGATCTAACTCATCAATACAGGCATCTCCATTACAGCACACATTTCGAAGCAAATCATTATCAGAAAGTATCCAGTTATCACATTCATCATACTGACTATAATCACTATAGATGAGCAAAATCGCTATTCATTGCCCTTGAGAATTCCAAGATTTACCATCCAAAAAAATAAAATAAAATAAGAAAAAGCTTGATATCATCTCTGCTATTTGGGATGATGAAAAC
Source organism: Theobroma umbraticum (assembly GCF_002168275.2). Classification (NCBI taxonomy): domain Eukaryota; kingdom Viridiplantae; phylum Streptophyta; class Magnoliopsida; order Malvales; family Malvaceae; genus Theobroma; species Theobroma umbraticum. The sequence goes on from NW_018397266.1 coordinate 3,215,498, forward strand.
GAGGTAAATGGCAAAATAGATAGTATTTGGCCAACGAGAGAAATCAAGATTTAATTTTAAAATTTTTGTCTAGATAACGAGATAGAGAAAATTAAAACCATTTTAATTTATCTGTATTTGTTTAAAAGGTATTATTATCAAGTTATATAAAAAATTGATTAAAAATAGTTAAAATTATAATGAATGGTATTTTTGAATTGAGCTTATGAAAAATATTATCTCGCACAATTTTCTCAAAAACCAAACCACAAATAAAGAGTTGAATTGCTTTCTTTCTTTCTTGTCTTCTTCCTCTTCTCATGGCTACTTCTTTTCTTAATGGAGAAATCATACAACAACGCCTCGTTGGATAAATTTTTGTCCTACACCAAACCTCTTATATTTGTGGATTGAAGTGAGAATTGGAACAGTTTGTTTTCCCCTTTTGGAACATACATATAGCTACAGTTTGATTGTTTACATTTTTTTTAAAGCATGTGAGGAGGAGCTTTCTAATTTTTAATAAATTGTTGGTGTGCTATGATATTTGAGTAGCTTATTTTCAATTCTATATTGGCTTAAATACTAAAAAATTCATATATTATATCCATTTATTCAACCAAGCCTCTCACTTATTATTTCATTTAAATAAATTTTTAAATTTTTATTTTTCATCAAATTAGACCTTTACTCTAACGGAAAATTCATCTTTGTTAGATCCAATACCAATTGGTGTTTTTTGTTAATGTAGCATATGATGTCATCTAAAAAAATTAAGCATTAGGATTATAGATTTTCATTTTTTTTTCAATTTGGAAAAAAAAGAAAGAGATTTTTAAAAAAGTACTTTGAATAAAGGAAAGAGTAGAAAGAGAGGAATATTTTTTTTTTTTGTGAATTTGATATCAATTGACAACTGGTGTTTTTGGTTTTGAGCCATGCTAGCTAGTCAAGTCATAAGCCATGTGAGCAAAAAAAGATAATTGGTTTTGGATATGATGACAGTTACATTTCCATTATATAAAATGACTTATTTAATTTAAAAAATAAAAATTTAAAGAATTGTTTGATTGCAATAAAAGATGACGAGCTTAGTTGAATAAATGAATATAGGACAAGAGTTTTTTTAAGCTTTATGTCTTTTATATTTACTAGTTTAAGCACAACATTAATATATATATAAAAGAAAAAGAGAGGTAAATTTGATTTTTTTTGGTTAAAATTTGACTTCGATCCTTTTATTATTTTAATTTGGTAATTTAAATCCTTTTACCCAATTTTAATTAATTTAATTTTTATATTTTATTAAAAATTAATTTAAAATTAATCCATAACAGTATTAAAATTCTGTCATTGATTTTGATCACATGACATTTTGATGATTACATGGCATACCAACCTAAATTTTTTTTACCCAAAAAGAAACATGAATTTTTTGTCATATAACACACATTCATAGAAAAAAAATTCTTATCATCACCAATATCATGAAGTCAAAATTAACTATAAAATTTTAATATCGTTATCAATTGACATGTAATAAAAGTGCAAAATTTAAATTCATTAAAATTAAAATAAATGGACTTAAACTGTAGAATTAAAATAGTAGGGAATCAAATTCAAATTTCGACCCCTTTTTTTTTTTGAAAAAAAATCCTACATATGGCTGGAAATATTGATATACATGCATCGATATTTAAGTTGATTAGCTTTAAGATTGGGAAAAATGTATGCCATGTTGCTTAATTCAATTATAGGCTTTCTCAGTTTTGCTAAAAGAATTATCCTAGAAAAAAAAATGAAATTGCTAAAGGAAAAATATAAATGTACCATGGGATTTCATCATCATCATTATTTGAATAAATTGAAAAACTTTAGTTTGAAAAAAATTTGAGTGATTAATTCTACTGATCAATTTTATGTTATTCAAGACCTTTCGATTTTCAGAATTTAAACATAGATATGATGTTTTACTTTTATATTTTTGGCATCAAGAGCGTAACATCTGCTTATGAAGTGGCACATATGGGAATTAATTAGTCCCTAGCTACCGTCTTACTTCATCGTTTAATATGTTGAAGATTAATGTACTTCATTTTTATTATGCAATGCCTACAAGTAACAAATATATACTTCATAAAGTTGCTGGAAGAGGAATTAACAGAGGGTTGGCTCCCGACCTAATTAACTAGCTAATATCTTCTATATATTCTTAGAATCTATTTAGTTTATTTTTTTAGCTTAAAATCTATTATGAAGTTCTTATACAAAACAATAACTTTTAAAATTAAGTTAAAACTGTTTAATAAGTAGTTTGATAAAATAAGTTATATAAGCTCTAATTTTAGTTCAAATGACTAAAAGGTATTGCTATCTTCAATCACCTAATAAATCAAAACGGAATAGGTTTACTTTGAACTTATATACAATTTCAAATGTTAAAATAAAACAAAATTAATATAGAAATAGAATAGCTCTCAAACTTTATACAACAGTAATATTATTAGATTTTTGTTGATTTAGCAAGTAATCGGATCATAATGCTTCAATTCTCCAAGAAAAAAGAGAAAAGAGGAAATAAGATATTGGACGTTAAAATCTTTTTTGGTAAAAAAAAAAGACAACTTTTAAACAGTAATTGAATGCAGTTTTAAATTTTTTGTCTTCTTTTCTCTTAATTTTTGTAAGAATAAAAAATTTTCAAATTTTGCTAGTTTATTGTTGGGTCTTTTATTTTCTTTTTCTAATAATCTTTATAAAGAGAGAGGTAGACAAGAAAAAGATTGTACTTTGCGTTGGAAAATAGTGATTTGCAGAGAAAGAGAGAAACAAGGAAGATCGATTGAGAGACAGGATATTTCTTGAAAAATTGACATGCTTTAAAAAAAAGAAAAGAGAAAGCTCTTCTCTGAAGCATTTCTTTAAGCTCTTTTTGTTAAAAATTTTGTTCTTTTAAAAAAAGATATTTATTTTTTTAAGAGTTCTTCAAAATTTTGTTTCACTTGACTTCTGCTTTTAAGAGATAGATAAGTTAAAAAAAAGTCAAGCCAAGCATAATTTGCTTTCACTACTTAAAAAGGAGCTAAAACATATTGATTCACACTTAGTATTTAATTTAGTATATGTATCTAGAGTGATATTCAAATTCTTGATTTTTTTTCTTTAAAAATAACTTATCTAAAGAATAAATAGTATAGTCCTCCCTAATTACCTAAAATTAGATAAAATGTAGCTTGATACCTACGGAATAAAGTTAAATAATAAAAAAACCTTTTGAACTATATGTTTTGGCAATTGAGTTTTAATATTTTTATTATATCCAATTAAATTTTTTTAATTGCATTCAATAGAGACATTATTCTTTTGTTTTACTCAATTGAGTTTTTATGTCTTATTGAAAATATAACAGATGTTATTCTCAATTCCAATAACAATGATCTGTTGATTTAGACACAACAAAGTTAATAATATGACACACCATGTCATCAACTCTTGTTGTGGTTGCTAACATGACACGTCCTATAACAAGAAATTTTACATCACCAATTTTTATTGTGTTTAATTAAAATATCACTTTAGATTTTATATATATAATAAGTAACCATTGTTACTAAGAATAAAAGTTATTAAATTTTTCTTATGAGATAAGAGCTTAATTAAGTAAAATTAAAAAATAAAGATTCAATTAGATACAAATAAAAGAAAAATAGTTTGAGTACGAGAAAATGTAGGGGATTAATTGTAAAAAGACACATAATTTTGGGGCATTTTATTATTTTATCACAAAAACAAAGTTAAAAATCAGTGTTGTTAACACGTGCATATCCAACCAACTCCAACATATTGATGAAAAGAAAAAGCAAAGAAAAGAAGAATTAGATCTTAAAAAGTTATCACAAGATCCGTATTATGCTTTTCTGTACTTTGAAGGCTGCCCCTACCAAATTTACTATATCCAGTGGCACTCTTTCCAGTTTCACTTCTACCGTTTCTCTGAAGGCGTGACAGCTATTTAATGCAGTTGGGTCAAAATTTCATAAGGAGGAAATAACTATCCATATTAATATATTATCCATTATCCAGGGACAGTTTGTATAAAAATAACTTGGTGCTTCTTGGGTTTGGACCACAAAGAGTAAAAAATAGTAGTAAATATTTAACATTAGAACAATCATATATTGGAGTAGAATTTTTCCAGAAATAGAAATAATCCACAAGACAAAGTTTAACATGCATTTTCGTTTGTGGTTATACACAATTGCAGATCAAATTGGGAGATGAGAGAGAGAGAGAGAGAGAGAGAGAGAGAGGGATCGCACCTGGCCGGGGACATGCATCTGAGTTTTACCCTTTGGTTGAAGAATTTAGGCTTATCACAAAGGGGCCACAGTTAGAGAATGTCGTGGCTGCAGGCAAACCTTCTTGGCTGGCTTCTCTCTGTTTGAGATGTTGGATTCCATGCAAGGCCTTTGTCAAATCAGTAGTCTCTTGCTTCAAACCTCATATTCGCTATCAGTTCGACCTTGAACTTTACACATTACAAGTACTACATTTTCTTCTATAATGTTTTGCCACCTCTCAATGTTGATAACACATGATGAGATAGAAATAAGGAAACTACAATATAAGTCAACAGGTTTAAAGGGCAACGTTGGGATGGAAGATAAGGACTTTTTGGCAGGAAGAAGCTCAGTGCAGACATTTTCGCAAAGAGAAAGTGTTTCAAAGCTGTCTAGTTAGAGTTTCCTCTACAGCCTTGCAAGTTTGTTTAGTACTCTTGGTCTTAGCATCAAAAGCAAGACCCCCGTTTTTAGCCTGGATTGATCTGAGAAACAAGTAGCAACCAACAACGTAATGTCAACCTAAAGGAGTTTTCAGGTTCTTCTGCAGGGTCTGCTTCAATCCTCGCTAAATTTAAGATTTCTATGGTCTCAAGTTTTACCAGTAATTATCTAATTTATCTCTGATCACCATCTCTCCCATCCGTATATTTAAGGCAAAAAGCAAACGAGAAAAATGGCATTCAGCCTCCAAGATCCATGGTAGCAATCACCCATAAGATTAGCTTGATAGCTTCAAAAGGTTAATCATGTCGGAGATCCTATACGAGTGGGAAAAAAAATCGATCAAACCAGTCTAAGATTGCTTAGTTAGGATCCCTTTTGGGTTTCAAGCTCAAAACAAACACTATCTACGGGGAAGCTAGTCGATGCGTGCGTGCTAGTAACATCTAATACATGCAGTATACACTAACTATTCTAGACAATTAAGAAAATTGTATAATAATAATAATAAAAACTTCTTTACAGAAGATCCAAGAAATCAGGAGAAAACGAATGGCGTGTTGTTTCTTGTCTAAAGCATCGCCTTCTGAATTCTGAAACAAGATATGACAGTGCAACAAGAATAATTTATTTGCTTGTGGACTCACCTAATGGTTCAGATGTTTACCAAGCAAGGATCGGTGCAGAAGTAGCACTCTAGATATATAGTAGATTACTTTATTGTGTCTCGATTGTACTTGGTCGGGGCTTTAAGTGGAAGAGATATTTTTTTCACCTTTGTTTGAAAAAAAGCTACCCCTCAAACCAGACCCCACATCCACATTTACCAACTGCAAGAAATTTACTACGTAGTCAAACCTGCAGCCCTCCTGAATTTTCTTGCTTGTTCTTTAATTTCTTTATTCTCCACAACCAAAAAAGAATAAAACCACCCCCAAAAAAAAAAGTAAAGAATTTTTAGTGGAATCTCTGTCTAAATACTTCAAAGATTCATCAAGCATACATTTGAAATTTTGAGAGAGCAAACTAAGCCACGAGATTCCTCAATCTTTGCATAGATAGGTTCATCTACGAAAAATATACGAGGTTTGTACAATTTTATTAGATCAGAATCTGCTTAAAGCTTAACCAAATCATGCAACAAAATACCATTACTCTCTATATCTGAACAACCATCTTCAAGGATTCATAAAACTATTGATTTTTCAGATCTAAAATTCCATTTCGTGCGTACATCATAAGCTTGGCCTGTACTGAATTCGTTGAAATTTAAGGAAATGAATTTTTGTCATGGGCTAGTATGTCTATATGTCAGGCAGATCTTTTAAAGGCACTGGGTACAAGAAAGACGCGCATTCATTCGCTTGATGGCGAAAGGCTAAAACATGCTAATTTACAGCATGGAAAACTAAAATTTGAAGAAAAACCTGGTTCAGATGGTAATTACAAGAAACTAGCTATCTAATACCTTGAAGGTGCAAGTCCTGCTGTTGAAAGTTGAATAACTTAACCTCATGATCTATATACGTACCAACCCCGTATCATACCTTGTGTTATTTCCTTCTGTCGCTAACGGTCACTGCACCTGTTAGTCATAAGCGAAGCTGCTGTAGTAGCTAATGGAAATCACTAGGTTATCCACACCTACCATGCCCACTCAAAAATAAAATTAACTAGATATTTGCGCACCAATATGGGCATGCGCACAAAGCTTCTTATGATCTATATAGGATCCTCGCTAACTACTACTATTTCAAGATGAGAAGATCTTGAAAAAGAGTAAATGGGGAGATAGTTTTCCAGAGGAATGTGATGAAGAAGATCAAAAGGGTAACGCGAGGATGGATTTGGATTAAAAACTTTATAGAGAGTTGACGTTGATGTATATTACTGTTATGAAGGAAACATGAATCGGTTTAGTTTGATTATGCTGTTTCAATGAACTTTATGCTTTGTTAAGCCCTAATAATGATGTGCTCAAGGTCGAACAGACAACGAAAGAAAGGTCAACCCGCAAAAGACTGCTCACTTGACAAGCATAGCATGGAAACCACTCACCCGTAGTGATTCAAGAAAAAACCCATTCGCTCCATCTTTTCGGCCACATGGGGCATCTGTGAACCTTCACCGTGATTTAACACTGCTGGAAGCAATATATGGAAACAATTAAAACCGAGCTCTAAATCAAGGGAAGAAAAGCTAGAGAAAAAAAAAAGCTCTGGAGCAATCAGACGGAAGGGAAATGAAAGAAACAAAAGAAATAGAAGCATGAACCTGCAACTCCCTTGTAGAGAGTTGAACACCCATGGAGCATGATATGATGCGTTTTGAGCCAAATGACCGGCCCTGATTTATAGAAATAAGGTAGAGCAAAATGACCGGCCCTGATTTATAGAAATAAGGTAACAAAAAAAAAAAGCAAGGGTTAATTTCAACTTTCAAGCGTGCTAGTTTTGTCCTTTTCTGGGCAATTGGGTTTCCTTTGACACGTGAGGAGCTTTGACTCACGGGTGACACATACATTGTGTGGGGAGAACGGTGCATGTGCATTTTTCTGTTAACAACCTTCCCCATTGCCCCTTGCTTTCTTAGTGAATTTAAGAAGAGAGAGAGAGAGAGACAGACAGAAAGGGGAGAGCAAAGCCATGGGGGTTGATTGCGTAATCACCATTCAGTTTTCATGATATGAGAGAGTAGATGGAAAAGAGTGGTGACTAGGAAGCAAAATGAGAGGTTAGCTGTGCTCGTGTGGTTCTGAACTGCTGATAGAGGGAAAAAAAAAAGTGAATGGCTTGTTTGTGTCCAATCTCACATGATCCCACTCCCATCTACCATCCCTTCCTCGAAGCATTCCCTCCCTGCAACCCTGTTCCTTTTAATTGCTTACCATTTTCAATTCCAATTTCACATTTTTCAACTATTTCCAGATTTTTTCCATCTGCAAAAGGTTTCCACTACCACACTAGCTAAGCAAGCCAATTCGACAATCTTTTGACAAGTATCCTGGAAAGGTTTTACCCACTTTTGCGATTTGTGACTTGTTGATACTTGGAACAATGTGGACCTGTATAGTTGCTCCGAGTTAGCCATGTGTCCATATTGTACATAGCTATATATCATATAAAATTTCATTGGTCCGACTCCGAAGTTGTTTCCTTCACGCGATAATACAAAATAGCAACATCTTTGATTCGTTGATTAGGACTATTTATGTTGAGTCAGTCGTACATGAATTCTTTTCCTATTTAATATTGATGAGACAGGAAAAGAATTTTCTTTGCTGTATTCCTGTGTTCCCCACTAGTCCAAAGGGCAAGATAAGTGGATTCCGTTTTGCAGTTACTATGTAGTCGTGTATCTATCTTACCCCTGCAACAATAATAGTTTAATCTATTGAAAAATTACTTGAATAAGTTTTCTTTGGGTAGATGAAATTCGGGAGCAGTCATGTATCTATCTTACATTTTTGGTGGTGCACCCATTTAAGAGCATGATGATGCTCGAAAGCTACAGCTCTTGTTCTCGAGGCAAACAAGCTAACTCATTGAACCAACCTCTCCTCGAAAACGGTTCCATCATCTAAACCTCGAAAACTTAAAGGTTGCAAGTGGCGTCTTGAAGCATTCCACGCAAACTATTTTTGTCACTCATTTTCTGATTTGGAATAGGAAGCGCAACCAAAATCTTACTGGTTCTGCAAACAAGCCACTTGAAATCTTTCATTGATGGTTTTTTTGAGATGTAGTTAGCATGATAGTACTGTGTACCAATAAATAAGAGTTTGGTGAGCTTCTTGGGAATCCAGATCCCCAGCTGCAAATACACTGTCGTTTTCACAATTGGAAAAGCATGGGAAAATGATTAAAGAGAAATGAAAAAGATGGCCTATCATGTTCCAAAAATCTAAGGCAGACCACATCATCCAGGACTAGGAGAGAGCACCAAGCTGAAGGGAAGAAGGGTAATGCCGTAATGGTGCAATGTTGGATTATTGGATACATTAGTGGAAATTTTTCCTACCAAACAAGACGTCTATCAATTAATAATTGGATGCGTCCAATACCAATATGTCAATAACCATCCATAAACTCACCATGAAGAGCAAAGCTAATTGCTGTATCGACAGTAGTATTTGTCACAGCATTAATTTTATAAGCTTTGGTACATCTTTTTGTATGTGGAGTCCTATAGCTTGGAAGAAATTTAATATTCTATTGCCTAACCTATATATTTTCTTCTCAGCCTACGGATTTTAAATATATATATATATATATATTCAATTGGATTAAAACCTTCTTAATTAAAGTTGCTTTCAACCAAAAAAAGAATCCGCAAAAGTTTGTCCGGCACTGATATTAGAACACCTAAAAATGAGGCGATTTTTAGGTTTTAAATTAACTTTATTTTGATGAATTAGGTCATTGGCTGACTTTGATTGGCTAACTAAATTGGGTCAAACTCCAGAAATTCTGGTAGCTTACTTTATTGGGTAACTTTCGGTTTTTACTTTTCGTCTAGCCCGGTTCAAAGAATTCAGCTACAATATTTTAGTAATTTAGGAAAAGGATTAGACCTTAGACTGATGTTGTCTTTGGTTACTCATAATGTTTAAATGAGTTCTCAACTTCACTCAAAAATAAAAATTAATTCTTTATTGAAAAAACCCCAGAATACCATTGAATAAAAAATTTTCCTCTTGTATAAAAAAAATAAATCCACATCAGCATCATGGACATTGGATCAGGTCAAGCTGGGTCTAGCAACGTAAGCAAGATTCAACTAACGGGAACCCCAATTTTGGCGTGAAGAGGTTTGCAAGGTTATCTCGGATGAGAACAACAAAGGAAGGAAAATTATATATAAAAATATAGTTTTTAAGTACGGCAGGATAATTTTTTATTCAATGGTTTTATTGGTTTTTTTTTTTGTAAAAAATGGTTTCAGAGTTCGTTAGGTTCAAAAAATAAAAAAAAAATTTGTTCAGTTCATGTTTTTGTTATTTAAATAATATTTTTTTGGCCGTCAACAAAGTAAAGATAATATGATTATTTCTTGTTATGTTAATCGGACTCATTTTTAAATTTATCTAGTATAAATGTTGATGCACTCAGTTATCAATATGATAGATGCCGGGACATTCAATATATTTTTGATTCCATAAAAGTACTAATATATGATCCATTAATTTCATGATCATACAAATTAGTGAAGCAGACATGCAAATGAAGGAATTATGCATTGTTTACGTTTTAAAATGACTAAATCTGTGATTGTACATAAGAATTTCTTTGCAATCTTGGTAAAGGAGCCATGAAGATAATGTATAAGGCATTTGATGAACCATCCTCCTTTTATCAAGCATGTCTTTTGTATTAGAAACTTGAGCCCGTGACAAGTGGCTTCAGAGCAAATTTAAATTTTTACTAATGTGAGGCCCCCACAAAAGATATAATGGTCGAGATAGACCCAAATTAGTGTAAGGATCCTTCACTTATATGGGTAAAAAGCTAATGCAATGAGAACGTTGCCCAATTAGATGAGGTAGAATGTCACAGATCCCACATCAATGAAAGATGTGGTGGGTATTGAGTATATAAACATAGACCTTCCTCCATCTATCAAGCATATTTTGTAGGTTAAAAACATGAGCCCCATGACAAAAAGTATCAAAGCAAACCTAAATCTTTATTGATGTGAGACCCTCATAAGAGTTACAAAGGTTGAGGTAGACACAGACCAATGTAAGGTTCCCTCTCAACTACAGGTAAAGAGCCAGTGCAATAAAGACGTTGCACAATTAGGTGGGATATGTCATGGATCTCACATTAATAAAAGATAGAATGAGTCTTGAGTATATAAGCATGGGCCTTTTTCCACCTATCAAATATATCTTTTGGGTTGAAAACATGACAAAGCTTAATTTATATTTGATTGACGATGCTAGCATAAAAGATTTGTTCTATGACACATATTTGCTTCAGTGATTGAAATGATGTAAAAAATATGGCAAATGAGGACATTCAAGATAAGAAATGAGGCATTTTTAATTAGATGAAGTCGCCATTAAAGAAAGATTAAAATTGTAGGTATTGATTTTGTAAATTGAAGAGAATTGAATTTGTGAAAATAATCGCAGCAAAGAAACCCTAAAACTCACTCAATACCATGTAAGCTTTGTCAAAAAAGAAGACAAAATTAATCTTAAGGAAATTGTGATTTTTTGTATCACATTATAGTCAATTATGAAAGGTAGTATATATACTTGCCAAAAGGAATCTTTACACGTAAAGTTAGTAACTAACTAGTAACTTTTCTTGAAAGATTACACTCTTCTTAATAAATGGTGATGGAGATTTGGGGATGAATGTGATAGTCTATAGAAGCGAGTGATCGTGGAAAGGAATGATGGTGACTTGATGAGCGTGCTTCCAAATAATTCAAGTTATAAGAATTCTTCCTTAATTTGGAAAAACATAATTAATCCTCTTTCTTCTAATGTTACATATGCTAATAATTTGAAAGATTAATTTTGTTGTGGGAGATGGTCTTAGTATTAGTTTCTAGTGAGATAAGTGAATAAGTAATGACTTTCCAAGGATTTATGCACTTGCTTTGCTTAGAGAAGAAAAGTTGGCTGATTTCAGAATGTGGGTTGATGAGATTTGGTTATGGGATGTTAAGTTAAGAAGAAGGGTATTTGATTGGGAGGTTGAGTAGTGGGTTTCATTTTGTAATCTTCTTAATGATAATCCTCTCAATTAGGGGGGTGTCAGATAAGCTTATTTAATATGACAGTACTAGTGATTCTATTCGCCTAAATCTTTTTGTAATGTGGTTATTAGTGGTCATGATTTTAGAAATAGTATATGGAAGCTGGTTTGGGTTAATCTTGCTCCACCTAAAATTTAAATTTTTTGTTGGCGGTTGTTGAAACGGAGGGTGGCCATTAAAGGAGAATTACTTAAGAGAGGATTGATTTATGGAAATTCGGCTTTGTGTGCCATTTGTAATAATGAGGTGGAAATGATTGATCATTTATTTATTAATTGTAGAGAGAGTTGGCTTTATGGTCTTCATGGTATAAAGAATGGGGCATTAATTAGGTGGGTCTTAGGGATATTGTTTCTTTCTTTGTTATTTGGAATGATTTTTTATTGTCAAGGAGTAATGTTTTGATTTGGCACATGGCTTTCTTTTTCATTATTTGGTCCATTTGGCTCCACAGGAATGAGATTATATTCAATGGTAAGGTTTTGGATAGTTAGCAAGTTTTTTATATGATGAAGTTGAGAGTTAGGTAATAGACGATGGCGAAATGGCCAAAGGAAAATTCCTTAATTCTGTATATGATGAGAGCTCTGTCTGATGCTTTTTACTTCTATATATTGTGGTACTAGTAGGAAAAAGGTGTCATGGAAACCTCATTTGAAAGGATATTTTAAAATTTAATGTTGATGGAGCTACGAGGAGATGTCCGGGTGAATCTGGTGTTGGAGGTGTACTTTGAGAGATGGTGGTCATGCTAAAATTTTGTTTTCAAAATCCATTGGTGTGGGTGACTCGAATTGGGTTGAGATTCTTGTGATCAAAGAAGTCTTTGTTCTGTTTGCTGCATCTCAATAGACTACTACTCATGAAAATCAGATTCTACCAATGTTGTTTCCTAGATGTAATGTTCTGATAAGGTTCCTTGGAAAATTATTAGAATTATGAACATAATCTCTAGTTTTAAGAAAAAAGTGGCTAAATGGTCTAGTATTCATACTCCAAGATCTGCCAATCATTTAGCCGATCGTCTTGCAAAGGGTGGTGTGCAACGGGCAGTGGATTTGATGATAGCCTACAATTGATGCTCTGTTGTCACGAGTTTGATATTTTTTTGAGCTCTATTTGTTTTCTATCTAGTCTTTGCTTCTTATTGCTTTTGATTCTTCTCTGTTGCCTCTATTTTTTCTTTATTTTTTTGTTTGTTCAGGAATTGTTCGGTTTTTTATTTTCTTCTGTTTCCTTTTGGGTTTTGTTATTTCTGTTTTATGGTTCTCAGGGTTTTGTTTTTTGATGTACTTCTTTGATTTGGGACTTATCGTTCTAGATAATTCCATTTTGCAATAATATTCTCTTTGATTTTCAAAAAGAAAAATAATTAATTACTGAATAACCATAACTAATCAAGCTTTTGTTTAACTGATCAGACTATTATCATGTGTGTATGGCCTCTGATAAGCTAATACCCCATTTTCTACATGGTTCAACATATCAAGGATTGGAAGCTATATTAGACGAAGAACTTAATCTAGCTCGATCAACAGCAACTATTTGATTGAAGATATTAGTTTCAGGAGTCTGCACATTTAAAGTATGCCCTTCCTAGTTTTGATCAGTTTCAGCAATCTTCCTCGGTCGATTACTAAAGAAAATCGATTTGATTGGTTTTGGTTTCTCCCAAAACTGAAATCGACCTATGCTCACCTTCACTTGTTATGGCATCAAATAACAAATTTGTACTGTAAGTGATTAAATGTTCAAACTTTAAATAATTTTTTATGCCAACATTTTTCCTTTTTCTTAAAATTATACCTGACAAGAAAACAAGAATCCAATAATTTCCTAGATAGGCATCCTAATCATCTCAATCATCGTATTTTAGTTTGTTAATTCATGGAAGTAGAACCGATGACATTAACAATTGTTTGTAAGTTCTAATACTGCAAGGAGATATAAGCAACAGATTTATATCTCGATGCATCTGCATTTGATTGGATTAATGAGCTAAATTTAATTTGGGCAATCTTTGAAATAATAAACAAACAAATTTCCAATAAAGAATGCTACAATTGATAACTACTTTAAAATACTGACTGCTGATTTCTTTTCCCATGCATGTTGCAAAGAAAAAAGAAAAAGACAGACAAAAGAGAAATGAACAAAAATACTCTATGACCATCATGGGCAAATGATATAATCATCGGAGTAGGAGAACTTGCGGTAATCGTAAGGATCCAGCTTGTTATGGCATGGAGAATGCCCGGAGGGAGGCACTGGCCCTCGAGGAAGCTGGGTGTCGAGCAACTGTCCAAAACTTTTAGTACCTTTGTTTATCGGTCGGATGCATCCTCCCATGGAAGCCTTGGCCAGTAACAGAAGAAAAAGGACGATGCCAAGCCTCAAGCACTCGAAACATTTGTCCGAAGATCGCATCGTTACTTCCTTTCGGTTGTTTCAACTGCCGTAATAGAATTTGTGCGACAAAGGGGATTGATATATATAATGAATCAGAGAAAGAGCCAGCGGTCGGATTTAGATGCCGTTTGTATTAGACCAGAAAAAAAGGTTAGTGGGAAATGCTTTTCTATGCATATAATTAATCTAGTGTTGAAGAGTGAACTATGTTTTCTTTTATTTAATGATAATTTTCAAGAGAAAGTCATAGCCGAACAAATGCACCAGCAGCCAATTTAGAAACACAGTAAACACTCATCTTTGAAATTCTAGTTCCAATATTATTTCCAACTCTCTGCGGTCTACATTTCTACAAGGCTAACTAAAATTTGCTTTTAGCATCAAACGAAAAGTCTGCTGATTTGTATAAAGAAGAATGGACATTTTGGACGGATCTAGAACATGAATAGTTTGTGTATATATCTTCAAAACTATGAAACGCAGATCGATCTGGGCATTTAGAGTACGCATCCGGGAAAATTCTTCAAGATTATTAAGGGTAGAATATTACTTGGATTTGTAATTTGCTCCTCCCAAGGTTTTGGCCTCAAATAAAATGAAATCCTTGGATATCTTATAAATGTTCAATGGAAAGAGGATCAAGTCATTCCAAAGGAAAAACCAAAGCCATGTAGTCACCAACCATCAGTTTTAAGGATTTGGGCTTGGGCTCTTTGTAGGTCCCACAGGCTGTCTCTATGGACGGAGGCTGAAGGACAGCTAAAAGCACCATGGCCCACTACAGCTTTAACTGATACGCCGCTTAAGATTTTTCATTCTTCCGCTTCGCATCCGTTTAATAACTAAAAATATAATTTATTGCAAAAAATTTTGTGTAAAATATTTTATTGAAAAATTTAATATTTTTTATTATTTAGTTAAATCATCAAAAATATTTTCAATTAGTTGAATTGTCTTATAAAAAATATTTTCTTTTATAACACAGTAAAAATATTAAAGTTACTCCATTATGCAATACATTTAAAACATTTGTTTCAATATTAAAAATATTATATATAAAAAAATATTTAACTATTTTTATTTATTTATTTATTTCTCATTATATTTTTATATTGATTTGTTTATCAAGTCAATAAACCATAAATTAAAAATTAAAAGTAAAGAAAGGATTTCATGTGTAAAAAACGTATTTCTTATTTTGTATAAAGTATTTTTAATTAATCTTAACTATTGTGTATTAAATTGAAAAATATAATATTTTAGTAAAAATAATTATAGTGATATGTTTAGGACAATGTATCGGTCGGTTTCGGTTTCAAGAGAAATAAAAACCAACAAAATCGATGATAAATTTTAACTGATCAAAGTCGACTAACCTTAATGAGAAATCGATCAACTGAAACCGACTTTGGTTTCAGTTAGTTGAAAGTTGAGATGGGCTTGGGCTGAAATGGTACAAAATTGATAAAAATTGAAAAAATTGTATTGGGTTTAAACTTAAAATTGTGTCAAGCCCATATTTTTAATTGAAAGCAAGTCAATATTATTTAAATAAGTAACCCAATTCATATGATTTATTTTCAATTATATAAGTAAACAGTACATAATTTTTTAATAAAAAATAAACACCATATTATTTATTTGTAAGAATGAAAAATTAATAATTTATTTGTTTAAAGAAAATATATTAAATTGGCTAATAAATTAAATAAAATGATAAGGGAAGAAACATTTTCATAAATCATATATAATATGCAATACAATTTAGTTAGTTATGCAATACAATTCATCTCAATGTGAGAAGTACAACATAAATTAATAAATTGTACATATTACAAATCCCTAAAAGTTAAAAGTTACACAACATAAATTATTAATTTTCAAAACATAGATTTAATGGACCTTTGACCTCCAACTCCAATTTAGCAATTTTCCAAAATATGTTCATAAAAATGCTAAAATATAAAATAATTAGTGTAAATGATTGTATTAAGATAATTTAAATAAATTATAAATGTTAATATGCATAACACTTAATAATAACATTACTTGAAGAATTAAAATAACTGATAGGAATAATACGTTACTTAGAGTCAGACCCAGACTCAGTCCTAATCTCACGTATGGGCTCCAATGTAATGTTCGGTAAATCGAAAAGATAAAATAACAAATATGGTAAAATCTTTAATCAAAGAACTAAAGAAACAAAGAAAGAAATTGAGAAAAAAAATAATATTACATTATGGTAAATTAAACAAAGAACTAAAAAAACAAAAAAATAATTACCAAAATCAAGTTTATTGGTCTCATCCAAATCATCCTCAATTTGCTTCGGATTACCACGTGCTTTTCCATTTAGCTAATCTTGAGCACAAATAAGTGTTTGTACAACCTTAAGAGTCAAAGAACTCCTATATGCATCAAGCACACATCCACTGGTACTAAAAGCGGATTTGGAAGCAATTGTTGATGTGGGAACCACTAATACATCACGAGTAATGGCAGTACGTATAGGAAACCTATGCTGATTGAGTTTCCACCACATGAGAACATCAAAGTCAATATCCTCATCATTATCCACCGACTCAAATAAATATTTATCCAAATTCGATTTCTACTCCTATAAGCCATTGTTTAACCGATGCTGTTAAAAGCACTTAATCTTTTCTTAATAGTTATTGGCTTCTTACCACTTGAAACAACAACACTATTGTGCCCCCCTTCACAACCGAGGACTTGTCTCATTGACATTTGAGACTCTTGACCACTTTCACCAATGTGAGATTAAGGTTGAGGCTGCAACATATTTTATAACATTAAAATAATTTATCCATTGTTCTTTTCACAAAAAAAAAAAAACATTAACAAAGCTTGCTCGGTAGAATACATATCTTGTAAAATAAATTCAACTTAAGCAAGCTTTTTCCTCGGATCAAGAATCAAAGTAATGTACAACACCAAATTCATTTTTTTCACATTCCCCCAATACTTGCTAAATTTAGCTTTCATTCTCATTTCTATAGACTTCAAATCAACATCATCACTTTGTTCCTTTTCAATCAAAGTGCCATACACATCAAAAATAGAATCAAGGAAAGAATTGACTATGACATAACATGTACTTGAAACATTCATAATCATATCATTAAACTCTTTCAAGAGAAGAAAAATCCTCCTAACAATTGCTCAATCTTTATGATTGGGCACCCCATATACATTCCTTACTAACTCACTTCTATAACTACTAGTACAATATTATTGAAGGATCTTTTATTTATGGGATTTATTCTTTTATATAATCTTTGCTTATTAAGCCTTTTCTTTACTTGCACTCCATGGAAGTCTAGGATTAGAAAACTTCCTTTTATATTATTTACTTTACTCGCACTCCAAGCAAGCCATGTGTATATATATACATAGACCTGTCAATATGGGCCGGCCCGGCCCTAGCCCTTGTGGGCTGAAAAAATA
>NW_018397266.1:3232943-3342950 GCF_002168275.2 Theobroma umbraticum
GGGCTACAAAATGTTCAACCCAGCCCACCCCTTGCTAGCCCATGGGCCGGGCCGAGCTAGCCCATTTTTTTCAAAAAAAAAATATTTTTACTACTCATCAATACAAGTATACAACTATACTATGATTTAGTCCATAAATTAAATAATAAAAACATATTACAAACAAATAAATTACATCAAAAATAAATAAGCAAATACATTACATCAAATATAAATAAAATTTCAAATTTCAATATTTAGCCCACCCCTTGTTAGCCTATGGGTTGGGTTGGGTCAGCCCATTTTTATATTTTTCAAAAAAAAATTAATTTTTATAATTTTACTTGATAAATTTTTTATTAATAAAATTGTTCTATGATTTAATTCATAAATTGAATAATAAAAACATGTTACAAATAAATAAATTACACCAAATATAAAAAAATAAATAAATTACATAATAAAGTTTAAATCTTTAACACAAACTACTATCTTATAAACATAAGTATATAACCAAATAATAAAAATTTCAAGACTCATTTATATCCTCCTCAATCTTCATTCTCAAGTAAAACATTTAAATCTTATTTAGACAACAATGATGTCTCAAGGTCTGAATTATTATCAATTTATCATCTAATATTCATTACCATAAAAGAAAAAGAGATAATAAGTTTTAATTTAAATTAAAATTTTTAATTTGACAAGTTAAGATTAAAGACATTGAAATATATAAAATAAACAATACTATTGGTAACTAAATTATTGATTTTTCATAATTAAATATATAAAATTATTAAATTAATTAAAATTATTTTTTTAGCCCATGGGCTGGCCCTGCCCCAGCCCACATCAGCCCACTGATTTCGTGGGCTGGCCCATTTAGGCCCGGTTCAAATATGGGTCAAAAATTTTCAACCCAACCCACCCCATATTTAATAAAAAATGGGCCGGCCCTATGGGCTCGGCCCATTTTGACATGTCTATATATACATATATATATATATATATATTCATCTTGTTAATGAAAAGTAAGGGTTTTTCTAACTCTATTCTTTTGAGTCATTATATTTTTCAAATGCTCAAATAGTGGAAAAGTCATTTCAAATTTCTTAGTTGTATCTAACATAAAAAAAGTAGAACTTCATTTGATGCATACATTTAAACACAATAAACACTTACTATCAACTCTTGCACTAATAGCACATTCCTTAAACTTAGTTAATCTAGAACAAGATTATTTAACATATTTTACTGCCGGTCTAACACGAGTAATTGAGTCATTTGTATCTTTTAATCCATCAATCACAATAAAATTAACAATATGTGCAACGTATTTTATATGAAAAAATTTACCTCTTAAAATACTATTTTCGACAATATTAATTTTTTATTCAAATGTCTTATTGCAACATCATTAGAACTAGCATTATCAATAATAATAGACAAAATCTTTTGAATCTCCCAATCAACCAAACATCTATTAATTGCCTTCTCAATAGCTTGACTTTTGTGACTAATAATAAGACAAAAGTTCAAAATTCTTTTTTGCAACTTCCAATCTTTATCAATAAAATGAGTAGTCAAACGCAAATAATTAAGTTTTTGTACCGAAGTTTATGTGTAGGGGGTGACACATATTCTACAAGGTCATGATCTTAAAAATATTTTCATACAAGTTTTTTCATCAATACAAACCGTATAACAATATTTAGCAATGGTCCATTGTGATGATATATTAAAATTAGGACATCCTTATTTCATGTGTTTCCTATACCCTTAACTCTTCATAAATTTAAAAGGTAATTCATCTATAATGATCATATTAACTAAACTTTTCCTAATTGCATCTTTATCAAACTTCCAACTACTCAAAGACCCATCTTTTGATGAAAAAACTAATTCCATTTGATTACTCTCCTCATTAGCAGGGAGCATTTTCAACTTCGAACAAACATTAACGTGATTATTTAAAAAAATGTTCCATTTTTTTATCAGTACATAAAACTTTATCACAATGAGAACATCTAGTCTTATGATTACCTTTATCATCAACAAATTTTGTGAAGTGATTCCGCACAAGCAATGATGTCTTAGATAGTTCGTTTTGCTTTTGCAATTTAAAGCTTACTGCTTCAGTTCTTACATTACTTTCAATAGCTCCTGCATCAACATAAGGTGTAGTTGTTGTGTTATTTGTTGCCAAATTTATGTTCTCTTCACTTTCATTTGACATCTATAAAATAAATAAATTAATCATCATATAACTAAGTAAATTTGGTATGTCAAAGTGAAAAAGAATAATATTACCAAGCATAAACATAACAAAACAAGCAAAACAAAATGTTGAAGAAATTGTTATGAGTGACTCGGTACTATTAAACAAATATAAACATGCAATTTAAAAAGTGAATTTTACTTTTAAAATTGCATTTTTACATTTGTTTAATAATACTAAGTCACTCATAATAATGTCACCTTTTAAATTACATGTTTACATTTGTTTAATAGTATCAAGTCACTTCTAACATTTTCTTCCTACTAAATGTGGTACAAAAAAATACAATGACCTGTTATATTTAACAAAATTTAATTGATAATACAATAATGACATTTAATAAAATGTTATGAGAGACTTGTTAGATATTTAGTAACATTTTAATAAAATTTATAAAATTTAATTTAATTCAACTCTAGTAATTGTATTTATTTCGACTCTACTAAATGTGATAAATGGTCTTGTGTTTAATGGTTGGACTACAGATAATCTTGTTTGAGGATAATGTAACAAAATATCAATAACATTAATGAATATAAAACTAAGGTTGTACACATGTTGAAATTTCGAAGTGAAGACTTACTAAAGTTTAAAGAGAAAAATCAATAGCATCAAGAGACTAATGTAATGGTCTTAAGCTACATACCAAAGAAAGTTCTTAAATTCCCTTTATTTTTTTCCTATGAAATATGTCTACTGTCCATAAAACAATATCCAAATTCCAGAGAGAAAAAATGAGCAACCTTTGAAAATCTCTCATAACAAAAGAAATGCCCATCAAAGAAAAGAAAAAGAAAAAAAAAACAACCCACCAACTAATCTCTTTCAAAACACTTCTCGATAGTCTACTTTTTCATAATACCAACACAGCTTTCATCATTTCATTTCACTACAAACAAATACTTAAACAAACTTGAAATAAAAATGACAAAAGGAAAATAAAACTTCTTTTTTGCTTGTTTTATGGTAACCTCTCTCTCTCACCTTAACACGATTCTTTATGGTCTAAAGACAAAGGCAGGAGATGGCCAGCGAGGAGAGATGGCTAGTGAAGAGGAAGATGACAGTCAAAGTTTGGAGATGGCAATGGGTCGACAAGTGAATGAAGGTAAGTTGCTTGGTTTTTATGGTTTTAAATTTTAGACAAAGGGGAAATCGAATGTTGGGGGAGGGGAATTAGGGAAGGAAGAAAAAAGAGTTGAAGGGGGCATTAATGAGGGATAAAATTAAAATTTTAATTCTCCCTCTATTATTCGGTCGACTCGGGTGAAGAGGTTGTATCTTTGGTGACTTAAGTGAGACATCTCAAAAATTAATGATTAAAATCGGTGCCACAATTGGCATAAAAAAATCAAGTCGGTTTTGGTCGCAGACTTTGATTGCGGTCCATTGCTCAATTGCAATTGATCGTTGCTCAATCCTAGATATGTTCGATATGAAATAATTGAATAAAAACAAATAAAACAAATCCAATTGTTCTAAAATCTGATAAACAAATGGAAAAAAATAATAAAATAAGTGAAAATAGTAAGAAGTCTAAAGCATAATTTCACTATTCTTAAAGATAATTTCTACTTTTTTGGAGTATGTAACTTGACACATAAAGACTATAGCAGTTATCCTGCAAGATTCAGCAAACCTTTTCTTATTAATTTACACAAACTAATAAGGGATAACAGGGACAACAAAAAACATTTCTAGAAAAAAAACCCAATAGGAAAGCAAGAAAAATAGAGAAAATATGCAAAGAAGCTTTAAAAGAGATGAGAGAACTATTGGTGTGTTGTGATTGAGGTAGAAATGATTGTATTTATAGGCTGAGTAAAAAGTTAACATTACAAAATATCAAAATAAACTATTAAAGGTTGAGGAAAAATAATATTATACACCAAGGTACAAAATTATACGTGGGCCTAACCCACGAGTATACTCACGCATAAGGGGAGAATCTGCATTTTCTTAAGGCTTGACTCGTTTTCTTATACGCGCGAACCCATTTCTTTTCTTGCTTGCAACAAGCTTATTATAGGTTTTCATATAAAAAGCACTCATTTCTCTTGTACCTTGGCAATGTGGAATGTTCAAGCCTTATAAAATACACTATTTTTTTAGCAATTCCCACATATTTCATAAGGTTTCATAAGAAGTTTTTGTTGAGTCATAGTTTATTTAAGCGTAATGCATTGTGATTGGTGCTTTTTAAGCTATGAACCAATCCCAAAAAGAATGAAACATAAATCATAAATTTTTTTTAAAATTTATAACTTGTATGAAATAAAAATTCTTTATGTAAATATGAGTTTCATTAATCACATTACAACCCCACAATTTTTACCATTTAATGCGATTTTGTGCGAATAAACCAAGCACGTGCCTAGTTATACATAAGTACTCTAGAGAATTTGCCACTATTCTCATAAAGGCAATCCCACTCTATACTTATATAGGTGATTTCATCAAGTGTATACTATAGTTTAATACACTACACATAAGGGATATGAAACTCATTAATAATTTAACTTAACCTCTCATTCATTGCAGTTTTGCACTATTAACACACCATAATAGGAACAATGATTTTTTTAATAGTGTATCAATTTATTAACAAATAACTTATTATTATCCATATGAATCTAATTCATGGGATCTCCAATCACATAGGTTAGGTTACTATTATTGTTGATCTTTCTGAATTGGCTTAAGTCCTATTCCCCTTTATGTATTATTAATTAATTTTCTTTCCAAAGGTTTAGTCAAAGGATGGGCCAAATTCAGCTCTGACTTCACATAATTAATTGCATAATTTCATCTTTAAACAGTTGTTTTACTATATCATATCTCAAACAAATGTGTCTATTCATTCTATTGAAAGTTTTATTCTTTGCAATGGCTATTGCCACCTAACAATCACAATATATAGACATAGAAGATGTTGGTTTCATTTCTAACGAAATATCAGCTAAATGGTTTCTTAACCACTTAGCCTCATTGTCAACCAACTCTAAAGCTACAAATCCTTACTCCATTGTAGATTTGACAATTATTGTTTATTTGACTGATTTTCAAGTTATAACATTCCCACCAAGGATGAAAACATAACCACTTATGGATTTTGTCTCATCTAAATCTAAAATCTAATTAGTATCACTGTATCCTTCTAATACGTTGAAAAATCCATTATATAAAATATCATAGTTTATGGTACCTCTTAAGTATTCAATTACTCTACTCAAGGTAGTCCAATGATCTTATTGGTACTTTGTGTATATCTACTCAGTCTATACATAACATAAGTTATATTAGATCGAGTATAATTTATCAAATGCATCAAACTTCTCATTATTTGAGCATAGTCATATTGAGCGACATTATCACCTTTGTTTTTCTTTAATTGAATAATACCATTATAAAGAGTATTTACATGTGTAATATCAAAATGTCCAAACATTTTAAGTAGCTTTTCAACATAATGCTTTTGTATTAACATTAAGCCATTATCACATCTTATGATTGTAATACCCAACATAACATTGGCCTCACCTAATCTTTCATATCAAATTTAGAAACTAAGAAACATTTTGTTTTATTGACCACATCAGTGCATGTACAAAAAAATAAGCATATCATCAACATATAAGCTAATAATTACATATTTACTATCAACAATTTTTGTGTACACACATTTATCAGCTCTAATAGTAGAAAATCCATTATTAATAAGAACTTGATCAAATTTCTCATGTCATTATTTTGGTATTTGTTTCAAGTCATATAAAGATTTAATCAATTTACAAACTTTATTTTCTTGATTAGGAAAAACACATCACTCAAGTTGTGCTATATAAATTTTTTCTTGCAAATAAATTTTTTCTTGTAAATCACCATTAGAAAAGTGGTTGTAACATCAATTTGATGAACAATAAGTTTGTAACTTGAAGCTAAGGCAAATAAAAACTAATAGATGAAATTCTTAATACTAGAGAAAAAGTATCAAAATAGTTAATATTTTGTTTTTGAGGAAAACTCTTAGCAAGTAATCTAACTTTGCATTTATCAATGGAACCATAAAGATTAAATTTTCTTTTAAAAATCGATTTGCAACTAATTGGTTTGGCTTCAAGTGGTAAATCAACTAATTCCTAAGTTTGATTTTGTAAAATCGAATCATTCTTATTTTTTATAACTTCTTTCCAAAATGGACTTTCTTTAGAAGAAATTGTCTCAGTATAAGTTAAAGGATCATTATCTACAAGATAAGTGTAAAAATCATTACTAAAAGAAATTTTTTTCCTTGGTCTTTTGTTCTTTTTTAAATCACCATTGGGTAGTTTAAAATTATTTTTACTAAAAGGTGCATAAAAAATTGTATTAGTTTTCAATGAAAAAATATGCTAAAAAAATTCGGCATTTTTTATTTCAAAAATAGTATTATTATCAAGAACATCACGTTTTAGTACAAGAAATCTGTTGGTGTGTCGTGACTAAGGTAAAGAGGTTGTATTCATAGGTTGAAGCATAAAGTTAATGTTACAAAATATTAATATAAACTACTAAAGGTTGGGGAAACATAAAATTATATACCAAGGTACACAATTATACTTGGGCCTAGCCCACGCGTATACTCGTAAGGGGGAGAATTTGCATTTTCTCAAAGCTTATCCCAATCTCGTGTGTGCACTAGCCCACTTTCTTTTCTTGCTTTAAACAAGCCTATTATGGGTTTTTATATATAAGACACTCACTTCTCTTGTACCTTGGCAATGTGGGATGTTGAAACTTTATGCAATATATTATTTTTCCAACAAATGATCTTTAAGAATAGGAGAGCAATATTTGTTGGTGCAAATGAGGTTTAAATTGAATTCAAAGAATTGACAAATTTGACTTCAAGGTGAGCTTTGCAATAGATATTATCTTTAAGACTTATTTCTTCCCCACCAGTCATTATGCAAAAGGGAATAATTCAAATAGTCTTAGGGATACAATAAAGCTATAGCCTAACTTCATTTTGCACTTTACGAGAGTAAATCGCTAGATACACCTGAAAGTTTGCAAAGTTATTCAGCCTTAGATCTTACTTTTTACAACAAGTAGATTATAAAAATTTGGACGCTTTTATTATTGATGGGAACTTAGGTATTTATGTTAATTTTCAGAACACAGCACTTTTCTTGCTCGTGCTTTTTCTGCTCTTGTTTAGTTTTTGTTTTGATGTATCAAAGTGGTTGGTAACAAGCCCTTTATATAGACATGCGAGTGTCTCTTTTTCAAGGATACAACCCTTTCATCCAAGCACCACTTTGTATAAAAAATATCTTTACATTTTGTAAAATACATCCTTTGAATAAAAGAATTATTTCAATAATCATCTTATAAAAGGACAACCATTTATTCCATAAAGTATAATCTTTAAGCTATAATTTGAAACGATAACTTCTCATATTCAAACTTGTGACCAGTGGTGTTTTTCCAAGTTGTCTCATAACCTTCAAATTTAGAGGTATATTTCAAACATGTCATTTTAACAAAAGATATAACCATTCACATGAAAAGCCTACCTACAATCCAATAGTCATACTATGTCACTTTATGTGACATAACTTTTGAATTAAGATAGTTTTTCATAATGTAATTAACCTTTAATTTTAAAAATATACCAATAACATTTTCTAAGTGAGATCTAGAGAAAAAAGAAGATAAATGGAAAATGTTTTACATTTTTTTATTGTTAGACATGCTACATTACTCAATAGATTTTTTTCTTAATATGTAAAATATTTTACATTTGTAACAAGCTTTTTATTCCAAAAATGTTTTTGAAAAATCAATTTTTTTTTTAGAAAAGTTTTTCAGCTTTTTCTGTCACCTTAAAAGGAGAAAATTTTTACAACTGTAAAATGTTTTATGGTCATATGAGGTTAGAGAAAAAAAAACTCTTTTGTAAAAAAATGGTAGATTTTTTTATAATTTTTAGAGATTGTGGAGGCTAGGGGCGGTAGGTAATTGGGTTAACGGTGATGGTTTTGGGGAAAATGTCTTGATTTTAAGTTCTATGAAGATGAGTTAATATGCAATATAATTTTAAATGAATGTGGTGGCTTTTTTTATAATGATAGAAGGTAGAGCTTATTAGTAGTGGTTCTGGTGGAGGCTTTGGTATTGTGGCAATGGCCGTGTGTTGTGGTTTTTTGGGACCGTGGGTAGAGGCTTTGGGTTTTTTTTTTTTTGAGAGGGAAGTGTAGTTTTGGGTGATAGTAAGTGGGCGACAACGAGTTGTGGTGAAAGGCAAAGGTTGGGGCATTAGGGTCTGTTTGGTATCAGGGATGTAAAGCACATTCCTGCAATGTGACTTATTAAATTATATTACAGTGTTTGTTTTGTAACAGACCACTGCAATGGAAGATTGCAATGCAATCACATTACAGCCAATAGATGTAATGTGATTGCAGTCCAAAACCAATGCAATCACATTACATTGCACTCTGTAATATTTTTAAAGATAATTTTACCCTTCAACTTTATTACCTTATTAAAAGTATTTTATAATGTTATTATTAAAATAAAATATATAATATAAGAATAAAAATTAAAATAAAATAAAATATAAAAAATTAACATTTATATAATATAGGTAAAATAAATTAAAATAAAATATATAATATAAAAAATATATTAAAGAAATGAAAATAAAATATATAAGATTATAATAATAAATGAAAATAAAATATATGTCATTAAAAATATATTTAAAATGTGATATTATATAAAAATTAATAATAAAAATATAAATATATTAAAAATCAAATATAAAATATTATAATAATAAATAAAAATAAAATATATTATATTAAAAATATATTTAAGAAATGATATTATATAAAATTAATAATAAAAAATATAAATATATTAAACTTATATTTTAATAATTAGGGGTAATTTTAAAAATTAACATTACATTCCCAGTAAAGTACTTGTAAACCAAACACTGCAATGCTATCTTTCCTGCATTTTAATCATTATTTTGTTTGTATACTAAATACTTTAATGTTATTTTCCCTGTAATCACATTACTTGTAATCACATTACCTGTAATCACATTGCATCGTAATGTACCAAACGTCACCTTAGAGTTTTAGTGCATCGAGGGTGGTCAATGGTGGTTTTGGAGGCAAAGGTGGAATTTTTTTGTGATTTTTTAAGGTGGTGATTTCTTCTATGTTTTTAAAACATAAATGCTTTTTTTAAAAAAAATTTCTCATGTTCTCTTTTGAAACTTAATAAAATTCACTTTGATATTTAATAAAATTCAATATCTGACAAAAAAATAACAAAACTTAATAAAATTCTAAAATGTGATCACTTTTATATTTAATAAAATTCAATATTTAACAGAGAAGAAAAAACTTAAAACTTTTGATATATAGTAATCAAGTCAAAATCTTTTTACATTACCGTAAATCCTAGTTTCAAAGAATAAATTTTGAAAGAAAAATCATCAAAATTAATAATCACAATTATGAAATTAATCTCTTAATTTGACATCATCATATTTGAAATATCCATCATTGAACAAAAAATTTACTTTTTAATACATTCTTTTCAATGGAAAAAAAATTCTCAAATTGTTGAACAAATAAAAAGGTTGATGACAATAATTTACCTCAGGAAAGAAGTTTATGATTCTCAAAGAGAACATGAATAGATTTTTTTTTAAAGAGAATATGCTTAAATTAGAAATATAATATAAAAGGAATTTATGTTTTAAAATATTTATATAGTATTAAAATTAATATTTTTAACTATTTATATAATATTATGATTTTAAAATAAGAAAGATCAAAATGTTTTTTTAAAATGTTTTGAAGGAGCTTTATCGATTTTATCTCTATTTAATATACTATAAAAACAGTAATTACTACTGCCATTGATGGGTTTCCTTATTGAGCTTAATGAGTCCAGAACCCAAAATCACGTGACTTGACCTTAACAAAATTACCCAATCAGTAAATGCATAATTAAAAAGTAAATGTGGCCGAATTAATAAAAACTTAAAATAAGACTAAGTAGGCAAAATGTTGAGTCGAAATAAATTTAAGGACGTGATCTAAATTTAAAAGTTTCAAAAAAATTAATTAAGTTCAAAGATAAATTAATTAAGTCTAAAAATAACACAAAAAATAAGATTAAAATAATAATAAATTCACCCAAAAAAATGGAATGTTTACAAGTGGGAAAATACATTTTAATATAAGAGAGGTTAGATCCTTTGAAAAAGGAACAAAGAAGAGGGGTTAGTGTTGTTTAAGGGTCTAGAGGTTTTTCTTTTTGTAATTTATTCATTATTACTAAAATACCTCTATATTGGTTTTACTTGAATTAATTTTTAAAAATTTAATAATCATTTGAATTTGAGTAACTTGATACTTAAAATAATATGAACTTAAACTCAAAATAATAAAAGTTTACCACAATTTAAACCGTAAATGATCCAAACCTATAGGAACTTAAATCTGAAATGAAGTAGACTAATATTAATCCAGCTCAATCCATCTAATTATGAATTAATTTTTAAATTTGAGTAACTTGGTATCTAAAATAATACAAATTTAGATTCAAAATAAATAAAAATTTATTACATTTTAAACCTGAAATAATCCAAACCTATAACAACCTAAATCTGAAATGAAATAGAGCAACAGTAATCTAATTTAATTAGTTCCAAGTACTAAATTCGTTAGACCATGCACTTTTCCTTTTCATTTTCTAATAGATATCCACTTCCTAGGCAAAATATCGATAATACAAAAAAAATGTAAAATAAAAAATCAGTTCGACTATAAAATATTAAATCTTTACTTATAAAATATGAATTATTTATGCATAATAACACCATTAATTTTATGGATTTTAACTCCCTTTATTATTATTTTTATTTCGTACTTTTTAACCTTTTATCACCATTTTCACGTATAAGGTATATCATCTAGCACGTTTCAATAAAAAAAAAATTGAAACTGACGGCCTTAAACGAATGTGGGGAAAGATATATGTGTAACAGGTTTATCTTTTAGGTATTGAAAGGAAGGATATTGGGTATCCCATTAATCAATCAGGTAAGGTACGGAAATCTTCAATCCACCAATCTTGTTTACATTTCACTTATTTTCCCTTTTTTTCTGAATTTTTTTTGGCTCTAAGATGATATTTATGTCTAAAACCCTGCTGGGTGATCTTCAATAAAAAAAGAAAGAAAAGAAAACTTACTGAGTGGCCTTTAGGAACATAAAATTTTGATTTTTAATGTTGTTTCATTAAATATAGCGATTTCCCATATAGTTTTCTGATGCTTCTGGGCTGTTACTGGGAGGTAACTGTTAGTAGGTGACAGTAGAAAGCTCACTAGACTGTAAGACCTTAACACACAAGGAGTCCAAGCCTGGAATGTTTTCTATTTCCTCTACGGTTTTGCCTCGTTGGTGCACAACTTCAAGGTACTTTGTTGAATTATAGAATACCCTCTTGTTTAGCAGTTGGTTGAGCCTGATTTTTTTGTTTGTCCGAAGCTGTAGGCATATTGTTAGAATGGCTGCTGCTCACACTACAATTGCTGGATTATCATTCGAAGCTGTGGCAATAAAGCCTCCTTCACACCCTACATATGATTTAAAGGGCATCATTAAGCTTGCCCTTGCTGAAGATGCTGGTGGTCGAGGTTTGATTCTCATTTTAATTTCCAATATTCATCCTTGCTTTTATGGCATCTCCATTTCAGTGTTTTATATCCCGTAATCTTTGCTTTACTAAGTTGATAAAGATCTTTAATGATTTTTATGAAAACATTAAGCTAAAGGTTTTGCTGCAGGGTGAGCAAATATTCAGTTATAATTTTGTAAATATCTTCTGCATTCAAGTTATGGAACATTTGGGTTCAATAGCAGGAGATGTGACTTGTATGGCCACCATTCCATTTGACATGGAAGTTGAAGCCCATTTTCTGGCTAAGGAGGATGGTATCATTGCTGGAATTGCGCTTGCAGAGATGGTTTTTCTAGAGGTTGATCCTTCTTTGAAGGTATAGAGACACCGTGCTCTGTGTCTTTTGTTTATCCATGTGGTTAGCGTGCTTGGACCACAAACTTCCTCCTTTTGATGTACATTCTGATATCAGGTGGAGTGGTCTCGAAAGGATGGAGATTATGTCCAGAAGGGGCTGCAGTTTGGAAAAGTTTATGGTAAGACAAAATGGGGCTTCTTAGTTTTGTATAAGAAGGTCCTACTAAAATCATATGCTCTCTCCATATAGGAAGGGCACATAGCATTGTTGTAGCTGAAAGAATAGCTCTGAACTTTATGCAGCGGATGAGTGGTATAGCGACACTAACTAAGGTGCTTCTATTTCCTTGAGTTTTATAAATAAAGTAAAAAATGTTTTCTCATAATCGTAGCTAAGTATCTTTATTTTAATCAAGCAAATCTTAGTTGCATTTATAGAGCAGATAATAGGGATGGTTGTAGGAAAACACGAAATGCATCTTTTTTATTTTAGATTGTTGTGGATTGGAATTGCAAAACAATAGGCTGATGAGTACAAATTGTATTTGACCAAAAACATAACTGTTTGGATTGTTAGTGTTGTTAATTCCTACATTCTTCGAGAAGTTTGAAGTTTGTTGTTACTGATTATTATATGGCCTTGTTTTTCCACCTATATATGTGATCAAAACAGAGCCAATTTTCAATTTTTGATGGACTAATACTTGTAAATTGCAAATTACGTCGTGTATGCACAGTAAATATATTGAAGAAACAAGACATGCAATGCATTTCATAATTGTTTTAACCTATAAATTCAGTTATGAAATCCATATTAGGCAATCATGCATGGTAAATATAATAAAGAAACAAGACACCTAGCAAAATCTTATCAGTGCAATAGCTTTGTAATGTGCACAAAAGACCGTTTTAGAATGTTAATTTTTCTTGCAGGCAATGGCTGATGCTGCACACCCTGCATACATCTTAGAGACAAGAAAAACTGCTCCAGGCTTACGTTTGGTGGACAAGTGGGCGGTGTAGATCACTTCCCTGATTTTTCTCTATAGTTGTTTGTTCTTTCTCTTACACCCTTGGTTGATATTGTTGAAATTTGCTTCTTGTAGGTTCTAATTGGTGGAGGAAGGAATCATAGACTGGGTTTATTTGATATGGTGTTGATAAAGGATAATCATATATCAATAGCTGGAGGAATCAGGAATGCCCTTAGATCTGTTGACGAGTATTTAGAGCAAGAAAATCTTCAAATGGAGGTTGAGGTAAATTTTTCAGATTTTAAAATCTATAGCTAATTAAGTAGTTTGTGCCACGGATTAGTTAACAGAGTTGGTTGCAAATCTATAAATATTAACGTGGTAGATTATGTATCCTACAACTTGATTCAACCCTTCATTTTGAAGTATAAATCATTGCTGAAAAACATGTTTAACTTGAATTTTGTAATTTTAATATCTTGCTTTTTAATTAACAATGCTTCAGAGTGGTTTTCTCTCTCTGCGTGTCCTGTTGTGCAAATGAATCAATCAGTGGGTGCATTGTGGCAACTGTAACTGATACGTTAACAATGTTGTCTTTTTCAAGGTTGAGACCCGGACTCATGAGGAAGTAAAGGAGGTATTGCAGTATGCATCTCAAACGAAGACTTCCTTGACCCGGATAATGTTGGATAATATGGTTGCACCTCTTCCAAATGGTGATGTTGATGTGTCTATGCTTAAAGAAGCTGTGGAGCTAATAAATGGGAAATTTGAGACAGAGGTACCTCATGATTTTATCATGTAACTCTTCTGTTCATTTATTTAGTGCCTACAGACTTTGCAATACTGTTGATGGCTGCTGTCCTGTAGTAAATTATTCCTGCTGAAGTGATGTGTTTGTTCTTTATTTTACTTTATTTGAGGGTCATGGAGGGGTTGTGATACAATGGTTTGCCCTATTTGCCTGGCTTTTTGGTATTCAAATATGTGCAAATGAATAAAATTATACAAGATTTGTGTGGAGCTGCTTGATTTTTTGAACAATTTCTAAAATGTAATCCATTGTGGTGACTTGCCTTGACATTCTTGCTCATGTAGCTATCAAGTGCCATCTATGGTTTTACCTGATGACGTCTATTTTAATTGCCTCACTGTGCACTTTTCTGAGGCTTAGAACTGACACATGAATTTCCATTGTGATAGGCATCTGGCAATGTTACTCTTGAAACCGTACATAAAATTGGACAAACTGGAGTTACCTACATATCCAGGTAAGGCAGTGCAACTTTTTTCCTGTGATTTATGTTGTTTAATTAAACAGAAAAGTTATAAGTTACCTCAACTTTATCTGAACTATGGAGGTATTTTATCAAAGAAAAATCTTATCATCCATTTAGGGATATTTTTGCTTCTGAAGTTAGTTCTAGTGGTATTTAAAGTTGTTGGAATTCAATCTAAAAATTTAAGATGTGTCACATGCCGAGAAATATATATAAACATCAATATCATAAGATTTAACAAGTGCACTCAAGTGAGAATGGCCCCTACTGCTTGTGGATAGGATATGCCACTGCTTTCTTTGGCACCATACGGGAGCCATGTCTCTTCAGGCAGGCACAGAGGTTGAGAATTACATGCCACACAATGGTCTCTGTGGTTTTCAGTGCTCAAATCAAGGTTTTTTAGTTGTCTTTAGTAAAAAGTGCTATTCTTGCCTTGTAAGAATTTAGTTTTCTGTGTGCTTTGCTATATTATGAATTTGTTCTGCATACATTGCTTCATTAACATTTTTTAAATGTGATAAAAGTATAAAAAACTGAAACATTTGCCCATGGGTATTCTCTTTTAAGTTAAAAACAAAATCAGGCCTTTAACTGAAAACCAGTTATGCACCTGCATGCATTTGCAGGTTCTTTTTCTTGATAATTGTATTTTTTTGGGAAATTGTTTCAGTAAAAAATAGAAATTAGTTGAAGGTATCACTGACATCAGCTAATGTTTGTGGGATGTGTGCATGATGCATTTGGGTATAGTGAAGGATAAAATGCATTGGTGCCTAATTAATCTCTTTGAATCATTATAAATTAATCATTTCATTCAAAGTTCTTTAAAATGCACATGATACTCTTTCATGGATGACTAATTTTTTGGCATTTAGATGGATCTGTTTATTTTAATGGAACTATTTAACAGTAAGTTATCATTGCAGCAATTTAAAATTCGTGGTATGATTAACTGTTTCTGATGTTTGGATGTTTACAGTGGTGCACTTACGCATTCTGTGAAAGCACTTGATATATCCCTCAAAATTGATACTGAGTTGGCTCTGGAAGTTGGAAGGCGAACAAAACGGGCATGATCATTTATATTTCCGTTGTTATTGAGCAATAAGAAAACTCTTTCCCAGAAGTTATAAAGACAGAAAGAGCATGTTTGTTCTTTCCATGCTCTAATAGTGGTTTACAGAATTGGCAGACAATAAATTACTGTTTTATAAAAGATATGAGGATAATTATATGCATTGACAAAATTCTAGCTCTTTTGGAATTTATACTGCTGACAATCTGGCTGTCTTGGAATTTCTGCAACCTGATTGTGAAGGTCCTTGTCAAGAGAAATGAATAGGTCCTTGGGGATGAATTCACTGTGTTATATGTGCATTTATGTTTGGAGTTATTCATCCAACCATTCATTATCATTTAAAGGGATGTGAAAGGCATTTTGGATTTTTGCAGAGCTTTAGTAAACTGCCCATACGTGTTGAAATTGGGTGCAAGTGAGTCCATGAATATCTGTTATGCATTCTTCGTTTCCAGGAAACAATGACTCTTCATTGACTGGGACTTTTTTGCTGTCAATTGTGATCAAGAAATATTATATTCTATCTTCTTATTTTTAATTCCTTGGTGCTACTTGTGGGATCCAGGTTTTGCAATAGGTAATAATTGGTCTGTTGTTTGATTCTGTAAGGTAGCTTGGTCTTTGTATTCATTCATGAATTGGATTTTTCTCGTAGAATTCAATTCATTTCTAGATTTTGGGGGTTTGGTCATTGGCGACGTCAGTGTCAGTGAAGAATAGCTTGAACTGTGGTTTAATTTGGTTGAAAACTTTGACCATACCATGAGTAAAAGAACAACAAAATGTGATTTTAGCTTTTTAAGTTAGAAAATTTCATTTGGTGCATAATGTCTTGGGGCCGAAGTCAGGCATTGTATCTGATGATGACATTGCACTTTCGGGGAGTTTTCTAACCTTAACCACAGATTTAAGCTTTGCTTCACCATTAGTGGGCATTGTGGGTGGGATGCCATAGGACTTGCATCATGCCAAGCATATCTCATCAAACACTAAAGTTAAAATGCATACTCTGGGGAAGGACCAAAAACAAAGAATTGCGTTTCTGATAGAAAACAATGACCTAATGTCAATATTTTCTATTTCTACAAATTTATCTCTTTCCTCTTTCTAAATACATGGCTACTTTCCATATCATTCCACTTGTACAGTCAAAGGAGCAGCAACCTACTATTCCATTTCAAAGTTTGTTTTGATTTGCATTTAATTTCAAAATTTCAGAAACATCAAATTTAATTTCTTAATTTTAGATTCTAATCTTTAAATCCAAGGTCAAGTCTCATCGAATATAAATTCTGTTTAAGTTTAAGTTGATTTGTTCAATCTATTTTTTTGAGCTTTTTTTAAGCAAAGAGAGAAAATCGAACTCAATTTTTTTAGCAGAGAATACGCATATTAATTAATTAAGCAAAATGTTGAGATATAGACCATTCAAATTTCAATGGATAAAATATATTCATTCTTCTAAGTTTTGATTAAAATTACATTAAAATTTATTAATTTTTAAATAAATATTTCGTCTCAAAAAAATATTTTTTATTGAACACATAGGTTCAATTATTAGTATTTTCAACAGTTTTATAACGTGACAAAAATAAAAAAATAATTTTATTTTTAATTAATTTTAAAATTATAATTTAATTTTATTAATTAAAAAAAAAAAAAAAAAAGACTCCCCATCTGACGAGCTCCTCCCTTGGGAGCACCGATCTAGTGCTCCCCTCCTTTAGGGAGCATCAATCTCTTGGCCGTTGCTCCCTTTCTTGGAGAGCTAGTTAGTGCTCTTTATTTTTTTTATTTTTTTAAATTTATTAAAAAAATATTTTAATGCTTTATAATTTTTATTAATGATATTTATATTTTTGAGGTGCAGTGTTTATTTTAAAAATTAATTAATATATTTAAAATTTTAATTAAAAATTAGAAGAATAGAAGTATTTTACCCAATTTTAATAGAATTCTTCTATGTTCATGAAGCCACTATGTTCATCTGGATGCAAGGAATAAATGACATGTGAAGACGGTAAACAGGGCCATGCCAGTTGTTTGGGTTGAAGAGGCACAAGACACCCAACAAAGCAGAAAGCAAATGGGAGTTTCTGAGGGGCCATCAGCCACCAATTGAAGGAATCCCAAGTTGGAAAAGGGTCGAGGGAATTTCCAAATGCTCTACTAAATTCCAATTATCAGGGGGTTTTTCTAGAAAAAAAAGGGGGGGGGGGGGGGGGTGGGGGGGGGCAAAGTAAATTTAAAGGTGGCATGATATGATGAGCATTCACATAGGTTTTTGTGATTATATTTATTTAGTATGACATAGACCCAGCAGCTGTTCTCTGGGTGGGAAATGTGAGGTTTATTTGATCATCAAATAAATTAAACCGCATTTAAGCCACTTCTAATGCTAAATAGTGGGGAATAAGGGGCAAAAATTAAGTATTAGTCCAGATATTAGAGAGAGAGAGTTGGGTTAACATTTTCTGGTCACATTTGTTTTATATAAAGCCAGGAATTTCTGACCAACTTTAGTTCAGATATTTTTCTCGCACGTCGCATTACACATGCTAAATATTTTTCAACAAATTGGCGTACAATGGTTTTTTTCAGCAAACCACCTTCGTCTTCTATTCTCCTGTGTATCTCAAAGCCCACACACCAACCACTTGTCTTAAAACGACCAAAGCCAATTTGATATCCAGTAATAGAAATATCATATATATTGTTGAATTTTCATTTTTTTTTCTGTGGTAATTTTTCTTACCTTTTAGATATTATTATTTACATGTCATACTTCCTCCTAATTTCCTAACAAAGGTTACCCTACTTTTGCATGCAAAAATTTATCTGTGTTTCTTAAAATACCGAAAACAAAAAAATTGGAGTTTTTGAGGCAAAAGAGAAAGAAAGTATAAAGCTGTTTGGTTAAATTATGCTCCATTCCATAAAAGTAATGTTGGAATAATTTGCTTTTTGTATGAGGCCAAGGACATGGATTTGTATCATTGTCGGCGAGCACGTCATACAACCTTACGATTGACTAATAAAACATGTCATCCAAAAACAAGCTAAACTTATAATTTTGTACCAAGGAAGATTTAAAAATATATATATATATATTTATAACCGATAAAATATTAGAGAATCATTTGACGTCATGGATATTAATCTGTTGATTTTGTTCGCAAATCAATCAAAATAAAAATATAATAATGCTAAAATTTAATGCAATTAAGGTGTTGTAACATAAATCCTAATTGGACCATAGTTACTTTTGGAGTAACATAGTAGTAAGTTAGCCCATTTGACAGAGAAAAGAGCCTGTTTGAATAAAGTTTTTTTAATTTAAAAATTATTATGAAGCTTTTATAAAAAAAAAAAATTTTTAAAATTAAATTAAAGTTATTTATTCAGTTGTTTGATAAAATAAATTATATAAGTTTTAATTTTTAGTTAAAATTATCATAAAGAGTATTTTTATCATCTTCAATCACCTAATAAATCAAAACGGAACAAGTTTGTTTCGAGTTTATATATTATTTTAGATGTTAAAATAAAAAAAAATCTATAAAAAAAGGAAACAATTCTTAAACTTGTATAATAGCAATAGTATTAAAATTTTTTTTTCGAAAAAAAGAAAAAATCTTTAAATAGTATTGGAATGTAATTTTGAATTTTAAATTTTTTTTTCTTTTAATCTTTGTAAAAATAAAAAAATATTAAATTTTGCTATTCTATTTTTAAGTCTTTTGTTTTTTTTTTCTTGTCTTTCTAGTAGTTTTTTTTAAAAAAAGAAGTAGAAAAGAGGAAGATCGTTAGAGAAGGGTGATCTGCATAAAAGAAGGAAAGGAGAGAGAAATTGATTGAGATGGGCTATATTTTAAAATGTTGGCATGTTTAAAAAAAAAAAGAGAGAGAGAGAGAGAAGAGAAAGTTCATATCTAGAGTTTTTTTTAAAGTTTTTTTTTAAAATTTTATTTTTTAAAAAAATTATTTTTTAAAACTTTTCAAAAATCCTATTTAACTTAATTTCTTGTTTTAAGAGGTAAATAAGCATCAGGCGAAACAGACTCTATATGTACAATGTTTACTTTTTCTTTTTTTAAAAAAAGTATAAAGTTACATGTATAATTAAAAATTACAATTTAATGAACTATTATTCCATGTATTACATTCAACAAGAAAGTAATGAACAAACTAATTAAATCAACAAACCAATGTAACATTAAATGAAATCCATATACAATAAAACTTGAACTTGACTTTTAAAAATTTTTAAGTACAAATTCAATAAAAATATAATAAATTAATTAAATAAACAAACGAACTACCATAAACTGAAATGAAATCTACGTGTCATTGAGCTTGATATTTTCAAGATACATAGTCAAAAAAATGTTCATGCTTAAAATGATCTTTCAGAAAGTCAACACTGCTTTTATCATCCTAATTAGATTTGAATTACTTTTTAGAAAAAAAAAATAGATTTGAATTAAAATTGACAAGCAGATGGGGTAGTTTGACCCTAAACACGCAATAATCGACGTTAATGAAAGAAAAGTATCTAGACCCTGAGCATTCAATTTACTTGTCTACACTATGAAACGAAAAACCAAGAAAGTAAGCATAAATTTGTTGGCAGGTCTCTAATCTTCAGCTTAAACATTGATCAATTAGTCAAGAATTGTGCATTGATGGGCACCTTCTCTTTTTCTGCCGACCCAAATAATCCATCAACTGTCCCAAATTTCGTAGGCATCTGATGTTGCCCTGCCTTTTGGTTTCCTTGTCAGAACATCAAATTTGGATTAGGACTCTCAAATAAAGGGGGCAGGAAGAGGAGGAATAAGACTATAAAGAGGAAAGGTCATTGCTATCTTGGCCAGCACCACCGCCCATGCCTACAATCAGATTATTCTTTCTTCAACTAACACGTAATTTCTTCACACCAAAGCAATTTTCCAAGTTGGTAGTTTCCTTTTTTTTAATAATAAGACCCAGAGCATGCTTGATACAAGTTTTTATAAACAATTTTTGTGTGATTTCCAAATGTGAAAATTAAATTGTAATTATTATGTTTTGGATATGTGTGCAAAAACATCTGCATACTAAATCCATATAAATTAATGTGTGACCTAAACTCCCAATAAGGGTATCGTTAGTTTGGACAGTGCCTCCTAATTAATCAAGGGCATCAAAGAGTTCATTGAAATTAGCATCTCCTTTAATTTTGACAGATAAAAAATCATTTTCATTTGAGTTGAGAGGGGCATAATTAAGAAAATATTTGACCCTTTAATAAGTTTGCTCTAAAAGACATCTTTTTCAAGCTAAAAGATTATACTAGTAGTATTCATAATTTCCAATTTGGGCAGCTTTTGCTGCCACATGCAGGCTTAAATGAGTAGTTATACTTTGGTGAAGTAATGTTTTTCTATGGCGTTTGAACGTCTAATAATACTTTTGACATATAAATTGGAGATTAATTTATGGTCAAAATCTTTAAATTTTTATCAATTTAAGATTAAATGTTTTAATAGTAATAATTAAGGGTAAATTATATTTTATTTTTTATAATTAAGTGTTAAGATGAAAGGTGTTTGGCATGTGTAAGATACATACATTACGTAAACATTGCCTCGATACAAAAAAATAGTTTTGTCAGAAAATCATTTCTGTCTTGATTTAGGATGATAGATAGTGTTGTCTTGTAATGTCTTTTGCTTGTAATACGTATTCTCTGTCCACTTATCAACTTAACTCTTAATTGTAAAAATATAAAAACATTTAATTTTTAATTATTACATTGAAATGTTTGACTCTTAATTGAAAAGTATCCAACCATTTAGCTCTAATTTAAACATTTAGTCTATATAGGATGGTAAAGATATATAAAGATAAATGGATGATAAAAATACATTGTTAGGATTCTCCAAAATAAATTTTACTTAATAACACGTCCGCATGATGTTAATCCTTATTTCTACGAAATCAAAGCATTACTCTGCGGTTTTAATGCAGATTTTTATTTTCTTGACAAACCTAAAGCAGTTGTATAATGTAGAATTAATGGAGGTTTTAAGGCAAAATTCAACCCTAAGCAATTCTGTAAACAAGCCAAGCTATGGCATGCTGCTTTTGCCAGGAGCAACTCGAAGAAGGCATATACTTTTTTCACTCTGAAGAAAGCAAGAGGAAAATTGGTCAAAACAAAAGCGTGCAAATAGCTAAAATGTTTCAACAATATTATAGTGGAAATGTGGAAATTATAGTACATTAACTTTTGATGACTACTTCAACCAAACAAACAAAAAAAAAAAAGAACTTTTGATGACTGGTAGTTAAAAGAATAGCTTTATATTTTATTATTTCTAAAAAGCAAGAGTACAATAAGTCTAGTTCTATTTCTGTCTTATTAGAATCTATTCCTCTCGTATTAGCACTTTACAGAAAAAAAAATATTTTGTGGGTTTTATTTTAGTTATTTTTAATATCTTAAAATTATGTTATTTTTATTTTTTATTAAAAGGAAACAAAAAACAGAACAATTACATTAAAACAGCTTGTGAAATAAAATTCTCGTAATATCAATTAATAGAATTGATGCATTACTTCTAAAAGAATTTTTGAAAAACATCGTGGATAGTAATAATTATGGAGAGTCAATTTTATATAAAAGAATTTACAATTTTCATACAAAAACAGTAAAAGTTAAAATTTTCTCTTAAACTTCATAAAAGTCAGATAAAACTAATGAATTTAGAACAAAAGAAATCTAAAAAGCAATACAATGGTGTTGCATTTTTATGGGGGCGACTATGATATATTTACCTGATCATTGCTGAGAAAAATGGCATGAAGATAAGATATAGGGTAGTAGGGTTAGTGGGCGTCGTCGTGTCATTGAAATGATCAATGGAATAATATTTGCTAAATACAAATGTAGTATAGTGAATATATCTTGTAATTTCTTTGAACAAATCATTGATATGAAAGCACAACAACATCTTCCCGAAATTGTGAAGCATCGTAGTGATGGATACCAAAAGGAGATTCAAGTCCTTAACCTTTTCATAATA
Organism: Theobroma umbraticum; assembly: GCF_002168275.2. Taxonomy (NCBI): domain Eukaryota; kingdom Viridiplantae; phylum Streptophyta; class Magnoliopsida; order Malvales; family Malvaceae; genus Theobroma; species Theobroma umbraticum. The sequence continues at coordinate 3,255,662 of NW_018397266.1, forward strand.
AGGATTAATTCTACCCTAAAGAGTGGATGATGACACTATAACATCATGCCAAGGCATTCTTAGAGTGTATTGTTGGTGCATAATGGATCATGAGAATATTAAGCAATAAAATCGAAGGAAAATCCTCATTCTATGTTGACTATAGTTGTATACTACCAAAATACAAGAAGGTTAGTTTAGGGTTTTTAACTTGAAAAAGGGGGAAGAAATAAAGGCAAAGCAAGGAGGAAGTTGGTTTTTTCACTAGGCTTTTAATATTAAGGACAAAGGGAATGCACAAGTGGGGCCTTTGTAGCCCTAGTTTGACAAGCATTAATTAGTTTTTTATCTCTTATTTTTCATAAGGCAAGGTGGTATGGCTTCTCCATACACCAACCAACCATACCAAAAGTAAATCAACAAAAATAAACAAATTCTCACATGGAGATGAGTCATAAATGATGGTGATGAAGAAAAAATGTATAGGGGCGGCTCACTCTACGCTTATCCTTTAGTGACTACACTCGTGAAGAAATGATGTAACTTTCAAAACTAAACTGTGGAGGGGCATCTGGTGACTCATGGCAGCTTTCAATTTGGTCATGCCATAAGAACCTGGGGACATTCAACAACAATATAATATATCTACGCATACCCATTATTTTAATTCTTAACCATGATCAGTTTATTATTTTCGATAAAATTGGAATAAGGGCATAATTTAATATGATGATGATATGCTTGAAATCCTGTGTCAGGGTGTGAGTTTTAAGAAAATATTCATTCCTTGTTAGTTTGTACAATTCGCCCATCCTGCTATACTGCTTTTTTAACAAATGAGAATTGTTTGTATGTAAATAGAATAATAAAGTTGAAGCAAAATTAGTGAGACTCTTTTTAATTCAACAGAAAAGAAAAGAAAAAGAAAATCCCCATGGAAAATGCCAAGAGCATAATAGTATAAAGAAGGGAGAAAGAAATGGGAAAAAAAAAAATAAGCCTCATCTTTCGGCACTCCTTGGCAGCACACAGTCACACACACCTTTGCAGATGTTGTCTTCTCACCAAACCAAATGCCAAGCCAATGGTACCAAACCCACCTTACCTGTAAAAATGTTCCTGGGACATGCCATCCCACACCCTTTTTTATATACATAGAAATTAAGGATTAGGGTATTCGGGTTCCTTTTCTTTAATTTGGATAGCAACCCATGTTGAAAAAAAGGTGACCAAGTTGATACATATCTTTATGATTGCAAAATTGAAACAGTAATCCACTTCAAGTGTAGCTTAATGAGGTCTATCATTAAAGTGGTACAGGACAATAATTAATAATTATGAAAGATTAATGACGTTTTTAAACTAAAAAATAGTAAAAAAAACAGTACAAAATTGCCAACTGTCCTAGTAAAAGCTTTATGATGGTTTTTTTATGAAAATAAAGTAACTTGATGATCATTTCTTTGCATTTAATTTATACTGTAATATATATATTTTTAATCACAGTAAGAAATTGATGTCATTTACAACTTAAAATTCAAATCTTTATAAAAATAATTTCTTTTTCTCACTTTACATCACAAATGATAACGCTCTCTTATTTCGTAAATCTCTCAGACCTTTTTTTTCAAGACTTAAACTGGAGTTTCAGGTTATAATTTTAAATTATAGATGCAATTATTGAAATATTTTTTATTTTTAGGTAAATATGCATAAATGTCTCATCTTTCTTTTTCAAGATTTAAACCCGAAATTTCATGTTATAATTTCACGTTACAAATTTAATTCTTGAAATAATTTTTATTTTTTAGATAAAAGTGCGTAATTTCTTATCATTCCTTTTCAAGATTTAAACTCGAGATTTTATATTATAATCTCAAGTTACAAATTTAATTATTAAAATAATTTTTATTTTTAGGTAAATATGCATAATTTCTCATCATTCCATTTCTAACTTTAAACTCGAGATTTTATGTACAATAACAAGTTACAAATTAATTACTGAAATAATATTTATTTTTTAGGTAAATATGCATAATTTCAAACCATTCCTTTCTGAGACTTAAACTCGAGATTTTATGTTATAATTTCAAGTTATAGATTAATTACTATGGTAATTCATTAAATTTTTTGAATTAAAAAGATTCATTAAGCTTTGGGTTTTACCAAAAAAAAGGTACTCTTGAATTCTCTTCCAACAAAAAAATCTCATTCCTCTCATATATTTCCAACTTAAAATATATAAGATAAGATGAAATCTCAAATTCTAATATCAAGTTTGAATCATAGACTCACTGCAGATTTTATTGTAATTGTTAATGCAAGTAACTTTTTTTTTTTTGCTAATTGTTAGTGCATGTAATTAGAATTGAGTTTAAAGCTAAATCAAATGGATAAATTCCATACATAACAACTTCATGTATAAATAAAGTTAAGGAATACTTAAAACTAATTACATTCTTACCTAATTCAGTTTCCAAATCTTTATTTTAAGAAGTCTTAAATTTTTAATTTTATCCACTAATGACGAGAGTGTAACATGCGATTCATTAACAATTAAAAATGGTGTAAGAAGGTAAAGGACTACGTCAAGAACTTGTCAAAGATTCCAGAGAGGTCGGGTCAAAGGAGACCCGCCAACCTGACCCAGTTGGAAAACCCAAAATTCTGGATGTTATCAACGGAGCGTGTAGTACACGCAGGTAGAAAAAGCGTGTAAATTTGGTTAATGAAGAAAACGGAACCACGCAAATCCTACTTTACATCCCTATAATACTAGTCCCAAACATAATCCGTAGACTTAAAAGAACACTACTGTAGCTGACAGAGACCCCCCAATCTGATTAAAATAAAATGTGATTTATTTGTTTCCCTTTTTTATAAAAAGTTACTCATTTATTGCATCATAATTATGCATTTTCATCTAATAAATGATATATTTGAATTTGACTTTGTTCATTTTAGTAATAAAACGCGGAAATTCATTTCATTGTTACTTTTTTTTTTCTCTTTCCCTCTAGAATAAATCGTGTTATATGATGGTACTTTGACAATTATATCGTGCATTTAAGATCAATGTCAACGAGATAAAAACTTTACTCAAAATTAAAATTTAAATAAAAGAAAATAGACAAAGAATTGTGACGTGATAAATGCATGGGTTTTAATAAATCAACATGCATAAAAAAAATTGAGGAAAAAAGAAAGTGGAAACATTGATGCTGACCAATGGACAGAGAAAGCTTGATGATGCAGGGTCTAAAAGAAATAAAGAAATGAATTAACATTAAAAAAACATATCATGATGACCAATCAGGTACAACTCACTCAATAAAATACAACCCCATGAGCCCTAATTAAACCAAGCATTCAAATAAAATAAAATAAAAAAGAAAAAGCAAAAGAAGAGAGAGAAATATTATAGCATTAGGCGTTGAGAGAGAATAGGGAAAGGAGGGGGTGCGAATGGAAGGGAAGGGGAATGGAAAAGGAGAAGAGAGGTGATAATATAAGGAAGCAAAAAGAAAAGAAAGGAAAAACTGGAAATAATAAGAAAAGGGTAAAGAGGAGTTTTGTTGGGAGTGTAGAGTCGATGGAAATGCGTGCTGATTCCGGTAGAAAGGGAACCTTCTCTGTACTCCTTCTTTTCCTCCTCTTGATCCTCATTTTGCCTCGTATCTAATTTTCTTCTTTTTCTTTCATTACTTTAATTATTTTCCCAACTCCTCTTCAAATCACTCAGTTTCTTTTTTTTTTTTTTTTCTCTTTCTTCCTTATTTTACTTGACATTTCTTCTGTTTTCCGCATCTTCTTCTCCTTTTTCTAGTGTTCCTATTTTTGTCTCTGGATTTGGTTGAAAAACTGAAACCCCACTATAAGTCACAGTAATTCGGATGCTTGTATCGATCTGCGGACTCATTCCTGATATATCCAGGATTGGTTAAGCTCTGAATTTTCCGGGATATTTCTGGGTTTTCCTTTTTTCATTTTTGTGGGTCGGGTTTCCGTTGAATTTTTTTTTTTGATTGTAGGGTTTATGTTGTTGTTGTGGAATTCTTGATTGGGAAATATGTTGGCTGATGATTATTATTATTATCGATATTGTTGTTGTGACTTTTGATGTGTAAATATTGTTATTATGAGATTTGTGATTTAGTAAAAAATTTAGTTTGTGCGGAGGTTTTGATTTAGTTTCCTCCTTGGAAATATTTTGTGATTTCCCGGAGGATTTTTGTTTCATTTTCCTTTTATTAACACCTTTGAGAAAAAATAAAGTCAAAATCAATCAATTGTAAGCTTATAAAAACACATACCCTAAAAATCAATCGAAACCCGCTATTTTTATTGTGGGTTTCTATTATATTTTCAATATTTCCTTATCAAACTAAAGTTTTTTTTTTCTTAAATACTGATTTAGAAGAGGAAGATCAAGGAGAAAAGAGGGGTGATAGGAATTCTATTTTGGGGGTTGTTTGGGATTCTTATGGGCATACCCGATAGCTCACTATTAGATCTAATAGAAAAAGTTAGGTCTTGGATTTCTTGGGGAGCAAGTGATATTTCATGTTTCCCTGGTGAAGAATTTGGGATGCTCGAAAACGGTGTTTGCAAAAAAATGTGTTGTGAATGTGATACGAAGTTTGTTGATGAATTCTCTCATAGATACCGTTGCCAAAGTTGTGGTAGTTGGTTATGTTCAGAATGTGTTGAAAGATATGAATCCCCTGTTGTTGTTGTTGTTGTTGCTGCTGCTGAACAATCAGCTAATGTCAAGGGTAATGATTTTTCGAGGATGATGAGTGTTAAATCTTGCAAGTTTTGTTGTGATGGGGTTAAAGCGAGGCGTGAAAGTGGAGGAAGGAAGTATTGTGAGAAAGTGCATCCTTCTGAATCTCCCCGGGAGAGCCCTGAACCACCATCCCCATGTTCTGTGAATAGTGAATCAATCAAGAGTGATCATCTTGGCCGGTATCTTGAAGCCCGAGATTGCAGGTGTTCTCTGCAGGCAGTAACTGGCGAGAGTATGACTTCATTTAGTGCTCATCCTTCTTCAGCATCTACTCGAAGATCTCCCAGCAGGTACTTCCGCTTAGATGACAATTACTTTGCTGGAATTTTCGTTTTTTCTTTTTTATGTAAATTGGAGACACCCTGTTAACCTCCTAATATTAGTTTTGTTCTTGACCTTTTTTTCATCTTTTTTTTCCTGGTAGTGAATGTGTTGTTATTTGTGTATTTACTGGTGTAGGAGTGATGAAGAAGATGCTGCTGATTCTGGTAAGCACTTTTTGAGTCTCTCGGCTGAATATTGTCATGATGTTTCGGATTTAGATTTAAGTAGTATTAGTGCTAGACATGAGTTTTATAGCTTTAAGTCCGTGGGATCAAGTCCTTCAGTCAGCCCCTCTAGGAACAATTTTACTCCTTATAGAGTTGGGCATTCTGTACAGCGGAGGCAAGAAGGGAGCCCAATGGCTCAGTATGTTGGCCCCTTTGATCGAGAAAACATGGCTGTTTTAAGAAAGCCAGAGACAGGGAGTGAGGAACCAGAAAATACTGAAGATTACTCCGATGACATGTCTGTTTTTCATAATCATTATGCAAAGTCCCAAAAGCCATTGGATTTTGAAAACAATGGTCTGATATGGTATCCTCCACCACCTGAGGATGAAAACGATGAGGCAGAGAGTAACTTCTTTACATATGATGATGAAGATTATGATATTGGGGATTCTGGTGCAATGTTCTCAACAAGTAGTAGCCTTTCAAGTATGTTCCCAGCAAGGGAGAAACAAAATGAGGGAAACAAAGAACCTCTCAGAGCCGTAATACAAGGGCATTTCAGGGCTCTTGTGTCACAACTATTACAAGGTGAGGGCATTAAAGTTGGTAAAGAGGATAATGCTGGGGACTGGCTTGACATTGTCACAGCAATAGCATGGCAAGCTGCGAATTTTGTGAAACCAGATACTAGCAGAGGAGGCAGTATGGATCCTGGTGATTATGTGAAGGTTAAGTGTATGGCGTCTGGAACTCCCAGTGAGAGGTGTGGGCTACCTTACTTTTTTCAGATATTCTAAATTTCAATGTTCTATAGTTTTTCCCTTTTATATTCTTATTATATGAGTTCATAACTTGTGAATTCTGTCATTCTTGCAGCACCCTTGTCAAGGGAGTGGTCTGTACCAAAAATATAAAACACAAGCGCATGACCTCACAATACAAAAATCCTAGATTACTTATTTTAGGAGGGGCCTTAGAATTTCTAAAAGTTCCAAATCAGCTGGCATCTTTTAACACATTACTTCAACAGGTTTGTTTTAAACACTTGTTCCATTTATGCAGGTCAATAGAAGGTTTTTGTGGGATTAAAACCATCACATATTTGTGTTCTCTCTCTCTCTATGTGTGTGCGTGTGTGTGTGTGTGTTCTAAATGTTTGCCATTTGGGCAGGAAAATGATCATCTCAAGATGATGATTGCAAAGATTGAGGCTCTTCGCCCCAATGTACTGCTGGTAGAGAAGAGTGTGTCTTCATATGCACAAGAGTATCTACTTGCTAAGGAAATTTCATTAGTGCTCAATGTGAAAAGGCCATTATTGGAGCGTATAGCAAGGTGCACTGGTGCTTTTATTTGTCCTTCAATTGATAATTTATCTACTACGCGATTGGGGCACTGCGAATTGTTCCGGTTAGAGAAAGTAACTGAAGAACACAAGATGGCCAATCAGTTTAACAAGAAACCGTCAAAAACACTGATGTTCTTTGAAGGTTGTCCGAGGCGTTTAGGTTGCACGGTAATATTTCTATTTATGCATATGATTCTCTTTTTTAAGTTCATTTGAATTGTGGGAATTTTTAGCCACATATGCTTCCCTCTTTCTTTTGTAGGATACACACTGGCTGTCCACATTTAATTTATGAGCATTTCGATTCTTTAGTTGCTTCCAGTGCTGAAACACTACTCCATTTCGATTGTTTCAATTAATTTGTCTTTTGCTTCTCTGTGTGGCACAAACATTTTAGTTTGGGTCTTTCCAAATTTCTTCTGGTTAGATCTTGTTGACATGGTCTCATGGCTTTATTTATTTAAATAAATGCTTTTATCCCCTACTCTCCCTCCCTCCCCTCCTTTTATGTGTATGTAACTATGAAACTGTCGGAAATTGATTTCTTTCTACTTGTTGAGGGGCTTGATTATATGAGTTGTTGTGGCACATTTCTCTAGAACTGTTCTACTTCTTTATTCAGTGCAGAAAGTGGAAAAGGAGGAATGTAACAAAAGATTAGATGAAATTTAGTTGCCCGTTGATCTCTCTCTGATCATTGTAGGCTGTTGAGGACTAGTAATTGATTTGCTCATGTGGATGGTAAAATAGCATCGGGCAAGTAAACACATGGATGCTTGCATGAAAAATGAAATATAAATCTTACTTGCAGGAATGTGTTCACTGATCTGTATTTTAATGTATATGATCTTGATGCCAGTATCTTCCAAAGATGTTAAGCATAGTTGTTTCTAATCAGATTGCCTTGGTTCTCTTTATAGGTCCTGCTGAGGGGCAGATCTCATGAAGAACTAAAGAAGGTTAAACATGTTGTCCAATATGCTGTTTTTGCAGCCTATCACTTATCACTTGAGACTTCCTTTCTTGCTGATGAAGGTGCTACTCTGCCTAAGATGAAAGGAAAACGTTCGATTGCTGTACCTGAGAAAACGCAGACTGACAATGCCATTTCAGTTGTACCTAGTTCCTCTTCTCCATCCAGTTTCAACTTGATAGTCAATGCTTCTGCTCAGGATGATGCATCTCTGAGTCACAATCCAGGGCATGGAGGATTGGAATCATTATCTGAGTCCTATGATCAAAGTCATTTTTTTCATTCATCTGGTGGTTCCTTTCTTGATGCATGCAATGATGACTTGGCACATAATGACTGCTTGGACATGTGTTCTTTGGAACAATTCAAGGATTTGAAGATGTCCACGATGTTGCCTTGTGATATTAGAGATTTTCCTCGATCAGATTTGCAAGAAACCATGACAGAAGAGGAGAGGCATCTTGGTGAGATTCACAAAATGGCAAAATTTGAAAAGATTGATGAGGATGAAGCTTCCAGTGAATACTTTTCAGCCACCGACACGCACCAGAGTATATTGGTTTCATTTTCAAGCCGGTGTGTGCTGAAAGGAACTGTATGTGAACGGTCACGGCTCCTGCGAATAAAGTTTTATGGTTCTTTTGATAAACCACTTGGAAGATATCTTCGTGATGACCTGTTTGATCAGGTAACTCATTTCAGATTTTGTGTGCCTTCATGTGAGAATATTGGGTCTATGTTTGAATTATATATTAATAGGTTTTCTTTGCAGGCATCTTGCTGCCGTTCGTGTAATGAGCCAGCTGAAGCCCATGTTTTATGTTATACCCACCAGCAGGGGAATCTGACAATCAACGTAAGACGCCTTTCCTCTCTTAAGCTGCTGATGACGGATGAATTGGATGTGCACCGATGCCTACGGTGCTATATAGTGTCGGTTTCCGAACTTCTTAACCCGAGTATTATGTCATGCTGCCTGGGGACTATCTTTTGGAAAGTTTTGGAGCTTAGTTTTTCAATCATGCGACTGCTATCGGTTGCACCTGTGGTCATTCATTGCAGAGGGACTGCCTTCGTTTCTATGGGTAAATGCTGTTAAAGTTTTCATCTGTTATATTGTTGACAGTTAAGGTATCGTTTATTATAGTAGCATTTTACAGATTTGGCAACATGGTTGCATTCTTCCCTATTCCCCAATTGAGTATACTATCAGTCCATTTGCCCCCATCGATGCTTGAATTTAGTGGGGATGTCCAGCGAGTGGTTAGAAAAGAGGCAGCGAGGTTTGTTGTCTATTTTCCCTCTTGTTCTTTTTTTTTTAATTGCCTCTTTTTTTCTTATACCAATAATTGGTATTTAATATTGACTTTTATCTTCTTCTACAGCTAATGGTCAAAACTTGTATGCGGAGTCTGATGTACTTGACAGCATTCAGAAGAGTAATTCTGCTAGCTGTCAATCATCAAATGCAAGTGAGTTACCGAATCACATTATGGAACTGAGAGATCAGATTCGAAAGAAAGAAAGGATTACAATGTAAGTACACATAGCTAGTTACTGATATGGCCTAGAAATATACTGGTGTGTGTATGTGCTGTCACAGGTTGACTAGCTTTCTGTTTATAGGTTTGCTACAACCAGTTGTTATGGAGGCTTCACAACTTGGTCTGCAGCATGTGGACATCCTAGAACTGAATCGCTTAAGGCGTTCACTTCTAATTGGTTCACATATTTGGGATCGGCAACTTCATTCATTGGACTCTCTTCTTAGGAAGTTCTGCTGTTAAAGCTTCGTGGATCATATTAAGGATGGAAAACCTGAAGCTCATGGAAATGCCTGCAGATCCTCAGATTCGCGCGAGCCTCCTAAGATGACTTAGGTTGGAACAGAACTCAAGTTTAACAACCTTGGAATCTGTTGTACCAGAAGAATCTAACTTGGCATTATGCCCCCAGAGGAGGTGTGCATCCAGATAAAGATCCCATCTCTTGTCTGCTCTATCTAAAGAATATCTCTCTTGATCGTACCGACTACTCACATTGGTTCAACTCTCTGAAGCATCTCAGGGAGATGGCCCCCAAGCTGGTCTACCAGGCCAACGACTAAAATCATAATCTGACTTTGAGAAAATAGATCTCCAATGTGCTTCATTCGTTTGATTCTGCTTAGTTATTCCAAAAAAAAATTCAGAAGGACTGTCCCTTCTTCTCTTGCATTTTCTCTTAATCTTTCCATGCTTCTGGAGATTACAGGAGTAGGTGCGGGATCCTGTTTCTGTAATAGGACTTACTCCCACACATTGCCTCTAGAGGCTCAAAAGTTGAATTTGTTACTCAGTTCCACACCACTTAATCACCTCTGCATCTCATATGGCTGAAGGGCTCGGCTACTCTTTCCACAGAGGGCACAGTGATATTGTTATTGCTGTTTACGACAATGATCCTGCAAGTATATATCATATGCTCTTAGTTCTAAAGAATATGAGGAGTGGTTTGCTGATAATCCTATGAAATGGGGGAGGTGGAGTGTCATGACAGGAGCAAAGAAATTCTGTAGCTTCCAACTTTTCACCCTGGCAGTCATTTGGCTCTTTGATCTGGATTATATCCATTACGGAAGTTTTGGCTCTGAAGAAGCATCATCATCTGTGGGTGCCATGTTTGCAGATCAAAAAGGTCTCCACATTTAACAGTTCTTTTGGAGATGATTCTTCTGCTGCTGTGGCAAAGTGAAGTTTTTCTGTGACTTGTTATTTTGCGAACAGTTTGATTCTCTTAGAAGAGTTGTTGCCCGTGAATTGGATTTTTTGTGTTCCTTGAGCCGCTGCCAGAAATGGAGTGCACAGGGAAAGAGCAATGTGTTTTTGCCAAATCATTAGATGAGAGATTCATTATTAAACAAGTGGCAAGACAGAGTTAGAATCCTTTTGAATTTGCACCGGAATACTTCAAGTATTTGACAGATTCCCTTAGCTCAGGAGCCCTTGCTTGCTAAATTTTGGTTTTTCAGGTTTTCCTATGTACTTCTTTGAAAGCATTGTTTCTGTGGATTCAGTTGGGGTTGGGAGTGTCTAATATTCAGGTTTCATTGTAATTTTTTGTTGTTGCTTGATGGTAGGTCTCTGTAACACCTAAAGTGTGCGAAACAAAATGGATATTATGTGATGAGAGACCTATTTTTCAGAGATATCTCAGTATATGATCTTAAGGGCTCTGCAGGTCACGGTACAATCCAGATACAAGGACAAACAAAGTCTGCTAGTATTGAACCTGTTAGAGCATGCGCACGGGGAGCCATTTTTCTGGGAAGCAAGCAAGAGAAGCCTTGAGAGAGCCATTTGGAATGATACATCGTTTTTGGCAGTAAGTTGCTTCACCATAAGAGCTTGAAAAATGTTCATGTCTTTCATTCTTCCTGGTCAATGTTGAAGTAGTATAGATAGGATTTGAATGTGATGCTGTAACCAAAATCTTTTCATACGATCTTAACAATTATTCCATTGGACTAAGATTCTTTTCCCATTTGCGTTTTCTTTATAATATTATTGAATTTTTGTGCTGTGCTTTTCAGTCGTTGCTGTCATGGACTATTCATTGTGTTTGAGTGGATGAGGAGCGCAAAGAGCTGGTTTTGGAATTATTATTTCGATGAGACAATATACTTGGGACAAGCACTTGAGACATGGGTTAAGGCGTCTGGGATACTGGGTGGGCCAAAGATGGCATCCCCACAATTATTTCTCCTAAACAGTACAAGAAAGGTTCCGGAAGGCTATGACACCTATTTCTCACTGTACCTGATCAATGGACTTCATGATCTGTATTATCATTGATTCATTGGTTCATTAATAAGGCATAAGAAATTGTAATTGTTGATAAATGAGAAGGGAGCTCCCTCTCTCCCAAGGTTTTGTTTCTCTTTTATCCTCATTTTTTCTTTCGGCACAAGTTCTCTCTTGTGGGCAGAAGTGGCCTACATCTAAAACAATACTACAATGTGGAAGAGGGGAAACGAAGCATTCTTTTGAGGGCTCTTTTTAATGACCTCTAAGAAAGGGAAGAGTTTTGAATCTTGTGTAATGCTGTAGTGTAATTTTTATTCCGTGCGCTTGTGCAAACGTTCCCCGGAGAAGCAGAGTTCCTTTACCTTAACATGACTTGTTTAGAGCTTTATATTTTTAACTCTTGGAGGAAGCAGCAGGTGATCAAACCTTGGACCTTATGTTCTTCATCCATGTGCCTGCATTGGCCACGTGTGAAGGTTTTGAAATGATTGTCGAAAGTCTTAACAATGGTTGAATTTGAAAGTGCATGCTCAGTTTGCTCGCCAAAACGAGGCTTTGCCAAGTTTCTGGTGTATTTTTCATGAGGACCCAAAGGCATCAAACGCTTTTTAAACGTGCAGGTCTCCTTACTTGTGGATAAAACGAAAACATTCTCTTATTTTCAAAGTTAAGTGACCTGGCCTCAGAGGATAATACGTTAGTTTATTAGTTTGTTACTTTTCGGCATTCATAAAAAAACTCTCCCATTTATTATTTATTATTTTTTTAGGAATGTCCCAACATTAAGTTGTCTTTTTTGGACCTAATGTGTTAAATGTTCCTGTTAGGTTCATGTTTCTGCTCTTTTTTTAGTTTCATAGAACCATTATTGAAATAAAGAAAACATAGATAATTGCTTTATACTAAAGTTGAAGCCATTGGATTCGATGCCTTCAAAATTTAAGTTATGACCCTAAAAGAATGACAATAATAATAATAATGCACGTTATAATCAAGTTTGTCGCTGTTATGAGAATAATGCTTCTCTCCCATAATAAAAGCACTGTTCTAGTCACAGTCACATAGAGGTGGCAAAATGGCCGTACAGCCCGACCCACATTATTACAGTAATGGGCCTGACCTTATTAATGGGTCGTGACCCATGGGTCAGCACAACCTGGCCAGTAATCTTTTTTATGTATGATTTTAAGAATTTAACTAAATCTAAAGAAAGTAGTCATGAAATCTCAATATTTAATTTTTTTGAGTTTATTTTTGAAACTAAATAATTGTTATTATGTTAATGTACTATCTAGAAATATTATTTTGGTTTTACATTTAACGATCAATATGATTTCGAATTTACAAGTAAAAGCAATTATTTGTATTGCCAACTCTCCTACATTTTTTTTTATTTATTCACCAATAGCCAATGAGCTCCTTACTTCAACTATCAAGCTGAGTCAGTGGAGCTTGTCTTCACATGCACAAGGCCTCTCTTTCTAACCCATTTAATATTTATCAAAAATAATTCAATCTTTTTTCCCCCTCATGTCATAGTCCTCATCTTCTTCTTTTGAAAATAGAGATTTTCGACCTTAGTCATGGGCTTTTATTCCATTTACCTTTCTAATAATATTGTCAATATTTATATTTAAGCATCTGACTCAATAACTCAATGAATAAGATTCGATTTTTTTTTATTTTTTTTCAAATAAATCAATATTTTAAAAATTAATTTATTTAATCACAATCCAAAAACTACTATTGATTTACAAAGATTATTCATAATTTATGAATTAATTAATTTTGTTAATAAATATTTAGAACAACAAGTTATTAAAGAATTTCCGCCAGTATCATTCATGCTCTCCCAACATCCGCGGGCAAAGTTTCTTCATGTACCAAAAAGGAAAATCTATTAGGTATAAAAAAGAGACAATACATAAAACATATTCCATGAAATAGAGATCACTAAATGTATATATGTATATATATAGAGTCATTGCAGAAAGATTTGAACAACCATGCATGCCCGGCAAGGTCACATCTCTCACTCCAAAAGCTTGAAAGATAAATTTCTTCTATGTACAACAAACTGTATCTATATGTAGAGTGAAGTCTAGAGGGATGTGGAAAATTGTGCATGGACCATCTTCCCATTGCTTTGCTCTGATTTATTTAATTAGAACACTGAGTGAGCATACTCTTCATGGTTAGTCAAGAGGTAACTGCTATTTGGCTCCCTCCTTCACTGATTGGCGTGAAACTCACCCGTTTCTGCAAGGAACACAGAAAACTTTGAGAAGGTAGCTAATTCGATCGGTTATTAATCAATTACTTAATTCGATTTGGAGTTGGAGAAACAAATCGAGTGTCTTTGGGTGAATTGCCTTGGATTCTCTTTGATCTTTAACTACCATTCTTTGTGGGTTCTGTAATTGTTTTTTTGGTTTAATTATACCCATCATATGACAAGACGTGCATGCATGACTAAGCTCAAATAGAGTCAATTATTTTTCATAATTTTCTTCCTAGAATGATAATGCGAAATGACGTAAGGAAAAAAGAAAGGAGACACAAGAATATGTGATAATTAAAATTTTTAAACAACAAACAAATAAAAGAAAGGTTGTTCTTCAGTCAAAGTTAGGTTGCCCTTTTTCGCCGCTGGGGATTTGATTGATTTGTGGAATCATGGATAAGGAAGGACTTCTTGAGATCAGGTTCAGCTGTTTCGAAGGCTCTGCCACAAGGAGGTTTTATATGGTGTTGTATGACAAAAGATAAATCCTAGAGCATGTATTTCTTCAAGAACAACCTCATTCTTAGGTCAAATGCACGTGAGTCGAGATAGATTTGGCTTGAAACCATAGCTAGCTGTAGCTTTAGCTTATCTTAAGTCTGAGACAAGTCCAATAAAGACACGTCGATGTAATTAGCCTTAAATTTTAATTGAGATGCATTTATTTCTAGGGGCCAAGATCCAAAAGATGAGACGAACTCATTGGAAAACTTAATTGATTAGTCAAATTTTGCATCAGAAAATAGAATTATGTTCTCGACGACTTGGTATTAGCCGGAGAGAACTTCGTAGAAAAGTCCAAATTTAGGGTGCTAACTCCTAAACAATTGCTTTTCTTATTACTAGTACTTTGTTCTGGTCCAACGACTTCCCAAATCCCCTTTCTCAATTCCTGCTCCGTACGTCATACCATTCACACTTGTAACTAAACAGATAACATATCAAATATGTCAACTCCTATAAGCATATTCTATAATAAACTTTTCGTGTTTAAGCTTTAGAAAAATAGGGGGAAAAAAACAAAAAACCCAATGAAAAATACCACGAAAACAGGATCATTGTCTGGTGAAACTAACCTCACGGGCCTTGAAACCTTCTCCAACTCTTCCGTGGCTGCCCTTCCAATGCACTTGTTGCTGCGAAGACGGGCCGCCGTTTCCTTTCTGCGCAGCTTCACGTGGGCTGTTTCTGGTATTTGCCACGCAAAGTTGCATGATTTTCTCTGCTGCCTCTGCCTCATTTTTGCTTTCTTTCATCAACCTCTCCACTTCTGCCTTTGGTAGCCTCATTTTCACCCTCATTGCTCCACTTTCAGACCCTTCTTCTTCGGACTCCTCGGGTATCACACTTTTGGGTTTCATGAGGGTAAGATCAGACACGGATCTCCTCGACAGCATCAGGCTCTCGAGCCTGTCTTTAGCACTCATGTTTATGCCCGACCGAACCCTTCTCGTAACTCTCTCTTTGGGAGCTTCTGGCAACTCTACCAAGAAGTAGAGCCGCTTGGGCTCCAAGCTCTGGTGTGGCTGCAAAGGCTTTGCTCGAATACCAAAATGCTTAACAGATTCCGATTCTAGCAAAACATGGCCTGGATAATCTTTTACCACCTCTTCAGCTTTCACCGGGGTCTTCAACTTGAATGTTTCGCCGTTAATCTTCATGACCTTGGTGGTCTTTTTCCCGCCCAGGCTATTCCCCATTTGCCTAGGTGTTGTTAGTTGTAAGCAGCTAGCTAGCAAGCTTTATGTCGTCGATGTTCCTATTTTTTAGTTTAAGACAGAGAAGTGAACCACAAAACTGGTTTGCTCTTTGGCCTACTTTAAAGCATACAACATTTAAATGGTGGGTGTATGATAAAAGGACAAAAGGATATATAGTGGTTGATGCTAAGGCAGCACTGGTCAACAAAGAGGGCAAACCTTTTGAAAATAGGCAAATGTTTATGTTTGACAAAACAAAACAAAAAAGGTACGTAACATATCGCTTTCAATCAAATATTATTATCTATGCTAAACTATGAATCAAAATTTAACATATGAAATCCAAAATTAAACCGTATAGAACCAATTCAACAACCACGTCCATATGGCTAAAATAAACCCAACAAAAGGACTGGAGGCAATTCTCCAAAAATTCATGCCCCGTGATATGTGGGGAAATTCTATGCATGATCTTCTCCTCTTCTCTTGCAGTCGAAAATGGTTTACGGTAATCACGGCACGGGGGAAACCTGGATTAAGACCTTTTCTCGTTAAGATTCAAACTGCACATGTGAAAACTGACTTTGAAGGTTAAAGCTGTATGATTATCTACTCAATTTCAGCATGACGAATTGACCGTGGAAGAAAAGTACTTTAGTCTACCACCAACCTTTCTTTTTCTCACTATTATTACCAAGTACTATACCGACTGCTAAGGTTGAATTTGTCTCCACAAACGGAAAGCTAAGGGTTTCGAGGCTTAGGCAGAGTTTGATTTTTTCAATGGCAAGGTCCAAATTGACAGTCCGCTCATCAACATGGAACTCACTTACTTGTAAGCCTGTTTAATTATCAAACTTAATTTTCTCTGCTTCTAATGTCCGATGGAACCCTTTTTCGATTTTAACAGCATCATCATCTGTCGTAGTTTCATGCCATTTTTTTCCCCAAATTTTCTTTCATGCCTATGTAAGCTCGTTGAATTTAGAATAACTATATAAATTTGGAAAAACAATTTCCTCTTTATTATTTAAGTTCAATATTCAAACTTGAGACTTTCTCTTTTCTTTGTTATTCTGTAAGCAATTTCACATTGCACATGAAATTGATCCCAACGGTGTTGGCTTGATTTTGGATTGTAGGAATAGTAAGGTGTAGGCGTTTTAGAATGGGTGCAGCAAGTATTTCTCACAGAAAACTAGTTTCACTTTCCCATTGCCCCAACAGTTCAACACCTAAGAAACAGGTAGCATCTTGGTAATTGTAAGGAAAGAAATTTAACTTGGAACACGAGAGGGAGGAAAGACAAAGGAACCAACGGAAAAACTGACAAAAAAGCCAAAAAAGCTCACGAAAATCATATTGTTCATGCGTATCCAAATTTAAGCATACTTATCCATTCTTCTGGTGACCCTCTTTTCTCCAATCAACAACAAGAATTTTCCAAAGGACAACCGCCGCCATCGTACCCAGCGGCGCCTTAAACAATTGCGTCACGGGAACACTGGCATTATCCAAAGCCCATTTCCCATTACTTCGGCTTTTCACTTAGTTTGATCAGTCTTCGCTTTTGCTTTCAAAACAAAAAGGTCACGTTGCATTTGCAAGGCTTATGCCTTCTTCTACTCCAATTTTATTAGCAAGAAATGCCTGTAGATTACTTTGCGAGTTGTCCCCTTTAATTTTCTTTGAATTGGTGCTTTTTGCATGCAAATTAAGGATCAAAGTCATATATCATTATGCACCCAATTTTTGATACATTGACTCTACAAGGAGGTCGACCAACAAAGTAGAATTTGCTTCAGAAAGAATCGGCCAAATCCAGCTGTGGATTATAAACATACGATAGCAGAATAAGACCGTAGTGTCAATTTTAAAAATCATTCAAAGATTGGATTTTATCAGACTTCTTTCTGCCTCCAATTAATCAGATGGACAGCCAACTAAGTTATAGTTTGGGATTGTTTAGGAGATATAATCGTCCGCCACAAATTTGCTCTGTTTCTAAGTTTCGACTGTGAGAAATGCTGGAGATGACATTCTCAAAACAACTAAATGCTGCAAGTAATTCATTCGTTTAGCAGAATTATTATAAAGTCCATTGATCCCCTTAAACTTTGTCGGTCCTGGAAGAAAATTTGTACATTAAGCCAAATCCAATGTCACCTAGCTGTTCTATTTCAAATTTTAATACAACTATTAGAACAAATGAGAGGAATCACAAATTTACAATCGTAACATGTTCAGCTACAACATACTGTCCCAAGCACTTTTTCGTCTAAAATCCACTCTTTTATACAGAATAACATAAGGAATTTCTGTGGCTCTATGAAAAACCTCAGGCATGTTTCTCAATGTACAGGGTTATTTTGGTTAAGGAGAGGACGTGTTGTAATGATAAATTAGGATGCACTAGAGGCGACAGAGAGGAAGACTGGAGCAGTCTTTGAACGTAATTACTTTGGGTGGGAGGTGGTGAAGAATGAGAAAAGGTAGAAAAAGCGACGAATTACGACGATTGGGAAAAGCTGAAGAGAAAAAAAGAATTTAAAGAGAGCTTTCAGAGTAATTTTTTGCTGAGTGTCTAAAATCTCTTCTCCTTACCTCTTAACCTCCTATTTATACTAAATTATAGTACTTTCTTAAAAGTAGTTAGGAGAACCTCCTATTTATACTAAATTATAGTACTTTTTTAAAGTAGTTAGGAGAACATGTTTAATCATGAGAGAACGTGCTTATCATAAGGCCTTGAGAAAATTTTATGGGGTATTAAAAAATTGAAATGTAGTTGAGTAATAAGCGTAAGTTTCGAGTAAATGAAATAATACATTTGATAGAGCTGTGTTTTCAAGAAATAAGAAAAAAAAAAACAAATAAAGCACATGTCTTTAAAGAAAAGTTAAGAGAAAGTCTTCTTAATTATTTATATTGAACCATTAAGCCAAACTCTCTAAAGCATCTAAAATTAAAAGTAACTCATGAATCTCATCATTGTTCTAAGTTACTATCACTTCCCCCTCAATATAGCTTTTCATGCTCTACATTAGCTGTTCATGCTCATTCTTGGGTTTTTCTGTGCTTGTAATGCTCTTTGAGTACTTCTACGCTTGGAACACCCCTAAGCGCTTCTTGCGCTTGGAACGCTGGGCACTTCTGTAGTTGGAACACCTTGGACGCTTCTGCTGCTTAAAACACTCCTAAGCGCTTCCATACTTGGAACACCCTGGACGCTTCTGAGTTTAAAACAACCTAAGTGCTTCTAGCTTGGAATACCCCTAGCTTGGAACATCTCAGAGAAGAATGCCCTTGAGCTCTTCCACACTTGGAACATCTCAATGTAATTTTTTGTAAAACTAGAATTGGGCATCTACACTCAACAACGGCAAGAGACCATAACGAAAGCAGTCTTCATTAATCAAGAGACCAAATAAATTTTTACACTCATCAATGAAAGAAATGAATGCCCAGAGAGCAATGAGAATGGTTTGTATCTCATGCTCTCAGTTCTCGGGTCCGAAAGGAATAGAATGGCAATTTTGTCAAACAATTAGAGTCAAAAGAAAAAACAATTAACAAACTCTCAGGTACAACCACAATGGTCAGAGCTGCTGCAATTTGTGAAGGTGCTCCAACAATGAAGTAGCCTTCCGCTTGGCCCTCTCTGTGCCACTCTTGGTAAGCTCTGTCAAGGGTATGGCAGCACCAAGCCTGCTTATGCAGGCAAGATTCTCAGTATCTCTCTTACACAAAGAAAGTAAAATGGCAGCTGCATTCTCTTTGTTGCGGGGCAAACCTGTTCTTAAAAGATCAATCAAAACAGGTATTGTACTAGCCTTTACTATAGCAGCCTTAGCATCATGGTTGCTAGCTAGAACTGACAGTATTGTTAGAGCCTCATCAACCATGCAGTTTCTTGAATCTGTGAGCATCTTAAGCAGTGCTGTCACAATTCCAGCTCTGACAGCCCTGCCCTTGTTCCCCTGATAAATGCATAGATTGAACAGAGCAGTTGCAGCATCTTTCTTCCCTCTAGTGCTCCCATGTTGCAGCAGATCTACCAAAGCTGGTATTGCCCCTGATGCACCAATTATTATTTTGTTCTCATCTGCAAGTGACAAACTAAAAAGGGTAGCTGCCGCGTTCTCTCTTGCTTCCATACTTCCAGCTCTGAGGACTTGGACAATGGAAGGAATGGCACCAGCAAGCATTATAAGAGACTTGTTATTTTCAAATATGGAAAGGTTAAGAACAGAAGTTACTGCATGTTCTTGCAATGACACATCATCTATCGTTAGTAGTTCACCAGAACAGGTATCGCTCCTGCATCTGCAATTAGTATCCTGTTATCAGTGCTTCTCTTTGATAGTGATCGGATTTCAGCCACAGCAGCCCTACATTCCTCTAAGCACCGGCTTGACAGCTTACAGACCA
This sequence comes from Theobroma umbraticum, assembly GCF_002168275.2. NCBI lineage: Eukaryota > Viridiplantae > Streptophyta > Magnoliopsida > Malvales > Malvaceae > Theobroma > Theobroma umbraticum. The sequence continues at coordinate 3,275,445 of NW_018397266.1, forward strand.
GAGCCTGGATGGCTGCCATGTCACCACTAACATCACGGAAAGATCCATCACTCTTTTTAAGCCTACCATTTGCTAACCCGCTTGGCTGCTCAAATATATGTTTAGCACACCATTGATTTATTAGACTTCTCAGAACATAATTAGGGGTTAGAGTTAAATTCTCCAGCTTCTGCTGCGTTTCGGACATGTTATGTTGCCACAATCTATCCATCTCTGTATGTAAGATCTCTCATATGTCTGTAAAATCAAGAAGATGTAAAATCAGAAGCCAGTATGAAACGAGATGGCTAAAAGGCAAAGGTTGATCAGACACAGGAACGACAAGCATAGTTGTGGCGGCGCACTATACCTGTCCTGTAGCCACAATCACCGGATCTCTCATTAGTTCCAAAGATATAGGGCATAGAAAATCATCAGGTATTACTAGTGCATCAGGCTTCTTGATTTTCTCAGTACCCTTAATGGCCGCATTCTCTTGCCCTTTGGAATCATTTTCATTGATAGACAGACCTCAGATGAGGTTGAAGAGCTCTTCACTCTTTCCAATATCTTAGTCACCTGATCTGCACATGTCTTTGAGGACCCCAATTTTCTGGAATGCCATCCAGCTTTGCTAAAATTTCATGGTTGGTACTATCATATTCTTTTTCCAGTGGCTGGGGCAGGGCATTAGAAAACTTTCTCAAATTCAAAGACCCATATCTTTCTGTTGCTCTTTTCAATTGTGCTTTCACCAATGATACCTGAAAAAAATATTTTAGTTGATGGTAAAAATGCAAATCAATGAAGAAAAAAAATGAGAAACATGTAAATTCTTGAACTAAACCTGTTCTTGAACCTCCTCTGAGATTTGCAACTGATCATAAGGGATTTTCTCTAAAGCTTTCTCCAGCTTCCAAGTAACACACTGAAATTGGAAAGTGATTCTTTTGGCAGCTCCATCCTTAAAATCAACATATACCAGATTTCAGATATGTACCCATAACATATTAAGAAGAAACGTGCATAACCACAACAAAATTTCAGTAACATATGCTCTACTAACTCCCAAAAGAAAAAGTCTATACAAAAATTAACATATCCCCTCTCCTGCATTTTCTCATGATCTCCAAATCGCTCAATTAATTAGAATTACTACATTTACCGAGACAAACACTAACAATTGACAACAGTGGACGTTCAAAATTGCACTTGTAATCCCCCGGGGCGTGAAATTTATATTGAAAAATTCAAGAAATAAACTTAGCACTCTGATAGATTAATTCGATTTTTTGAGCCTAAAATATTTCCCTAATGGAGTTAACTATCAAAGAACAAAGAAATTGACCCAGTAATTAGCATGTGTAAAAATTTCATTCTCCAGGAGACAAAACAATTCACTAAATCTATCAATTTCGCATAAAATTGACCCAGTCAATAAAATCAAAATGCAGGACATTAGTAGTAGTATTTAAGTGGTAAAACAACTGGCATTGGAGTATGCTAAGCCAATTAACATATCAACATCAAGAATGGATCAAAATTTCTGGATAAATCAAAATCAATTAATCCAATCACACGCTCATTTTTTCTGTTTAAAAAAAATTAAAGAGAAACAGAAAATGGGGCTTTACAGAGGAATTGTTGGAATGGTAGGCGGAGGCCACGGACAAGAGACGCTTTGCAGCCTGGAGAGCCACTGCCAGATCAGCCGACCATGAAGAAGCAGAGGAGGAGGAGGCATCATCATGGTCAGACTGTCCAAAATCGCTGATTTCCTCAAGCAAATGCGTGAAGAGAGCTATCCTCCTCACCAGATCCGTGCAATCCTTTTTAAACACGACATTGAGGTGACCATTTCCACCGCCGACATTCCCCGAGATGATGTCGTGGACAAGGCGGAGCAAGAATGCCGGAGAAGCGTCGCCTGCTTGATGCGAGGCGAGTCCGCCGGCCATTTTTGAAAGCCCGGCGTAGGCTCCTGATTGGGTTGAGGAACAATAAAAGACACTTTTCAGAGAAAAGAATTGCCGAGTAAAAGGAAATGCTGAAGGTGCATATCGAGAGGAAAGGGATAATATAATAATAATAATAATAATAATTGGCTTAAAGAGATAGAGACATTCGCGGGGAATAGAAAAGGAAAGAGGATACAGTTGGATTTGGAATATTGTGAATTGTAATACAACAACAGCTACTAGAGTATACCCTACATTTCCACCTCCTATTCTCTTGTTGTTTTCCTCAATTTTTACTTCATTTTTTTTTCATATTTTCGTTCCGATTAAGCTAGCATCAAGAGTAGAGAGATCAACGATATTTGAATTTAAAATTTTTTATTGTAAAAAAAAAACGAATTAATCAATTGAATCAATTTTCAGATTGATTATATATAAAAATATATTATTCTTTTTTATACTAATAATAAATCTGAATGTTTGACTTAATTTGATATATATTTATATATATTTTATTAAAAAAACTAAGTTTCAAATACTCATCCTTAATATAGAAAAATAGTAACTACTAAAAAAAAAATGAAAAAAGCTTTTTGGCTCGGCTGTAAAGTCCTTCATTATGGTCATATTTTCATTTTGTCCCCCACCACAGCCTATGGTACATACAACATTTCTTTTCTTTTCTTTTTTGTTTAATCTTTATAAGGAATAAAATGGGTAATGTTTTAGAGTGGGGGATTTGGTGGTGGCCTAACAATTATAGAATCTCACAGACTTTTTCAATTTGTATCTTTTTGTTATTATTACTCTCATTCTGTTACAAGTATGAATAATTATTACATGCAACATGAAAAATACAATCCAATTCATATTATTTTGCCTTTAAAAAAATCATATTATTTTCTAAAAAAATCCAAGATGTGCAAATTTAAAGTTTACTTTAACACAATTTTTTAATGAACAAAATAAACTCAAAAAGTATATTAATTAAAATTGCAATATTTTACATTTTTTATATTCCATATTAATATTTTATTATATTCTCTTATTTTTTGACATTAAAACTTATGGAGAATTAATATTATAATTTTTTTTTTGTTATGGGAGAATTTCTCACCTCAATTTGTCCATTATTATTTTGTTGGGGGTGATATGTTTTGCATTGAAATGTTTATTTTTTAAAAAAATTTCACACAATTTCTTTTTTTGAAACCCATATATTAATCATATGTTATTTGGTCTGACCAAACGAAGCAATCAGTTTATGATGGTGGCTTAGTTAATGTAGATAAAAACTTTTAACATTATTTCACAAAAATATGACATCATACTGATAAAAATACGGACAAGCTACTAGATTTTTAACTTCTATTTTTTCATTTATTTTTATTAACAGTATAACGTGAGGAAAAGCAATGAACTGAAGCCAAGCAGACGAAATGGGCAACGCGTAAAACGGACGGCTTCCAGCTATGCGTCTGATTTTGTGACGGTAGATATTAATATTAGTCGTGTTCTGATTTTCTTTCTTTTTTTTTTATTTTTTCCTTCCCTTAAATGGCTATACATGATTTCTTTTCTTTTAATATTTTCTCCATGGGCGGAGAGCATTAAGGGCAGGCCGAGGCAACCCCGAACATTTATTTAAATATTCGTACTTTTAATTGATTGAAAGTTTAAAAATCTTCATAAATTTTCATTTTTTATTATTGATTTTTGGTTATTAGATTTTGTCACACTGTTACATGAGTGGAGGAGAAAAAATAAGTGAAAAGAAAAAAGATTCGAAGAAAACAAGTGAAAGAAGGGGTCACCTCATTAAAAGAAGATTAAATGATACGTTATAAAAAGTATAATTTAATCCATGTATAATAATTTATTTAAATTAAGTCCTTATACTTTGTTAACGTGCTAATTTCAATCATTAATCCTAATATCCATTAAATTTAATCAGTAAATATGTTGATATGTATTTTAATTAAACTAACATAACATTTCTTGTTGATATGACATTGGTTATTTGCTAATAACATGATCATGTTGATGAGGTAAAAAATTAACATGGCATGATGCTTACATGACAAAAAAAAGTGGACATGACCAAAAAAAAGATTGATGTGGCAATTGTTGAATTAAAAAAATCATTTTTTTCTTCCAAGTTTTTTATTTAATTTTAGATTGAATTAAACTTAAAATCAAGATGCTAGTAAAATAAACCTGGCATCAAAATAAAGTTGTGCATCTCATGAGCAATTTCGAGCACATACACACCCAAACACTACAAGTAGACACCAACAATCTCAAAACTGAGAAACATAAACAAAAACAACAAGGCAAAAACTAGAAAATACCAACCCAAGAAAGGACTTGTGACCTTGGGAAGTAAGCAGTTAATGGTAGATAATCAATTAAGCTAAACATGTGTGTGTAGTTTGTTTAAGTTTTTAACCTTTTAGATTCTGCTTGTTTCTAAAAAATAATGGATAATCAAGGCCCTAATAACTAAGATTTTTTTTTTGAAATTAGGGAAAAGGGAGCTCAAACACTTACTCTTTAAACATGAATATCATACATCAATAAATAAATTAAATACTCGAGTGCATCTCAATAACTAAGATTGTTAATACTATTATTGTGGGACCAGTCTTTTTTCTTTTTTTAAAATGAAGAGATTAATTTCATTACAACTACATAGTTGTAGAATCTTTCAAACATTGAGATAAATATACAATAAAATGGATTTTGATCCCTGATTTTTGAGATGAGAAAAACCCAAAAAAAGAGCTTTGAGAAAACCAATTTGTACCTGGAGAAGCATTAATCCTTTGTCAGAAACGACAAAGTCATAAATGTAACTTCTCACCTCTTTTCCTTGCTTTCATCTTGAAATTTAATGAGATTGTAGGGAGCTTTGCTCTTCAGTGACAATATCCCATGCCAGAACCCCATTTTTTCTTTTTTTCTTTTTTTTTTAAACTTTGCCCTCCTTTCCTCCTTTCCCCCCCCCCAATTCGTTGTCTCCTCCTTTGTTGTTGAAGAATGCATTTCATCAAGAATTTAGGTGGATGATCTTGACCATTGCGTTTTACTTTTCTTCTGAGGCAATGGCCCCACCTACGCAGTCCTTAGAAGATTTAAGAGTAATCTCCATCCAATGCCTTTGTACCTCATAATTCTCGAACTTCAAGGGAACTTTGGCATCAGAATATGGATGGAGATCAACGATTATGCTCAGAATCCCAAAATAGAACAGTCTATGTTTAATTTACTAACATCTTGATTTCGGATCTAGTTTAATCAAAAATAAAATAAAAAGTTTGAAAGAAAAAAATGATTTTTTTAATTCAATAATTATCATGTCAGTTTTTTTGCCACGTAAGCATTATGTCAATTGAGTGTTTTTCAATGTTAGCATTTGTGCTATGTCAGCATGACTATGCCACATTAGCATATAGTCATGTTAACAAGAAGTATCATGTCAACTTAAATAAAATACTACATTAACATATTTAACGGTTAAATTTAATAGTATTAAGAGTTAAGAACTAAAATTAATAAATTAATAAAGTATAAATATTCAATTTATATAAATTATTATATAAGGATCAAATTCATACTTTTTGATTATAAAATACGTTAGATATAGGAAAGGTTGAATAAAGTGAATTTTTTTTTTAAATTTGGAAGGATGGCTTCAATTAAGAAAATGATATTCAATTTGAAACAATTAGTTTTTTGTTTTAAATTTTTGTTTCAAATTTCTTACTAATAATTTTTAGACATTTGAATAGATAAGAAGGAAAAAAACTTAATTCTTAGTCAATAAATTTTTATATCATGTCATCTACCACGTGATATTGACATCATCAAGATGACACGTCAACATATTACATGAAAAATGATATGGCATTGACTAATTTTCGTTAGTCAATAATTAGTGTGAGAAGTTTATTTGACTCAAAATAATAGTTTAAAAAATTATTTAAATGTAATAGAAAGATAAAAATTAAATTGACTTTCTTGATAAAATTCAAGAGTTTATTTACATATTTAACTATAACCTTTGATCAAAAAATGTAATAAGTCTCTCCACTTTATCAAAGTGATTAAATATTCTGTAAGTAATATCATTTAATTTTGTGGTGAAAGTAAACTTTGGTTGATTAATAGGAAATTTTGGGGAAAAGATAATAGGAGAAGTTGCTTTTTTCAAATTTCGATCAACCCGCTCAATTTAATCTTTAATCATCAAATGAGAAGAATTTGTGGTGAATAAAATTTGAGAACATCATAAGGGTATTACCAAAAAAAAAAAAAAACACCTCAACATTTATTTTGTTGTGATTGATACTTGGTGCTTGGTCAAGATTACGTGGAACATCATATCTAGCTTGAACTTATTATTTTCTTTCCAAAATTAAAAGGTCGAGGCAAGTTGCAAAATCCTTCACCGAGGATGGACAGGTTTCTACTTGCATGCCGCGCCCTTAGTAGTCAAAGGAAAATTTATGTGTGTATGCCTGTTTATTTTGGTTGTAACGAAACATTGTACCTAGCCTCTAGCAATAACTAATAATAATCACTGTGTTGACTACCCACTTCCTTGTCAGGTTTCATCCCTATCTTTGCTTTCTCCATCAACGCAATCTGGAAAAGAGTGCTTGAATAGAACCAATCTTATTGTCATGATTATTGCTACTATTTTTCATTCTGGTCTTATATTATTTTCCTCAAAAGATGAATATAAGGTGCAAATTCCTGCAAATTTTAATAACTCATTCTTGTAAATTGTAATAGTATTTAGATGGTTTTTATTACTATTATCCCGCTAAAAAATTACTTTGAATTAGTGAGTCTATGCTGGTCAAATTAAGTTTTGATTTATACTCATGTTCCTGCCCCCACTTCCAAGTTTCAGTCTCTACCAACCCCTAATCTCAGGAGTTAATCCAGCAAAGGGTCTACTCCATGCTAGCCATAGCAAGAGCATTTTTTCCAATATTCTTGTTCATTTCTAGTCAAACAAACAGAAACTGGAATGTGGATTTTTGGGTTGATTTCGTGTTGAATCCGAAAGATGATACAAGTCACACTTCACACCCTGCTATGTTGGCTGGCTGTTTTGACAAATCCCATTACCTTTTAAACTGTCTCCCAAACCAAAAAGAATCTCTCCTTTTCTTTTCTTTTTTCAACACGCAGAATGCCAAGTTTCTATCTTTGGATATTATAATTATTGCCATGTTCCCATAGTGAGCTAGCTTGCACCCAGTTTGTTTGTTTATTGACTTTATTCCCTTTTTAATTGTTCAATGAAAAGAATCCAAGAGAGAAAAAAAAACAAAAAACTTAAACTAACTAATCTCCTCGCCTCGATTGCATTGCTTACTCCTTACCTGATCCTTATTTTTATTACCAGGGAACTACTGCCAAACCAAATTTTTGGGTCCGATACATGCAAAATTCACTGAGGAAATGTGTAAATTTGATAAAGTGATCCAAATTTGATAAAATGTCTAACTTATCTGAATCCAAAGTTAAATCAATTCGTTTTATTATAAAAGGTCAATAACTCAAAAGTGAATGATCTGTATCCATGATAATTCGATTTTTTGTTAACCAAAAATAACTTGAACTAATTAACATTTAACAATAGATCAATTGAAACTAGTTAATAGCCTACCAAACAACAGCTACAAAAAATTAGCATTTAGTAATATTGTTCATTTAAAATTTTATTAAAATAGAAGAAATTATACATTTTGTTTATCAAATTTATTATTTATTCAACCCTTTTGACATAAAATTTCAGCATTTCCATTTTCCATCACACAAATTATTTTAAGGCACTCGTTTCTTGTACCAATTAACGTGGGATCCACTATCGGAAAGAGATGATTGCGGTACACATAAAGTATTTGGTAATTATTTAAGGACAGAATTTATTAATTTCTTGATGGTTTGGGCATACGCTGTTTCAACTTTTCTAACTTATATGTACAAGTTGTTTGTGTATATATATACACATAATATACATGAAACCAGATTCGTTTGGTATTAGGTATATTAAAAATTAGATGTGGTTTCGACAACTTGTTCGTTTGGTTCGGTGGACACCCATAATTATTCGTGTCTTAGGCTCTAACAGTTGTCTTCGTGACTATCCACAAAAGCTTTTAAGCATTCCATCCTGTCTCCGTCTATTACGAATCCAAAGCAAAATGGGTCAATTAACTTGGTTAACCCATTGCAACTTGGGTAATTTCTTAGATTAGCTTTTTATTAACAAGTGTAGCACTTGGATATCTGATTCAATGTTAAATGTGTCTTATCTCTTCTTTCCAAATATCACATCTTGTCAAGAAATAAATTTATTAGTAGTAACAAATATGAAAACGAAGTAAAAAAAATAAAAAAATCAATGAAATATTGGCTCAATGTCAAAGAGGAGGTTTTAAAACCATGCTAAAGTCTTATGTTAAGTGTAATTTTTTAATTTCTTTGTTAATTTTTTTCATCCATACAATATATGATCTACATGAGAATTATGTAATTATAATTGAAATTTTACTTGTAATTGTAGTCCCATTGAAAACAAAATATATCAAATAATATTTTAGAAATCAATTCAATCATTACAATTATTATAATAATATAATAATAAAATTTTAAATAATAAATATTCAAATTAGGGACAAAAGAAAGTAAATATAATCGAAAGAAAGAAATCAATGATTGTTGCGTTTTCACGGATACAATAAAAGAAGTTAAATATGTAAATAAGTTCTTGAATTATATTAAAAAAGTTATTGTAGTTTATATTTATTTATTACATTCAAATAAGTAAATGAATTCTTATTTTGAGTTAAATAAGCTCAATTCCTTAATTGTTGACTTACTTTCATTAATCAACGTTACAATCAACAATTTTGATGTCATATTATTTGCCCGTAACATATTAACGTGTCATTTTAATGACATCAATGTCACATGATAGATAATGTGGGATAAAAAAAATTACTGATTAAAAATTGAGTTTTTTTCTCTTTAACCTATTCAAATATCTAAAAATTATTAGTTAAAAATTTGAAAAAAAAAACTTAATTGCTTCAAACTGATTATCATTGTTTCTTAATTGATTACTATCCTTTTAATTGAAGTTACCCTTTCTAACAAAAAAAAATCTAATTTTGACAATTGAAGTCATAGTTGCTTTATTAAAAGTTAGGATAGAGAAATTTAAGAATACCTAAAAACGATTTTACGAAGAGGATAGCAAAATTAAAATTGTTGTGTTTGGGATTTTTGAAAGTGATTATTGGAGGACAGCAAGAAAATGGAAAACTTTTGTAGAGAAAGAGGGGGGCAATCAAAGATTTGTAAGATATGAGAAGTAAAGAAAATATTTATTATGATTATCCATCTCAAGTGTAAAGCTTGTGCCTCTCAACTCTTGTAAACATCTTCTTGTCAAAATCGTTTATTGATATTTTTAGATTTTTCTGCAGTAACCTTTAGTAGCGCAACAATGGTTTCAATCTAACTAGAAAAGTTGGATTAGGTTTTTTTGTTAAGAAGTATGGTTTCAATTCAAAAGATAGTAATCAATTATGAAACCATAGTACGTAATTAGTTTGAAACAATTAGATTTTTTAACTTTTCCCTAATTAATAATTTTTAGACATTTGAATAAGTTAAAAGAAAAAATCTCAATTTTTAAGTAATAATTTTTTATGTCACATCATTTATCTTGTGATATTGATGTCATCAAGATGACATAACAACATGTCACATGACAAATGATGTGGCATAAAAAATTATTAACGACATAGTTGATTAACGGAAGTTAGTCAATAGTTAAAGAAAAAGATTTATTTGATTCAAAATAAGAGTTTAGATACTTATTTAAATGTAATAAAAAAAATAAAGACTATGTTAATTTTTTTTGTATAATTCAGAAACTTATTGAGTATTTAGCCATAAAAAAAAATCTGATGGTGTTGGTTCTTTCTGGGATATATTTCCAATGTAAACATGGTGACATGGAATTATCAAACAAAACGTGTAAGTGTGTGGGATATATTTTGGGCCGCACCAGGATTATATTTTCCAGACCAGTGTGATTGCACCCAGTTACTTGGAAACATGGGCCTGAGTTTGTCCATAAACCAGCCTAATATTTCAAAAGCCAATAAAGATTGCACCAAGTTGGTTATATATATATATATATCAATACAGTAACTGATTAATTGCAATTCCTTGTTTACATCAAAGACCCTTTGCCAATCACCTTGAATTACAAAGAATCCAACCCTAAAATTTTAAATGTGATTTTTGTGATCGACGAGGAATTGCTTCAATTAATTTATTCATTCGGCTAAATAAAAGATCTTATAATTAAGTATCGATTTTCTCGTGAGCAGAAAACTATATATCTATGTCTTGGGCCAGGGGTTGGACCTAGCAGTCTATCTACCTCCGAATTTTTGCTAAAAAAATTGATTATGCAGGAAAATATTAGGAGAGCATCATAATTTCTCTTACATTTATTGCTTGATGGTGTGTCCGATCAGATGCGTAATTGCATTTTATGAGTCATTATTTATTTATTTTTCTCGATCGAAAAGGGATTTTATTGAGTGTAGAAACATGTTGATAGAGTCTGGTCAAAGAAGGAGAGACCAGAAAGCAGAAAGTGATAAAACACACTCAGATACAGTAATCAGACAGGGTTGATAACTACCAAAAAAAAAACCAATCTCAGCAGAAACAGCACCAAAACAGACAAGTCACTCAACCATTAATGAGAAAAGAGGAAGAGGAGCAGCACCCTCAATCAACCACAGGAAAATCAAGTAAGAAACGATACAAACAACATGCAGCGTGTAACAGATCTCGTAATTACTTCCATTCATGGAACTGCAATAGCAGGTACAGTTTCTTGCCCAAAGAAAACTATCTATCAGATTCTAGTTTTGTCGTGGGAGAGGGGAGCACATGAGAGGTGCCCTGGGGTAGTGCTGTTATCTTCTAACTAATGCTGATAAATACATAACACCAAAACTTTAATGCCCTTAGCCTTAGCCTTAGAAAGTGATGAAGCAACCAAAACCTTAATTATCGAGTAAGTATTTTTGGTGTCTATTCAATACAATGTTAAACAATAGATATTTCCAACATTTTTCAAACGATGATAATAATAATAATAATAATAATAATAATAATAATAATAATAAATGTCTACGCTGCTTATTCTCAGATACCGAAAGTCGCAAACCGTCCCAAAAAGATGGCATTTATATTGTGTTGCAAAACCATTGAAGGAAGGGAGTTAAGAAACATAAATTTTTGAAGACAGTACTTCCAATCATACAAAGTTGCTTGTGGATTACTTAAAGTCTGACAAGTTCAAGGATCCATATTTAACGGTCTGTCTCCCAAATGCAGCTGGCCTTAACCTTAAATTTCACGAGGAAAAGACACCACACCAAACAGCGAGCATGCTTCAAAGGAAGACTTGTAGGTAAGAAAGATTTAGGAAACTCTCATGTCTCACATGGATCTAATGCTAGTTACCAGCTTACCTATCGCCATGGAAAATGGGAACTACATTTCCCTCCTCATATGTGTGGCGTATACAGAAAACTAGTTTTAAACCTTGAGGCTAATATTCCAGCGTAATAGCCTTTGTTATTGAATTGCATTGAAACGTAGGAGCTTTTTGAGTAGGAAAGTGGCACATGCAACACGTGTCATCATGAACTACGTTACTACGTTCTTTTCACTTGCCATCAAATTTTTTTTTTTTTAAATCTTTTCTTCTTTTGGTACATGCCATCCGCTTTTAGTTTTGTGTTAGAATTTGGATCGATCCATCACCGTGCACACCGCCTTTTTCCTTTGATGCATGCATGCAAGATGGTATTCTTGCTTGATAATATATGAATGTCAGATTCATTGGATAATATATGAGTTATTTGTTAAATTTAATAATTGTTTTGTCAAATATTAATTATATATGATATTATAAAAAATAAAAACTAGATTATTATTAAGAAAATTAATAAGGTAACAACTCTACAAATCCATTTGTGTAGGTTAAAAATCTAGTTAAATTTCCCAATAGTCTAAACTATAATTTTACAGCACAATATGGCTTGAAATGATGCTATAATATAAGATGTAACAGAAGATGTTTATAATATGGCTCTTTCATTTATTGTTATTCGAGTAATTTGCGTTCTAATTAAGCAAGCCATAATGTCGAATAAGTTATTGCTCACATTAAACTAAGACGGCTCCACTTATTATTTATCCTCAAGGAATTGAGGGAAAAGGGGAAAAAAATGGAATATGATAATTGACTTTGTTGAAACGCTCATGTTGGAATGTTAGATTCAAACACTTAACCTAAAGGCGAGAATCTCAATTACCTCAGTAAAAGTTCTCTCTCCTAAGCTCTCTTCCTAACCTAATACTTGGATTTCAACCAAGAACCCTACGACTTGGATTGTGGAAGATTTTGGACAACTCTAGTAGTTGTTGCATAGATGAGAAGGATTAAAAGGCAATTTAAGAGTAGATTAACAAGTAATTAATTACTTGGAGGTCGTGAAGTAAGCATTGGTTAAAAGGTCTTGGGAATTTTTATCAGCAATGAAGTAGGTGAACCTAAGGTTTTGCTTGGTAGAATGGAAGATGATGAAACGGGATAGTTGAAAATGCGAAAGGAAAATGAATTCCACTAATGCCTGGTATAAGAAAAAAGTGAGAATAAAGAAAATAAGAGGGAATTATCATTTTTCATCTTTCATCGTAGTAATCATTTAGAATTGGAAAGTTTAAAGGAAAGAAAATGGAAAAGTTGTGAATCAAGTGTTGCATATATTTACAAACTTGTTTATTATTTTTTAGATTCTACTTTTTTATCTCAACTTAGAAAGGACAGATTAGATACAATCAGATTGAACTCAAACCTGACTTTAAAAAAGGAAGGCTCAGCTTGGTCCATGAGCACCTCTCCTCTCTCACTTTTCCATTCATTTTCTATCCACTCTATTATGCAATCTAAGGGCAAACCTATTAGTTTGTATGCATAAGGGCACTACTGTTTCATAGTTTATGAGGTTTCTTTCACATCTTTCAGGGGTTCTACAATGCCATTTTTGTATGGGTTTCAGGGTTTGGGTCTATGTTTATGCTTGCCTTTTATGTTGGGAAGGCTACCTATTTTACTGGTTAATGATGCTCGGAAACTGGAAGTATATAGTCGTTTATATGTGGGTATAGCGTCCAGTACCCTATTCCTTTTCTTCTTTGATGGTGGAGTATCTTTACTTCCCATAGCTTAAAAAAAGCATCTTCATAATTTTCAAAAACAGAGAGAGAGAGAGAGAGAAAGTGGCAAAGAAGGGAAAGTGAAGTGGATTAATTACCTATAAATGGACTGAAAATGACTTACTCAAATTCAATTTGAATGGTAGATGGATCAACACTCTTGTCAAGTACCCAATTATATATCATGAAAAATGTTTAATTATCCTGGGTGAATTGTGTGACAAGCGTGAAATTTAGAAATTGTGACCTCACCTTAAGTAGTTTGGCCTGGTGCGTACGTAACCCGGTATGTGTAGAAGCTGAAGTTAGAATACATCAGTCATACATGAAGGTCCTTTGAACGTTTGGTACTTGAAGAGAAATTGCAGGGATTTGAAATGCAAAATTAATGGAAAACCTTGTATCACCTCCGACTTGTTATGTTATCCTCAACCAACCATGCATTTTCCATGATGAATTAATTTTACATATAAAACGTGTATATATATATATATATATATATATTATATGCATAGTAAATTAATGGTCTTAGGGTAGAGACATGTTTTGGATGAATGGAATTGATTTTCCGTTTTTCCTGAGCATAAGGATAGATATATGTTGATTCCATGCACTATCCTTGGATTAATGCATATTTTTTACTTTGAAGAGACATTAAAAGGCCTCCCACAAAATTATATAATCGTAATGTATATCCTAAGATCATCAGATCCTTTTCTCTTGCATGTCGTGTGGCCATTTCCGATGTCTTCATGACTAAAATTTTGTTGTGGACGTAATAGATTCTCTATTTCCAGCATTTATAACAACATGGTAATCAAATTGCTGAAGGTTCTTGTTTTGAAATTTGAACAGCAACCTAGCTGGTAGAGTGGATACATTATTTGTTACAAAGAACAAATTAAGCCATACCCATGCAAAAATAGCATCAAAACCAGTACAAGGAGGAGAGAGAGCAACATTAAATTATAAAATTAGATCATTCTCAGATCTATCAGGTTTAAAGCACATACATACGCCGCTTAATTATTGCTACATGCATGTATGTTGATGTAATGGATTTTATATTAGTGTACAGCTTATTTACAAGGAAACAATATTACCCAGTTAGCTCGGTGATTACTCACCTTTTGAATCTCTCCCCAATGTGTGTATGCACCATCATGCCTAGGTAGTTTTAGGGATTCCAAGCACTGCGTTCAGTTTCAAAAGTGTTCATCTGTATCTATTTTCCCTTCCTTTTTGGAATAATTATTAATTATCTCCAATAGCTGTCGCTTCCAGCTTTCATCACCCTTTTTTTCTTCGGTTTTCCACATGCCTTGGAGAGATGACTAAGATTTAGATAATGTGGACCTATATCCAATTCATCAACCTAACCCAGCCTAACTAGTTAAGGGTTTTAATTTGTCAAATTATATCTCCCTTTGGACAAGCAAATCGACTACTGAAAGAGAACAAGTGTGGGAGATGGGGAGAATTCCAGGTCCTTTGATATGTTGCACTCTTTGTGGTTTTGTTCCTCTTCAACTTTAGCAACGGAATTAGGAGCTGAAGTACTGATGGTGAGATCTAGGTTCAGGTTCAGATCAGGGATAAGCTCACCATATGGCTCATCCTCCAAGCAACTTGCAGCATCAGAAACTTGATCATTGTCGCATCGCGATTTCACTGCTGGATTCTTCTTGTTAGCTGCTGGGACTTTAGAACCAGATGAAGTTGCACTGGTATTGGAATATTTATGTGGACTTTGAGGGCGAGGAAGCATAGTGATGCTCAACCGATGGTTATTTGGATCAATACCCATGTTCATAAGCTTCCTTCTCAAATGAGAGTTCCAATAATTCTTCACTTCATTGTCCGTTCGTCCAGGCAATCTTCCAGCTATCAAGGACCACCTGAAAACGTTTCCACCATAATTGTTACTCTATAAAAGAATAATAGGCATAAGTATAGGAACAAGCTCTATATATTGTTTAAGCGTTTCGGGCTGTGTAACCCAGGTTAGAGATTCATAACTTCGTAATGCATGCCATTAAGCACATTGGCAATTTCTCTTGTATAAAAAGGAAAAGGAAAAGAAAAAAAAAAAGCTCTATTAATGCTTTTTGTTACATGAATTGACAAACAGAAGACCATTAATAAAACTCTTTTTTGGGTTGATTATGTTACTGGATCTTAATTTGAGTTTCCCCTTTTTATTAGGAAAATCATACTTGCATTTCTCTAATGAGACTCCATCTTGGTTTTCAAAAGATAAAGAAAATACTTTTAACACAAGAGAATTAAAATTAATTTCGGCTGGAAGAGACAGCGATGCCCACTAGTACAATCAATAGGGTTCCTCCTAATTGTATATTGAATCAATATGCACCTACTTTTTACGTTATTTTCCCTCTTATATGGTTAATCAAATAATTGAGAAACTTTTCAACAACGGAAATATATATATATATATATATAGCAGCTACGATGTTGAGAATATCGTATTCGTACCGGTTGCCTAAGAGTGCATGAAGCTTGATAATGAGATCCTCTTCGTCTTCAGCAAAGTTGCCTCTTTTAAGGTCAGGCCTTAGATAGTTTATCCATCTCAGCCTACAACTTTTACCACAGCGAAGAAGGCCTAAACCAATTGAATGAACAAGGTTAAGGAAGAAGAACAATATTTTTTTTCTCGTTTTTCACAATTTTTCTCATAAACAAGTGTTCTAATTTGGTTTTTCACTTTTTTTTTGTCCATTGAGTTACGTACCTGCAGCCTGGGGGAGAGTTCGCCAGCAACCTTCGCCATGTTTCTGAATGTAATTTATGAGCTTCTCATCCTCTTGCTTGGACCATGCCCCTTTATTCGTGTCTTGCTTATCACAGCACGGTTTCCTCATTGCCTCCAGTACAACTAATTACCCCCTTAACCCTAATAAATCAAAATGGCAATGGAAAGAAAGAAAAGGAAGAGCGCAAAGGAAAAGAAGAGGAATTGTATAAGATATAAAGAGAGTATATTAAGGGTTGATGTTGTAATAAGTATAGAGATAAAGCTATTGTAGCTAAAGAGAAAATCAAAGACAAAAGGGTTGAGTTGACCGGTGGTTAATTTGCTCGTGCCTGATTGCACACTCGAGAAGGCAAAGGAAAGTTTGAACAATCTTTTCGTTTCTTGGCATGTGTTTGTTAGTTGCCGTTAAGTATAAGTCTTTGTCCTTCACCAACAGTCACTCTACTCCCATCCTTTTTCAGATTCATTTCCTCTCTAATAAAATGAACTTAAACTTATACCTCCATAGAGTTTCGTCCCTCTGCATGTAAGGCTAAGTTGGTAAATAATTGCATGATGGGCCATCTCCATCGGTGAGAATGGGGGTCGTCGCCAAAGGGGGTTGGCACTATCACATGTTTTTGCGTTGACTGATGGTTGTTTTATCTTTTCCTTTAACGAATAACTTTAATATATCTGAACAAACAGTCCCTTTATTTTCTTGTCTGTTGTCTCTGCATATCATAGGTATATTCAACCAATGTCCTCCTCTTCTTCTAATCCACAAGTATCGTTTTTTGCGAATAAAGTTGAACTCTCTGTTTAGCTCTTCCGTACGAGCTGATTCTTCATGGGATTTTTTTTCAGAGAGAGCATCACGGAATATTTGTATCAGCTCAGGTTCCTCACAGTAATGATTATCAACTTTCTAATCATGGCTGCTGATTAGAATCCTTCACTCTTATTAAAAAAAAATTAATTTCTTTTTTGGATATTAATGAACATTAATTCGTATTGGAGAAACGAAAATCCTAAATTAATCCATTTAGTAGATTTATATGGTATGTTGATTTAAAGCTAGCAGAATGAATCCAAAAACTCATTTGACAAGGCTTAAATTCAAACTCAGACTAAAGTTAAATATTTAAATTTAAAAATAAGTTAATTCGAAATGATTCAAATTTAAAATGCTTCAAACCGAGAAAAAAAATTGAATTTGAAAATTATGTTGAAATAATTATATTATAAATAATTTAAAATTTATCCAAATCCAAAACAATCCAAAGTTGAGATTATTTGAATTCTAAAATGAATCAACAGAACTTGCTTGTTTTGTCATCTTTGTATTGAAATTATAATTGATTAATTAATTTAAAATTTGGTTGCATTATTAATCCATAATTTTTTTTTTTTACAGAAAAGACGTATTGAATAAGATGGAGAATTTTATTTAACGGATACTATAGAAAAGTAATTAAGTTAGATACAATGGCCTTGAACAAAACCCTCGGTAAACTTAATATAAAAAATCCAAGGGCCTCTGGTTATTCCTTGAAGATTCCTGATTAACTAATAATTATATAGATGAAATACTGCTCAAACTCCTTTATTATGCTGTGCCAAAAGGAAAAGAAAAATTCCTTAACACTGTCAGTATTATACTGTTCGCTTTCACTCACATGACCTTCCGCTGTGAAGACTGCAGGTGTGTTAACATTTTGATTGGTAGTTTAAGCATTCCCTCGCAATAACCTAACCCAATATATATCTTCAACTTCTCTTTATCCTGTTGTCCCATGCGACATCTTTAGTTTTGTGTACGCTGGAAATTAAAACTGCTCCACTGACAGGCCATTCACGTGGACTTTCTGACAGCAGCCGACCATTGACAATGTTTCGAAGCAGCTAATTATCCTTCACGGATAATTCAACAACCATTACACATGATATGATAACCACCTATCTATATTCATAGCAAACTTATCAAACCTTCTTTTGTCTGAACAAATTAATAATAATTCTTAATTTTATAATGCTGGGTTCTTTCTTTTTTTTTTTTTTTGAGTTTTATAAACTTTTCCATCACCTTTAGGCTTCACCCATGCATATAGTTTTTGGGTAAATTGTCCTGTCAGTCACCTAATCTAATTTTGAGATTTTTTAATTTCTTCATCAAAATTTGAAACATAAAAAAATAACATTTTGATTATCAACATTACATAAATAATACATTCTTGATTATTTTGTCTTTAAATTCTAATAAACCTCTGCAATGACGTTTTACATTATCATTTTGTGCCAAATTGGATAAGCTAAATCACATGGAAATAACAAAATCAGATTAAAAAAAAGAAAAATTGTTATGAATATATATGAATGTCCGGTCCAAATGTTCAGACTAAACCAAGCAATTTAGATAGGTCAAACAACCTAGCAGATCAAATTAACTTAATAGTGCAATTTGATTTGAATTTTTAAATTTGATTATATTTATCTCGTAAATCTTATAGAGATAACCTCCACCTCATTTGTAAATATACATTCAAAATAAGATTTTTAATTTTCTTAATACTTTATTATATAGCACGTTATCAATAAGATTCTCAAATCTTTCAACTTTTGATATCATTTAGTTTTTATTATTATAGTCAAAATTTTATTTTTTCAAGCTTTAAAAAGATTTTAATAGTTAGTTTTTAATTTTTAGATTTTAGCAAATCAAGTCAATAGCTTGATATCTTTTTGAAGTTTTCATCTCTAAAAATTAACTTTAATGTGCATTTGCTATCATATAGTATGTATAATATTTTGTTCTTTTATTTATTAAATTGAAATGAGAATTTGCTATCATATAGTATGTGTTATATTTTAATCCTTGATTTATTAAATAAGATTGAGCACATAAATAGATATAATTATATATGATCTTTTTATTCTGATGTTGGAATATGTTTTACACAATACATCAATTTTTTGTTGATTCCCTTTTGGTGTTTTCATTCTCTAAAAATAAACCTTAATATAAATTTTACTATTTTGTAGTATTTATCATATGTTTTCACTTGATTTGTTAAATCAGCTTGAGTATTAAAATATATGTTATATATAGTATCTTTGTTCTAATTTTAGAATATGATTTTTTTGTTGAATTCTAACTATGAATTTACGTAACATATGTAAATCTATTTTTGATATTATAAAATTTTATATAAAATATTTTGAATTAAGCATATGAAATTGACCCTATATGATATCTATTTTTGTAATAAGTGGAAAATATTGTACTTGGATAATCAAAAATATGTTTTGTTTTGGATTTCTTGTCTTTTTGTAGTTAACAAAATATGGATTTCTTGTCTTTTTGTTGTTAAACAAAGTAACAAACGATTAATGAAAAATTATAAACTGAAGTGAATGCAATATCATTTAATAATTATAGCCATAGACATGAAAAATATCAATATAATTATTGCAATTGTGGTAGTTATACTAATCATTATTCTCATAATATGAATATTTTTATTTTATAAGTTTTGATCGAAATTACACGGAAGTTTATTGGCTTTCAAAATGGACACTTCATTTAAAAAAATATTTTTCGTTAGACACAAAGGCATAACTGTTCGTCAACCGTTAGCATATCCATTAACTTGATGATATGGTAAGGGTAAAAATATAATTTTATCCTTAATTAATTTTTAAAATTATTATTATATAATTTTATTAATTTTTTTATTAATTAAAAAGTTCTCGATCTAAGGAGGCGTGCCACAAGTGTGAAAGACTGGTTCAGAAAATAAAGATTCTTGAAAAAAAAAAGAACAAATATTCAAGATGCTCAAAAATAGGAAACAAAAACTCCATAAAAGACCTTAACATAATTAATAGAATTCCAAAAAAAAATTATGTACCTAAAATCAATAAAAATATAGGAATCTCAATAAATTATATCATGACAGGAAAAAGATGAAATTGGAATGAAATAAATGTCAATAATAGAAATGATTAGCCGATGTGAATTGAATTCATTTGCAAAACGAGAAATTTTTAAACTTATAATTCATACAACAAATAATATAAAATGAGTAAGATCTAAATGGGTATTTATGAGAAAAGAAAATAAAAAAAATGAAATTGTGAAATATAAAACACGACTTGTTGCATAAAAGTTTACCCAAAGACCTACGCAATTGCATTTCTATATTTAATTAATCTGGCAATGTATGAGTAGATTGAAACATGTCTAATGAATGTAACTACAACCTATTCTTATGGCTCAATTGATATCAATATCTATATCAAAATCCTTGAAGGATTTAAATTGCTTGAAACATATAATTCTTGAATAATTTATTCAATGAAATTAAATAAATACTTATATGGATTAAAACAATTTGTACGCGTGTATTATAATTTTCTTAGTGAATCATCTTAATAAATATTTGTTGAAAGAATGCTATAAAAATAATTTTATATCTTTATGTATTTTTATAAAAAGATTTGGATTTGAATTTGTCATAATTACTGTTTATATCGATGACTTGAATGCCTACTAACACCTAATGTTCTTAGGTTTGATTATTTAGTTTGATTTTGATTTGATTTCTTGTTTATTTTAGCTTGTGTTGATCAAATACTAATTGTTTTAATTTGTTTTGGAGCACGTGAAGCACAGGAAATACTCCAAAGGAAGAGAAAAAGGAGTAGAAACTGAAACCAAGGAAGAATTTTGTGGTTTTCAGGCGAAACACATGTATCTCCTGCTAATTGACTAAAATTGATACAAATCCAGTTCTATCCGGTTTTATCAGAGGATTGGTCGATTCTTGACCAGTTTGACATCCCTCTAGTTTAGTTACTCCTTCATAACCAAATAAGGCAACGATTTCCAATTGAACCGTTCCCATCCACAGATCCAATCTAATATTCAAAACACTGAAAAATTATCAATAAAATTGAGATATGTAAATCATATAAGTTTTCTAGTATACTGTCAAAGGGCGATGTTAGCTGCCATTGACAATGTAATCACTTACATCAACATGGTTGAAATTTTCAAATATTTAAATTTCCATATTAGGAGATTTGTTGAACCCTAACTAGGTTACCCTCTCTTCTGAAAAAGCAAGCTTATGAACAATATATTTGAAATACTTTAGATGCTTGTAATGTATTATATATCCTAATTCCAAAGTGCTGCCTTAATCGTTCTACATGACCATAATGCAGAGGACAAACCAAAATATCTGGGCTTTAGCTACTTTGTAAAGGCAATAGCTGTGGTTAAACCCTACGGTCTGAATTCTATGCAGGGTCAGTATCATATAAGCTTTGTCACAGGCACTGCTGCCTCTGGAAACAATCATAGCATAAGTATTAAGCCAATCTGATAAAAGAAAAAAAAGTATACTGCATCTTCATCAAGTTAAACTATTTTACTAACCAGTATAAGGCAGTCGTTGCATTGACTTACAGTTTTATGTTCCATCATAAACAGAACAACATTTCTCAACAACCTCTCACCAGTGGTTGAATATTGGTACTTCCTGTCAAATTGCAATGATGCTTCCAAAGTGATAGCTTCAGATTCAACTTTGGAGCTGCAAAAGCCAATCACGGTGCTTCTTACCAACTCACATGACTTGATAGCATGAATATTGAATCACCTTTCAACCAAACCATAAACGTTTCAGCACGTTGAATTTACTTGGACATTATTTTTGGCAAACAAATATCACTGTATCATACATGTAACAATAAAAATTTTCAACCTACGAATATTTTATATTCAATTGAGGTCACACCCAAAAGATGCTGGAAAGAAACAAAAATTCTTGTACCAAGTGTGATATGAATCAAAAAATGATGGCTTCATTCAACACATACCTTCAGTTTTCAACGAACACTGTCCATATTTTTATGATTAAGTGATGGATGTAGCTCTTGAAACTGCAAAGCCATTAGCCGGGACAATGGAAGAGCAGTTAATGTTATCAATTCTGTTTCTACGGAGAGAATTTGGGTCTATTCCTGCCTTATGAGCTGCAATAACACCTATAGCTTCCCAATAGTTTGAGACCTGGACCTGCACAAAAGATGTCATTGCTATTGTTATCAAGTGTTTATGCTTTTGATTTTAACACTAACTATGATTCCACTGCATTAACTGATTGAAATGCTTGCACTTGATTTGTAAACAAATGATGGCTTCTTAATGCATCTCTCTTTCCATTTCAAGGAAAAAAATCTTCATCAGAATAAATTTTGATAAACCCTGAAACTAGTTTGCCTTGTTTAACAGAATAAAATTATGCACTCAAAGGATTGAGAAGGTTTCTTTCCTTAACTTTAGAGAAGCAAACTCAATGGAAAACAATCTTTTTCAACAATAGGTGTTTCTAGAGACAATAACTCACCACTGTTGTAAGGTTGATGGAGGCAATTAAAACTGAAGGAGGCATATTAAACTAAGCTAATGAAAGACTTATATGCCTTATTTTACAACATGAATTTGGATTTTATTTGTTACAGAAAATGTGATGATGACTACACATATTATGTATCGACTGTAAAAGATTTAAAAATACCGAAGTACTATTTGTGAGAGCATGAGATGAATTTCAAATTCACTTTATTATCCAACCATTTCCAATTCACTATTTTTTTTTTTGAAAGGCAAATTCACTACTTAATAGAGATGTAACAAACCACATATTTGAAAATATAATCATAAGTGCACAAGTTTACACTAATTTGAAATCCAAATCCTCCATTTAACATTCAAGTTCCAAACACAACCATGATGTATTTACTAAAACATAACTATGATAGTAAATATCGATATTACATGATCCATGAACTGTTTAAAATGTTGCAAATTAGGCTTATAAAGCTTTCCAAGGTTATACAGCTTACATGGCACTTCTCAAGAAGTAAATAAAATTTTGCATTTAAATTAATTGCAAAATCTGACACCACAACATTTTATGCAAATGCACAAAATCTGCTGTTTAATGAGTTCAAGGCACACGAAAGAATAGTTTAGAACATGTGCCTTGAGTCACCCCAAGGAACCTCTACAACCACCTTTAATTCCCAAACCTGAATACCTAGCTACTGAACCAGAAATTAAACCAGGCAGTTAAAACAGAAAGAGGCTGTTAATATGAGCATCCTTTCTATCAAAAACCTCTCTAAAGAAAACTATTGAATGAAAACAGAAAGAAATTGAAAACAAAAAAATTGAGCCAAGAATTAGATGCATACCACTTTGATCCCAAGTTTATCTGCAGTGTCATTCAGAACTGTTTCATTTTCCTCCACACAGATTATTAGAGGCTGGAAAGGGGTGACAAGGGGAGGGGAGAGAAGAAAGAAGGACTGTCATTATATTTTAATTGAAGCTAATTAAAATTATCATGGTTAAAATTAGAAGATGTTTTGGTTGATCAAAAAAGTAAGATACCAAAAATGCTAAAGCATATTTCTCTTTAATGAATTTGCCAGCCATTTTGAACCAGAAAAGGAAAAACATAAAAAGTTTGCCTTCAAATTAGTACCTTATTTTTCTTGTTTCTTGCAAAAGCAAGAGCAGCATCTCCTGCACAAGCATCTATTGGAAGAATAACGCTGTCAACATCACTTGCCAAGATACAACCCTTCTCCAAGAATTCAGGGTTTTTAACCAAGTACTGTGGTGCGTTACTTAGCCCCGCAAGCACACATGGCAAAAATGAGTATCCTATCTATTCAAAAGGATTGGAATAGACATAAGCATAAAAGTGTGCAGGAGAGTGCATTCCTGCATGCATACATGTGTTTGTGAAAAGTTTGTATCCATGAATATTCACACAGAAATTGGCAGAATAATCCACCATATGTTTTCTTTTGCATTGTCTAATCTATTTATTTATTTCCCATGTTATAGCATTATGCTTTCAAACCCTCCCTTATTCCAATTACTAAGAAAAAGAAACTTATTGATGCCATCAAAAGACAATAGCGTTCATAAGCTTTGTTACTCAAATCTGTGAACATGGCATACACCCTTTTTCATCTTTTCTAATTTTTATTGGCTTAATCAATGAATATTTCATCAATCAACCTTCAAAATATTTCCATCCACAATGTATTTTGGCCCTTTTGCCATCTATTTTAGTTTATTTATTAATAATTCAGGCTCCATTTGACTGTTACTTTTGCTACTTGTTTTTGGCTTCTGTAAGTTAAAAACAACCACCAATTAAGGGCTTAGTTCTTTAAATTGATTAGCAAGAAATAATTAACATCTTGAAGAGGACAGCTCCTAAAGATAGCATGTTTTTCTAAGAAGATATGTTACTCAAGAATAGTAAGAAATGGCTTATGCTGTACTTAAGTTCACATGCCAAACCCACGAAAGAAAAATGAAAAAGAAAACACCCAGTCACACATAAACATGCACACGCACATGTAGAAAGGGAGAGAGCAAAACTTCTTTTCCTCAAGCTTCACAAACCTCCTCAGCAGCTGATTTTGGGCTAAGCGATGAGGTCAAGGGAAGGGGAGATAGTGCAGGCGCATGTGCACAAGGTATCTGAAATTCCTTCACCACAAGATGACTTATTACTGCCTCCACTCCAGCCAATATATCTATTCCCTGGAAGCGTGTGCATGATAAAGAGTCAAATAAAAACCAAATCAAAACCGTATCAACCTTCATAAGTGGCATTAGCAGTATCTGCCATCCCTTTTAATTTAAACATGAAAAAGGAATTGGTAGCTAATTGAACTTAACAAGAGAAAACCACATACAAGAATGATCCATGCAGGATGGAAGGCAAGCCATTTGAAGAATAAAATTATTTAATATTTTATGGGTTTAATTGTAATTATTTTACATAAATTTAAGATATTTTAGATAATTTGGGTTATTTTATTAGTTCATATTTTGCTTATTTCTCAACTATTAGGGTTTAGCTTATGAAAAACCTATGTTCTTTCACTTTCTAGCAGGTTCTGATTTATGAGATGTTGACTTTTGGATATTTTGATATTTAGACTTTGAGAATTCTTGAGATTTTGGAGATATTCATACAGATTTTTATACTATCACTGGAGTGTTATTGTTTGAGAGTACATGTTAAACATCAATAATGCTTATTTAACTTAATACACTTTGTAAGTGTAAGGCAAATATAGCCATGTCTCAAGCTAAGCTCATGGGTACAGAGAGATCATTTAAAATTAATTCCAATGCAAATCAAATCACCAACGACTTACTAACAAGACAAAAAGAAAGTTGAGAATAAAGGGAAAAAGAGCAGCATTACTAGCATCTATTCTTTTATCTGTGACATTCAAAAGCCAAAAATATCAAAACTACTTAGAAGACTTCAAACCATGCTAATTCTCAGGTAATTTGAATAAATTTATAAACAAAACAACTGATTGCAGCTGCAAAGTTGGAGTTTTCAGCAAAGAAAAAAATCACAGAAACTTCCACCTTCTTTGTGCACATATACCAGAACTTCCAAATGGTAAACATAATAGATTCTTTACACCTTACTCACAATGTCAAGGAGAAGAATAATTGCCTTACAATTCCTTGTCTATAGTCATCAAGATCATCAACTTCATCATCTGGGAAACGCCCAACAACCGCAACAGCATCCACTTGCGATCGTTTGACTAAGTTCTTAACAGCCTGCAGTAAAGAATTAGGGTGTTTAATCCTACCTGTTGATTGCCCAGTTGTTGGATTGACCCACTTTTCCACCTGCAAAACTTGTTTTAGTTTATAGAACATCAAATTATTCTCTTCTTTCAACTTTATAAAGTCAAATTTTCTCCAACTAAGATCAACAACAACAATATTACACAGTGACATGCCAACTCCAACCTTCAGCTGACACAACGAATCAGCACAAAAATTATCCCTAAAACATTTGAGCCTGAAACTTTTTATTTTTCATTTTCACAAATGGCAGATTAAGTTCAACACCTAAATATCTCTTCAAAGCAAAATCAAATTGGTACCTGTAATGGGGTGTCAGTGACAACATATTCAACAACTGGCAATCCAAGGGAAGCCCTTGAGGCGTCAGCCACTTGCAAATGGCGGATTCGAAGGTACTCTTCTATGCCAGCATCAAGAACCAATCCCACCTGCATCAAATCAAAGCTCAGTACAGTTAAATGCTAGCCACTAACAACAACCAGATATAGAACATATCAGAGTTATAATGCTTATTATATCCCATCTCAAATTGAATAGTCATCTTTCTTTTTAAAATGTCCCAAAATTATGTGTTTTTTTATTGTGAACACTCAAAAGTCTAAACTCTTACTTTTTCCAGTTCTATATGAATGTTTAGCATTAAAAATTACTGAACATCTGTTTTAAAGTTTTAATATTATGATTAAACAAATTCAAAGTTCTTTATTAATTTGCATACCAAGAAACTCAAATGTGACAATTGAACTTGAAAGGGGCATGATTAAAACAAGCTAGGCATGAGTATTTGAGAATTGGGTAAAAAAAAACCTTGTTTTGATGAACAGGTTGCAGAGCCCATAAGCCTTGTGCGAATCTGTCCAGCGCATAACCTTCAACGTACATTACATTAGGCATGGGCCAGTATAACATTGCCGCATTAAGAACCTGCAGAATTTTAATAAATAATTCCATACCTCTACATTAGCATTAAATTTATTTCTAGCGCTAAAAAAAAGAAAAAAGAAAAGTCTTACGTTAGGATGTGAAATGAGACAATCAACGACGGAGGATAAGGCGCGAGCAACAGGCAGAGCATCGCCAGCAAACCCTCCAATGCTGGCGCCCACTCCCGTTGGCACTATCATTACGCTTACATAGTCCCTCTTACACTGAATCCCAACCCCAACCCAGGAAAAAAAAACACTCCTCAGAAATTATACGTATGTGCTATCAAAAAGAAAAGGAAAATTCTTTTGAAAATTTCCGTTAAGAAAATGAAGTCACTGACCTTGTTTATGGAGTACGGAGCGTAGCAGGTGATACTTGGCCGAATGGGCGGTCGTGATTTGGTAATGAATAGATTATGGGTGGGCAGCGACGTACGGTATAGATGGAGAGCTGTGGCTGCTGCCATTTAAGGCGGAAAAATGGAATGTTATGCTAGCCGTGACTACTGCGTCTTTTAAACCAAGAGGCAAGAAGGAAGATAATGCAAGTGGATTGACGGTCTAGCCCCTCATAACATTTTTTGGACTTTTTTTTTATTTTTACTTTGATTTTTTTTTTTTTTTTAAAATAAGGCGCATTTCAGTAAAGACCAAATCATGAAATCATTACATCAGTCTCAGTGACTCATAATAACTCCACAATGGTAAAATCTAGTTGGACAAAAAACGCACAAGAAGAAAAAAAAGAGTACCCTACCTAATATACACTCATTTTAATTCAATTAACATCAATAGAACACAAATATATTCCTCATCCTGACGAGCAACTCAACTAACACTGGACAGCAACTCCATACAATTATCCCATAATAAGATACCCTCCTAAGTATGCTTAGCATAATGTGCAATTGTATAAGCTGCTTGATTTACATCCTTTAAACAATAATTAATTTGTTTGCAAGGAGACTTTTCCGTTAACGTGCAGCAATCCTCAACTATATGGCTTAATCTGCTCGTACCGCACCTATCACCCACCTCCTTTGACAACTTGTTGACAATCCATCTCTGCCTCATCTAGCCTTAATTGCTGCTGATCGCATATAAACAATGCCCCAGATAAAGCCTTTCAGCTCGACTTCTACAATGGACAACTCTTGTGAATAAACATTCAACCCAAAAAGCACCACTATACCGTAGTTATTCCTAACTATGAAACCCGCGCCAACTTTCACCATTTGGTTAGCTTTAAAAATGGCAACATCGACATTAACTTTGATACTAGTGGGCTTCCTCTATTTGCGCACAGCATTCGCCGCCCCATGTTGATTAACTCTTGTGGACATATTTGCCTCACTAAATTGCCATTCCATGTTAAGACCCAGCTCAATCACTGCTAATGGGTGCATTATTTCCTACTTGAAAACTAAGATGTTCTGTGCCTTCCATAATGTCCAGAAAATACAAATTCTTAACAAGTTCTTGACTCTCCACCAAATGTTTCCCGAATGCTTCAATGCCAAAATTTCCTGCAACTTTGGCTTTCCAAAAATCAAACTGTCATCAACAAAAAATAAATGGGTAACATTGGGACCACCTCTACTTACCTCCACTCCCGAAATGCTCTTGTTACTTTTAGCCAAGGACAACATGGTTGAGAATGTTTTTGTAACAAGGACAAACAGGAACGGTGATAACGACTCTCCTTAACGAAGGCCTCTCGAAAGAATAATTATATCTTTTGAATTACCATTGATGAGTCATATCTAATTTAATTATAATATTACTCACTTTCCCCTGTCTTTTGTTATGCAAGTAATGAGTGCTCTCGTACGCCACTAGCACATTATCAGATATTAGGCTTCTAGGCACAAAAGTACTTTGATTCTTAGATACAATACATGGGAGTAAGACTTTCAACCGATTAGAGAGCACTTCTGATGCAATTTTATAAATCACATTATATACACTGATGGGTCTGAATTGACTTACTTGTTCAGGTTGACATATTTTCGAGATCGGAGAAATGAATTTGTAATTAAACTCACCAAGATCAATTCTTCCATCTAAACAATCGACAACAAATTTGTGTACTTCATCCCCTAAAACATGCCAATATTTTTGAAAGAACAAAGCAGGCGACCTATCGAGTCCTGAAGCCTTCAAAGGATTCACCTAAAACAATACAGTCTTTACTTCCTCTAATTTCGGCTATGAATCTCTCATTCATCCCATCATCAACTCTTGAATGCACTCTATCTAACACTTCATCAATCAAAGAAGGTTGAGATGTCGCACACAACTTTGAAAAGAATTCATTAATCTCCATATGCACATCTTTTTGCCGCTCCACCCACTCTCCATTATCTATTTTTATGCCTAAATGGTATTCTTCTTCCTTCTTTCTGTTGCTCTGTGATGAAAAAACTTCATATTTTTGTCACCATTTTGGGGCCAATCCACTCTTGCCTTTTGTTTCCACATCAATTCTTCATCTTTGACTAACTTGTTTAGCTCATCTTGCCTACTTTTGAACTCTACAAGATCAAAGGTTGGAGCCTAAGGAAGTCAACGTGCCACGGGGTGGTTCTTCAAACCACCCACCGTGCGGTCTTGAGTTTGACCTTTTATCTCGATACTAGAACCCAAATCAAACTTAGTGCTCATTACCCGTCCAGCAAGCACTCAGCACACTCACACTCAGCACATTGCTTTTCGGTCAACCGTCACACGCATACGCACACAGTAGGCTTCAAGCCAGCAAGCAAACTTGCGGAAAAGAGAAGGGAAGAGAGGAAAGGGCTGCAGAATTTTTGAGAGTGAAAAAGAAAGGTTAAGAATTGTATTCTATGACATTACTACAAGGACTTATTTATAGCCAATTTCTCTTTAAAAGAGTTCCCTCCAAAAGAGTTTCCTCCAAAATAATTCCCTCCAAACATTTTTAAGAGGGAAACTAAAATTTCAGTAGCTCAAGCCATTAAAAGGGTTGGTGTAGTGGGCCGGTATCATTTTTGGCCTCTTGGTGGATCTGGCGACGCACAGGCTGTGTGTCTGAGCGTTGGTGCGTGCGGGCCGCGCGCGGGCAATCTGTTTGGGTGCCATGCAGGCCGACGTGCCCATCACCCACCTGCTTGGGGGCCAGCGCACCTAGAGCTTTTTCGTGTCACGTGCCCATGCTGTGCGGGCCTGTGGCCCTCGACTTGCATGCCGCACACCCCTGTTGTGTGGGCCGACGCGCCTGGGCCACCCGAGCGCAGTTTGCCTGGCTCTGCGCAGGCTGGCTCGCCCAAGGGTCTGTGCTGCGCGCCCCTGCTGGGCACCCTGCACCTGTCTTCTGCTAACCAGTGGGGGTTCTCTCCCAGCAATACTCCCCCATATATCGGTACTTCGAAACACCCTCAGGCCACCTCTAATGTGCTGAACTGCTGTCCGTGACAAACGCTTAGGGTACCCATTAATTTTTTAAGACACTCTAACCACATTAATAAATAGGATACCCAAAACCTACAACTACTTGAATATTTTTAAATTTATTACTTTAACCCAAATCCTAATACATACTTATTACTCGATAATTACCCAAACTCATTTAAATACTCAGTAATTTTAAAAAATTATTAAATGCTTTCTATAGGCACCTAATTACCCAAAAATAAATCCGTATCCATATATAATAATATTTTTCATCTATATTCAATATAATTTACTAATAATTAGATTTATAAAAGCACACAAATAATAAAATTTAAATTTAAATACTAAAAAATAAATATCTCAAATATCAATTTAAATAACTAAAAACAAATATCCAAACTACAACTTAAACAACATTACAAATTTACAATAAGATAACAATATTACAAGTTTAATTAACTATATGAGTTTGTCTTTAATTACATGAAATTAAAGAAAAAACTAAGTAGGTTACAAAACTATTCTAATCTCACCAATTCGCTTTAGGTATATATATTATAATAAATAATTTTATAAATTATAATTTGGTACTATTAACACAAAATAAAAAGTAAATGTATTTATATTTAACATATATATAGAATAGTAATTATATTCCTTATAAATTAATATAATACATAGAGTATATTTATTAAAACACATTACAAGTTAATTAATAATCATGGTTTCATAAATTAGGTTAATTAACAGTATAGATTTATCTTTAATTACATGAAATTAAAAAGAAAATATAATCAAATTCAAGTATTGGGTAGCAAAGGGGTGGTACCCAAACTCTACCCGAACCCAATATAGATAGTGAAATTACTATCCAAACTCATCTCAAACCTAATTAAAGAGTAATTTAACCTTATATAATTAAGTTGGGTATCCGCAAATACCCTATAATAGGATACCTATTATCATCCCTATTGGAGCCATCAAATCACAAACATGTTGAAGCTCTTTTGCCTTTTTCGAAATTTTTATGTGTACCTCATTCAAAGGATTACTTTTAAACATCTTCATTTTCTCTTCTCTCCAAGTTTCCCATAAAATCTTCAGGGCCATGATCCATACTACGCCAATCTTCTAAAATTAATATCTCCAAACTTACATCATGTACCCAAGTTGCTTCTAAATGAAACTTCCTCTTCCATCTAACATTCTTGACATGAAACAAATTGACCCTTAAAGCCAAGTGATCTGATGCGCCCACCACTTCATTAAAGACTGCCACAAGAGGAAATTTATCACACCATGGAATTGACGCCATTACCTTATCAAGTCTGCATTTGATAAATTCCTCTTCCTCTTTGTTATTCCACCATGTATACAGTGAACCCCAGTAACCCTAGTCTCCCAAATCACATTCAGCACAAACATCTCTAAACTCCCTCATTTGTATTTCTGATCTCTCTGTACCACCCTCCTTTCCATAATCAAATATAATTTCATTAAAGTCACCCAAGCATAGCCATGGGATCTATGACTGTGAACTCAGTAATCTAAGAAGATCCCAACTCTTCCATCTTTCCAATGCGTTTGAGTAACCATAGTATCCTGTCAACCTCCAATTCTCCCCATGCAATCTCAGAATCAATATGATTTTTATAAAAAGATTTAATAATAATATCCATACCTTTTTTCCACAATACTGCAAGTCAACCAGCTTGTCCCACTGCATCCACAATTAAACAAGAGTCCATTCCTGTAATCAACCTCACCCATTCCATCTCCACAAAGTTTCTTCTAGACTCCATTAGACAGACTACGTCGCAATTATTACTTCTCAAGTATTAAATTTTAATTATTAACTTTTTCTTAATCGAATATGATTTAAATTTTTATTATTTACTTTGTTTTTAATAATATTTAAAAAATTATATATTAGTGAAAGGGATATAGTAACAACATTTGGTTGACTTTTGGTCCACTCAGGACTTGATACATGCCCTAGTTAATTTTGACATTTGATGATTTGAAAAAGATTAATACAAATGTTGAAAATACTATAAAAAGAAACAAAAGGAAATACTAATGTTTTATAACAGTTCAATGAACCTTAAATTTTAATAATAATTGATTATTCAAGTTTAATTTAATTTTAAAATTTAATAGTAATTGACAATAGGGC
Source organism: Theobroma umbraticum (assembly GCF_002168275.2). Taxonomy (NCBI): domain Eukaryota; kingdom Viridiplantae; phylum Streptophyta; class Magnoliopsida; order Malvales; family Malvaceae; genus Theobroma; species Theobroma umbraticum. Next base: position 3,307,711 of record NW_018397266.1, read on the forward strand.
AATTTGGTGGAAATCCTCTCAATATGCAAGTCATGAAGAGTTTCCGTATGAGGAACGATTTCCTACCAAATCACATTTTTTTCTAATTAAAACTTTTAAATGAGTTTAAATATATTTATAACATCTATAACACTATAAAAACGTAAGGTACATGGGGGGTTCGGATAAATACAATGTTGCAAGCATCAATTACAAACTACAATTTATAAACCCAAACAAATAATCTAATTACAAACTACAATTTATAAAATATTGCAAACATAATGTTGCAAGCATCAATTACAAACTACAAAATTATAAACCCAAATAATCTTATTACAAACTACAATTTATAATTATAAACCTAAATCACGACAAAGAAAAAAAGATATGCTCACGGTGAAGAGGCAAAATGCTCACGACAAAGAGAAGAAAAATGACGATGATGACAATGGCAGCTCACAATCACGGTAGAGAAAAGAAAAGCGACAAACTGCAAAGAAAAGAAAAGCAGTAGTCGACAAAGAGGTAACGGCCAACAAAGGGCAAAAAGGAAAGAGTGACGAGTCTAAAGAAAGTTAGTAAAGAATGTCCCTTAGCCATTTACGGTTTTTTCTAACGAAGATTGCTTGAAATACTAAAAGGTAATTAACAAGGGTTTATATAAAGTATGAATTAGGGTTTTGCATTTGACTTTTGACTTATTCGTCCATGTCCATCATCTTAAATTGCACATTGTGAAGGGGGTTCTTATGATAGGGAGAGGAAGTGTTGCAAACAAATAAAAGATGAGTCGGAGGTGATGGAGAGGAAGATCAGAGTAGTTTCTGAAATACTAAATATTTTGGTAAGTGAAAAAGAATAAAAAGAGAATTAAAGAGAGAAGCTATGGAGGAGAATGTGTTAGCTTTCCAAGGGATGAGAAGCCCCTAAATGAATTGTGATGCTCTATATATAGTGCCAAAAGTGATGGCTACTCAAAAAATAGGTTTTAATACGCCTAATAAATGACGTTATTATGAAGAGTTTTAATGGAAGTAACGTTACTATAACACATTATGTGGACATTAAGGTGGTGATTTTATGACATATAATGTGAGTGACCGTTGAAGTAATTAGATGCAATAAAACTTGTTATCGAGTAGAAGGTAATAGAGAAAATATATACAAGAAAAGCTATATGAGAAAAAGTTTAGAAAAAAAGATGTATATGAACATGTATAAAAGAAGAAGGTGTACATGAACAAGTACACTAGAATAAGGTAGGAAAGTAAAATACTTGTACTTCAAGAAAAAGTTAAGAGAAAAACCTCTTAACTACTATTATATCTGAACTATCAAGCCAATCTCTATAGAACAACTCAACATGAAAATAACTTATGAACCCTATCACTTATTTCAGATTATTTTCACTGTTATCCATGTGAAATAATTATTTTATGTGAAATAACTGTTCTACTTGTATTAGTTGTTCCATATAGAGTGGTGCTTCACTTATTCTAATTGTTTTGATTAAAGTAGTGCTTCACTTATTTTAGTTGTTATGTGTGAAGAAGTATTTCACACGTTTTGATTGTTCTGAAGATTACATTGTAAAATAATTTTTTAGAGAACAAATATTAACCAAAATCAAGTATATACATATTTAAACCAGCTTAAGAAGAAAAATATAGAGCTAGGTTAAGTGCTTGGGCCGATTGAATGGCTTGAAATTGAAGGAAAACCATTTATGGAAAGTCTTGAGAGCTTTCTCGCGCACCCTGCAATATAGCTAATTTTAAGAGGTCATAAGTCACTCAATTGAGCTGGAAAAAAAATGTTAATTTGGACTCTTTGGAAACGTACATGAGTCGAGTTTTTAACCTGAGTGATTTGAGTCTAAAGGTATCTGTGAATTGAGAGAAAAAGACTCAACAATGGTCGGAGATCAGTGCTGTACGTAATAGAATGTGGTCGGCTATAATAACATGATTCATTGGGACTCATTTTAAATCCTATTTTAATGAAATTGATAACCTCGGAAAGATCTTAGAGTATTTAGCATACAATAAAGAGCATAAACCACACATTGACAGCATTTCTAGGTCATCATTGACCAAAATAACATTTCTAGCTAGATCATAAAGCTATTGCTGGCTTTTATTTTGAACCAAAATCCCCCACAATTGTACACTTTAACATCAGCTTCTATGTAGTCAATATGTTGATAAAATTTCTTCCATTTGTAGCACTAATTATTGAAGAACTCAAGTTCATGAATATTAACAACTTTAGAATTGCCAGAGTCCTTCAGATGTTGCTTGTAAATAGAGTTCCTGCATCCGTGTTAAAATGAAAATAAGAGAAGAAGGAAACTAAAATATTCAATGGTAAAAGGACAAAAATTGTATCAGCTTTTGACATAATCACCGTACTTAGGTTTCCCCTGGAATGATCTTTCTGTAGCCTTTCTCATTTGATCACCTTAATGGGCCTCATCATCACATTATCTTCATGATCCAAGATCTGCATGTGCCAAGACTGAATTCTGTCAAGAAACTTTTGATAAAAATAAATTTTGCAATTTGGATTTTATAGAGCAACTCGTGAATATATATTGGCAGGCAAAAGGACAGATCTGAGTAATTCTTCATTGGCTAATCCTGACAGAAAAATATATATGCAGGTACCCACCTGACTACCAAAGGTTTTTCATTGAACTGCGCAATCAATTTTAAGTTTATTATTTAATTATATCAATACCATGTTTGAAAATGAATAAAATAAAGGGGAGAGGTGATATACTTACATGGCAATGATAGACGTAACCAGGGTGTGCGGTTGGATCAAATGAATATGAAGAGTTGGAATGAATATAAGAAAACCTAACCAGTATTTTCGTCACAAATCCTGGTGTCATCTTATAAACATTCTTCCATCCCTTCTCATGTGCTGGCACCTCTACCTTCTTGCCTCGCGCATGCTTGCTTATATGGCACTTGATCGCGTCGTTCTCTTTGGACATGCATCCCTTGAACTCCTCTTCATTCACCAGCTCCGTCTGATCCAACACTGAAAATAGTCCCAAATGAATGTGCAACGGATGATTATCCTCCGTCAGATTAATCACATTCCAAATCTCACTGGTCCCCGCTTTAGGGGTCTCCGTCGCCGGCGCTTCATACGGTTTTCCGTTGATGTAAAGATGCGTCGGCTCACCTATGTCACTGGTGTACTCGTACATTGCTATGTATCGCGTTTCCCTGACACTAGATAAATCCGGGGAAGGATATTTTATCAATATATTAGGTACTCGCCACGCATCAACCTCTTGATTTTTCTGGATGATGAATTTCATGACTCTGCCATTTGATTCATTCACTGGGTCACCCGACGGGTAAGGGTACGGTGCGTCATTAGCTAGAATAGCGTCATCAGTCTCTGACTTTGAAAAGTCAACGACCACGTCAGCAATCTCTGATGGTGCCAGCAGAGTTTCATTGGTCACTACAGGTTCCCCAAGGTAAGTTGAGTCAGCTGCCACGTGAATGAATTCCAAGCCATTCGTGAAGAAGAATCTGAAGAATCTAGCATTGCTGGCATTGATTATGCGAAATCTGTATTTACGACGTCGTACCATCATCTTCGGCCATGCTTTGCCGTTTACTATGATTATATCACCAAAATATTCGGGCTGCCATTGTGGATGTATAGAGGGATTATTTCCTGTGGAATTCATGTATATGGAACCGTCTGTGCGAAAGCTACGATCAAACACGAGCAAAGGTCGATCAAATTCGTCACCATGGGGAAGTTTAAGTGGGCCCTCAACGTCAGGATGGCGAAGAACATAGGCCCCAATCAGGCCAGCCAATAGGTTGACTCTGGTCAATCCCATGGCATGATCATGATACCATAAATTTCCAGGCTGTTGGTTATTGTTGTAGTGATATGTTTCGTTAGCCCAGGTGGGTCCCTTTTCTTTAAATCCAGCGGTGAACCATGAGTTTGAGTTTCCATCACTGGCGGGTTCATGGATGCCACCATGGAGGTGCACTACAGTTGGAACTCCCTTCTTGGTGGCAGGGACGGCGGTTGGGATTGTCGGATCCCATGGCAGTATGTGCTTTGGAGGGAGGTGATTTTGCCACTTGACATAAGTGTCAATGCCGTGGAGGGCCTCGATGGTTGGGCCAGGTACTGTTGCAGTGCTCCAGGATGCACCGTAGGCAAACACTGGCGTCGGAGGGAGGTCCCTGTGGAATTTCTGCAAAGCAGAAGGCAACAAACAAGATGAGTTCGGTTATGATGTTTCACAATCACAACCAAAATTTTGGTTTCTCCGAAAAACATATACGGAAAGAGTAATTCCTCATTCGTGTACGACAATTCTCTTTGAATACAATATTGTTCTTGGTTAAAGAAGAATTAAATACTTCCAACAGAGACAATTTGCAGAAAAAATAAACATCTCCTCCTCGGATTTACCAACTTCCTTTGATTACTTTGTTGAAAGAAGCTAGCGGTAAACAATGTGTAATTGAACCCAAACTAAAAAGAAACGAGCAAAGAGCTGGCAAACTGAATGGGACTAACCATTAAAATTTAAAACTAATTAATTAATTGAACCATGTATGGTAGGAATACAGCTCATAACTTATTAAAATGGAAAAAGCCTCCATCCGCCCACCCCCAAAACCAGAAGCTTGTGATAACATATTGGGCAAGCCCCTCAGCACTACACCTGAGTTGAGCATTGGTTTTTTTTGGCAAGCTACAAAGATGAGGAAATTGTGAAAAAAAAGATAGTGTCTAGAAAAGATAAAATTCGAAGCATCACTCTGTTCACTGTCTACCTTTTACTTTTCGAGGTGGGAAAGCATCTTGTCCAACTGGCCATAGGGTCGCAGATAGTAGGAAGCAGTCATCACAGTACCCCTTTTTATCTTAACTATAATTGGTGGTTAATACTTGTGTCAATATATGAATTTGCAATAGTTTTGGAGAGCGGGTAGGTAAGGAGACAGAGGAAGAGACTTCCTCTTTTTCCTTTTCCTGTTGTTGCTGTAGCATGAGAGACTCGATTCCTCTGTTTCCGTTCTCTGGTTTGCCTTGTAATAATATTCTTTCCAAAAACTAAAATACTAAAACATTGTTTAAAAATTATGAATACTTGCGGGTTTAACCTAAATTGTTTATAAATATTAACATGCATAATTTGAAAAGATGCAATTAACTTGATCTGGTATCGAAGTTGCAGAGTTGAGCTACAGGGCACCCACTGCCCTCAAACTTGGGCGTCCTTGTTAGACTTTGAAGGACACCAAGGGGACTGTTATACTTAATACGTAAATCAACAAGGCAGAGAAACTGCAAGATTTGAACTGGAAAATCAAGAAAGGAATTGTGAATGATAAGAAAGAAATACTTACCCATTTCTTCATGAACATTCCAATCGTCAGTGACTTAGATTTGGGATAACCATTCACTACATCGAAACCTTGGATTTTGGGCATATCTGGAAGCTCATCCACAAACATTTCCAGCTGTGATGGATTCACAAGCCTATCTTCCGCCCATGAAGTGCTGAGCTCCCCCAAGAGAGCTAAACATATGAGATGAAACAGCATAATCCTCCCCAAGGAGAACATCTCTTCATTGCATAATAAGCAAACAGAGAGAAGACTGTGAGAAAGCGTGAGAGACAAAGAAAGACAGATAAGCTTTGAAAAGAATTGAGTTAATTGGAGGTTTATTTGTGGCTTACCTTCCTTATATAGGGTCGTGGTTCACTGCCTTCCAGACTTGCAGTCCCATACTTAAATTCCACAAAATAGCCATTTTTTATCGATACTGGGCTGATATCCTTAAAAATAGATATTTTGAAAATATCAATTATGAAATTAATAATTGGAACATATTTCCTATTGAAGCCATAATTATGAATCAAGTAAAAAGCATACCTATTAAGGCCACGCAGACAACTAAAAAAAAAAATAGATGAGAAATAGTCATCTTGTGAGTAGACTAAGAAATAGTCAACCAAAAAAATCATCCTAATTATTTAGCTCAAGACCGTAAGTAGTAAAATATAGTTTTTCAGGGGAGGTTAAGTCTGGGATTGATGAAGCCACTGACTTCTTCTGAATTTGTATTAAGTTTGAAGTTTTCTTTGTTCCTACTTCAAGTCCGTTGTACAGATTCTTCTTCAATTTTAATACAAAGCTGCTTTCTGGAATATATATATATATATATATATATTAATCACATATAATGGACAAATGTTTTGAAAATATTTATAATAAATTCATTATCTCGGGCCAATCATTCTCCGCAGGGAAAAAGGGGTGCCTTTTCAGTGGTTAGCTTCGATTTCTTCGAAATGGTAAGAGACATGTTTAATCAGGGCCTGCATGTCCCGCTTTTCGTTTCTGAATGTGAATTCCAAAACGAAAGAAAAGCAAATTTTTTTCCCTTACACATAGCTGCGCCGGCAAATTCATGTATAACATTTATTTGCAATAATACTTTAAAAAAAAATTAATTATTTATAAAAATTTAAATAAATTTTTATTTTTATTTTAATAAAATTTTTATATTTTTATTTTAAATTAAATAAATTTTTATAATTAATAATTAGTTAACTATTAATAATTAAAACTTTTATATAATGTAATATTAACTTAACATATTGACATATAATAATTTATTGATATAATATGATAATATTTAATGATAATTAATTAATCATTAATTATAAAAAATTAAAACAAAAATATAAAAATTTTATTGAACATAATAAAATGTTACAGATTTATTTAAATTTTTGAAAAAAATTCGTGATTTTTTTCAAATATTATGTTTATTTATTTATTTCAGTGATAAAATTCTAATTGAAGCTAATTAGGGTATGATAGCATATGCTATTATTATTAGATTATTAAATATAACATTAGAAATTGCAGCGAAAACATGCTTGCGGTTGTCATAGTCGAAGCCAAGGGCCACCGAATTTATTCCAAGTTAAGAATATTTTTCTAGTTTCTTCCCATTGCAACTGGTGTGAGATTTTTCTGTTAAAGTAGGGGAGTTACCTGTTAGGCCGAAGACCGTAAATTTGTGTGTGTGTGGAAGCCTAGCATGGATGAAGAGAGACCGCATCTACACTGTCATAAAGAAAAATGAAAAAGTACGTCCAGAGCAGTGTATGGACCACCTATTGCATATTTAAAAAGAAAGAAAGGTCACGTTTTGAAGTTGAGATTTATAAATTTATATCAAAATTTGTAAAAGATAAAGCCACGATCAACGAATGAGTTAAAATTAAAATATTTGTTGTTCACCAGCGATTTTACTAGAATTTAGAAGAGGATAGCTTAGCCCAAGCATGGTGGGGGCCACACTCTAGTAAGATTAATGGCCAAGTCAATTTTTTAATAGATTCATGTTCTCGTTGAAGCGTGAAATGTTTTTTTGTCTCTTCGTCACAGAATTTCAAACCACAGCCAGAGCTTTTTGGTGGATCAAGTGTTACATCATTATCAAAGTCTTCCCACTACTTGACTTCATCACCTAGTTGTTTTGGCCCACCCAATCTATGACCGTATTGTTACAATTTAATTTAACGATATTTCCAAAGAAAACGAAAAACCCACTTAATTAAAGGAAATTGTACTTGATCTTTCTGTTTCTTTTCCCAAGAGGAACTGCTTCTTCACAGGCTTCTCCGTTATGAACTAACAATGATGCAAAAAATCAAACGTGATGATCAAGTGCCGATCGATCGAGACCTAACCTCTGAGATGAATGAACCCTTTTCGGAGGTGATATCTTATAGTAATTAATTACTTGGGAAACGTACTCTTTAAACTAATTAATTTTTCTCACTCTCTCGGTTGTTTATAAATAATAGGTATGCTCGTGCATTTGCTGACTCCTAACTTCATCACTACGACCAATGCCTACTCATCATTGTCATTGTTAGAATGCAATTTATATTATATATTTTTATTTTGTGCTTGTGGGGTTTTGTCCCTCTAGAGCAAGAAGAAAGAAAAGGAACCTTTTCAGGTGAAACAGTGGAGCTTTGGTCGTTACCTATAAATTGGATCCGGCTCTTCTTCGTGGATGTCTCATGTGTCAAGCACTTAAGCACAAAGTGATGAGTTAGTGACATGTTGGGTGGAGCATTATACAACATGTCTGTGTAAACAAAATGATTAGTACTTAGTAAGAAATATTTTGACATTTTTATACAAATTAAGTAATTAATTAAAATACATCGCAAATCTGTGGATGCAGAGTACGCTCATTGCTTTGGTGACTGTAAGCTTTATGTGCGAAGCGGTATGATTTTGTGAACTAAAACACTATTCACTTGGGATATAATTGTCTAATACATAATAATAGTTCAACATTTTCAGTAATTACTTAATTAATAATTTGCAAAAAATAGTTGTTGGGGCTTGGGCTAATTGAATACGCCTGGCCCGAATTGGACCTTTTCTCGTAAGGCCTGAACGAAGCATGGAGCCATGGTGATCCCTAACGGATCTGAACGGGAATGGCCCTTCTCAACCCAGCGAATAGCGACCAACTCGTTCAAAAAGTTACCTCCTCAATTCCCGCACTTTTCCTATCAACTGAAAAACTGAAAACCTCCAAAAACAAGCTCTCGTTGGCCACAAAAACTTAAAACAAGCAAATAACAAATGGCGAATCTCGTAGAAACCTATGCCTGCACCCCTTCCACGGAACGAGGCCGTGGAATTCTAATCTCCGGCGATCCCAAATCCAACTCAATCCTTTATTGCAATGGAAGGTCCGTCTACATCCGATACCTCGACCGCCCTCTCGATGTTGCCGTTTATGGCGACCACGGCTACCCTGTCACTGTCGCTCGTTACTCCCCCAACGGCGAGTGGATCGCCTCAGCTGACGTCTCGGGCACCGTACGAATCTGGGGTACCCATAATGACTTCGTTTTGAAAAATGAGTTCAAGGTCCTCTCGGGTCGGATCGATGATCTCCAGTGGTCTCCCGACGGGTTGAGGATCGTTGCCTCTGGCGACGGTAAAGGAAAGTCCTTTGTCCGCGCTTTTATGTCAGTATTCTTTATTTCAATAGTTTCTACTGCCTGCGTTTTTATATACAAAATTTTGGTCAGGAAACAGCCTGCCTGAACACTCGAAATGACATGCAGTATAATTAGTTTGAAATTTAGGCCATTTATTTTCTGTCTCTGGTGAGAACAGTTTGTGGATTGAATAATGGTAATCAGGTATTGAAGGCTCCTTTTGATTAGGAACTTTGATTTTTGCATGTAAAAAAGATTCCGTGAGAGTAAACGCGAAAGGGGAAGAGAAATTTTATTAAATATATTCTTTTGCCGTTATTTTTATTCAAAAATTAACCAAAATAAAAAAAATGTAGTCGTAAAAATTAATAATATAATTACATATAGTGATAAAACTTAATATTGAACTGTAATTTAGTGGTAAATTTGATAAAAACAAACATAATTATGGAGCAATAAAAACAAAAGTTGCAGATTGAAATTGGAAGAGAGAATGTTATTATTTTTTGAATAAAAATTAAGTTTGAATCAAAAGAATATAAAATGCTCAGATTTTGATTAGGATTTGTGATGGTTGAAGGTGGGACTCGGGGAGTACTGTGGGGGATTTTGATGGGCACTCGAGGAGGGTGCTGAGCTGTCATTTCAAACCGACGAGGCCGTTTCGGATTGCAACCTGTGGAGAGGATTTCTTGGTGAATTTTTATGAAGGTCCACCCTTTAAGTTCAAGTTATCTCACAGGTAGGTAAGAGTGTTGAATTGTCGAATGCTTTTATCATTTATCATGGCACTACATTAAGTGAATTGCTCAAGTAAGGCATTGATTTAGTGAGGGAAAGATTTCATTGATGGGTTGGTCTTGCTTTGCAGTAATATATTAGAAAAGGCTGTTACCTTGAATCGTAGTCTTAAATATGGTTTGCTTGTCATTTTTGCTATTCGATTTTTGTTGTCAGAAGCAGAAAGCAAATGGTTCATTTGGATATAAAAGCAATACTAATGTTTTTTATTTTAGAACAAAAAAAAATGCGAATTTCAGATTAAAGAAGACCTGTACTTTCACCTCTTTTTTAAGTTTTATCGGTTGGCATTTGGAATTCATCTACAATTAGCTGATTCTCATTTCCACATGCAGAGATAGTGGAGAGATGGGTTGTTTTTCTATTTATTTCCTTTTCAATGTTAGTTTTTAAAAGTAACTATGCGCTCACAATTTCTATGCCCATTGCAAATTAAAAATGTAAACTTAAAACTTTCAATATGTAAATCTACAATGCAAGTCAATTTATGATGCAAACAAAGAATGTTTCCCATACCTGCAATAATTTGATAATTGCATAATGCTTGTTACAACTATTTGTCGCTTCATTTTGGAAATAGTCTTCTACTGGTTCTTAAGATGTGGGAAAACTGAAAAGAGTGCACTGTGGAATGAACTCTTTTGAAGAAAGCATGAATTCCGCTTTGAAACTAGTCTTCTGATTGTTAAGATGTTTGTTACTTTAAGGGTTATTCAAGGATTTGTTTTATAATCTGCAGGGAGCATTCAAATTTCGTTAACTGCATTAGATTTTCCCCAGATGGCAGCAAACTAATTAGTGTAAGCTCAGATAAGAAGGGTATAATTTATGATGCGAAGACTGGTGAAACTATTGGAGAGTTGTCCTGTGAAGATGGTCATACAGGCAGCATTTACGCTGTTAGCTGGAGCGCTGATGGTAAACATGTAAGCACCTTGGTCAATATTAATTTAGTTGCTTTAATTAAGTCCATTGCTCTATCAAAAAAAAAAAAAAGCATTGCTTCATGAAAAGACCAGCGCTAAATGCAACTGTGCTTCCAATCATCACTCTCTCCTTTGTTGATTTTTTTTCCAGCCTAATTTCGTGTTAATAGCTTTTGAATTTGTTTGCCACCAAATTGATTTGGTTTCATTAGTCATGGGTGTGTGCATGAGTTGGGCCGTTGCCATCTCTGCATATATTTTCATGCAGTCTTGTTGGTAATGCTGAAATCCTTTGAAATGTCTATTTTGATCAGTTTTTGAATTTTGGCTAGATATGTTGACAAGCTGGGGATAGTGGAAGAAAAACCTTATTTTTTAGAGGATATAGTACCACCTTACGCACTCAGGAGCTTTTAGGCTCAGAGGAATTATAAAGCTAACTAGACAATAGAGCATTTTGTGATTGAGATTAAGACTAGGATTCTTTAGGTTCAGTCTAGGCGCTTTTGCTATTTACTTTTTGTTTTTGAAAGCTAGAAAGCAAAAATGCATTTGGAAATAAAAGCAAATAAAATTTGAAGAATCATAAACAAAATGTATGTAATTCTTTTGGATAAAAAAAAATCCATGATCTACTTCTATATGAACTAATTATGTTATAAATGGTGTTAAATTTTAATTATTTGCCCATTTTAAATCAATTATAATATTGTTTTTTAACATTTGTGTTTGCTTTGTAGCAATTTTTCAAAAAGCATATCAAAAAGAGAGTGGCAAAAACATCAACTGAATGGAACCTTAATTTTCTGCTGTAAAGTCAAAAAAAAGTTTTGCAGCTCTTTTCTCTTCTTTCCGAATGTATATGATGTTAGGAATCAGAAAGTGTTTCCTCCTGATATCTATTTGTAGGTCTCTTGTATACTTCAGTTCACTAGGATTCAGTTTCCTCTTTTGCAACTTTTATGTACTATTTGTTACTTATTTTAAGGGAAAAGAAGAGGAAAGAAACCAAGCATTGCATGATTGCTTTACCCTCAAATAAAAGGGGGGAAAATGGGAAAAGTAATCTATGGTTGGCCATTATTTGCAGTTTAGAATGAGATGTCTGGACAAGAGAATAGGAGGAAGTTTAAAAGGACAGAAACTGAGAAACAAATTGCTGGGAAAGATTAAAATGAGCATACAGCTTGACCTCGATGGCTTTATTTATAACTTAGGATTCAATTTCCTGCACGCTATTTGATCTTCAAGCTCAATTAAAGTAGTCTGATGAACCTTGTAAACAAATTCTATCCATGACTCACTTGGTTTTCCTTAATGATTATTTTCAGACAAGTAACAAAGAAGAACAATTAATATTAATGTTGCTTTAAATTCATGTATTGCCTTTTAAGCATGAGCTCTCGCTTCCTCTCTCCCTCTCTCTCTCTTTGCAGAACTGCTAGGTCAAAATACTTTCAGGACATTCAGTTTTTGTAAACTGAAAGCTTAGTAGTCTCCTTTAAATCCATCTACGTTTAGGTCCTCTACTAAGTATATTGTTTATCCAACAAAGTCATCAGTTAGAGTATCGCATTCACCTGTTCCCTTTTATAAAGGCATGAGAGATCTACAAGGTTTAACCTACAGTTTCACAATCATTAACAAAGGTTGACTGGAGTTTTCATCACAAGTGTCATGTTTACCTCAATGAGTATGTTGACATGAAACAAAAATTTTGGTAGCTCTTTCTTCCATTAACCACATCTAATCTCTTCATTGCAATTCTATGTTTCTTACTTATGTGTCTATTATTTTATTGATGAAATCAGGTACTAACTGTTTCTGCTGACAAGACTGCAAAGATATGGGAGATATTTGAAGATGGTTCTGGAAAAGTGAAGAAAACATTGGAATGTCCTGGATCTGATGGAGTGGAGGACATGCTTGTTGGATGTCTGTGGCAGAATGATCATCTTGTTACGGTTTCCCTTGGTGGCACAATTAACTTATTCTCTGCAAGTGATCCTGATAAACCCCCATTATTGTTGTCTGGACATATGAAGAACATAACTACCTTAACTGTACTCAAAAGCAGCCAAAAGATGATTCTGTCCAGCAGCTTTGATGGATCCATCCTTAGATGGATTCAAGGGGTTGGATACAGTGGCAAATTAAAGAGGAAAGATAGTTCTCAAATTAAATGTTTGGCTGCTGTTAAAGAAGAGATAATTACATCTGGATATGACAACAAGGTAAACTTATACCACAAAACACATTGCATTTTATTATTTGTTAAACAAAGTATGCATTGATAATCTCCGGTTTTTAATCTCATCCACCAATAAACAGAGGAAAATGTCAAAACAAAAACCTTATTCTTCAAATAGAAATTCAGTTGTTAAGGACTTCCCTGTATAAAATTTTAATTTGCCTGTTTAATATAAATATTTATGCATTAGTTGCTGTCTATGTTTGTTATATAAGATCTTTCTGGGGAAAAAAGTGATACTATGGAATCATATCAAATTTAGTTTAGTTCATATTTTGAATGCTATGCAAAGTGTGGTTAAATGTATTTCACCTAACTTGAATTGATGGTTGCATTTTGAATGGGTGCCTGGAGTGGTATAACTCAAATAGTATAGAAGCTTTATTGGAACAGCTTGTCGCAGCAAAAAGGATAATTTTCTAGCAACCTAAACTGGCGATCCAGATTTTTTGTTAATGGGTGGATTTTTGGACTGATTCTTGAAAGTAGTATTTAGGGCTAGCACTTCAATGTTTTTGAAGTATTTTCTGTGAGTGTGCTGAATATCAACTACAACTTTAAACTTTACTGAAATATTGTTGATTCTGTTAGATCCTAATGATTGGTTCTGTTTTCCTTAGTATCTATGATTATAATCTTTATGTTCAAGTACCTTAAACATGTGATAGAGCACTAGGATTTCATGAGTCTATTCTGCTCGTGAAGTTCACCTGATTATCCAGTTTAAGATAACAGAGTGCATGATAGATGAGAAATGGTTAAGAAACACTAGTGGTGGGTTTTGATCCTGGTTTATCCACTTAGGCTTGTTTGGATGCATAGTTGAATTTTCTAGTTATGTTTATTAATCAAGTAAAACTTAAGTGGGAGGAAGAAAAATGTAGAAACTTGAAAGCAAAGAGAAAGAAGTTTGCCTTTGTCAGCACCAGATAGGTACTTAATAAATAGACCATGAAAATTTCTAATGGAACTTATAATAATTGGGTATTAGATCTCATTGTGTAGTTAATTAAAACTGAATCTACCCTAAAAAGATTAATTTTACTGGGATCTCCAGACATGGGTGATCTTTTCTATCAATCAATTTCATCTCTATCTAGATTAGTGCTTTCTTGGATTAATGTCAACTGTGAATACTCTGCATCCTTTAAGATTGAAAACCTTTTTTTTTTTTTTTTGTGATAATGCCTTAGTTAATTTCAGGTATGGAGAGTTCCTCTGCACGAGGAAGAATGTGGGGTTGCAGAACATATAGATGTTGGCAGTCAGCCGAAAGACTTGAGCTACGCCATCAATTCTCCTGATCTGGCTTTAGTTTCAACTGATTCTGGAGTTGTATTGCTTAAGGGTCTACAAGAACTATCAAACATGCAATCTTGGATTTACCGTGACAGCTTCTGTTATTTCACCTGATGGAAGTGAGGTTATTGTGGGGGGGCAGGACGGTAAATTGCATATATATTCTGTTTCAGGTGATTCTCTTACAGAAAAAGCAACCCTTGAGAAGCATAGAGGTGCAATTAGCGTGATACGGTATTCTCCAGATGTTTCCATGTTTGCTTCAGCCGATCTCAACCGTGAGGCAGTTGTTTGGGATCATGTCTCCAAAGAGGTAGCTTGAACTTCAAAATATTTTTATTATGTCTTACCCTTACTAATGAAATCATGAATGGTGAGTTGACACATCCCATTTTTGAGATGAAAGACGCTGCAGTAATGACTGTTATGTTTATTCCTTCTTGGGCACTCTAATTGCCTGACATTTCCTAAATATCAATAGTAAATTGGGGAATACAATTTCAACTGAGAGATAACATCCTTCTTTTTTTTTTTTTTTTTGAAATTAAGAGACAACTTACTCCTTAACAAGAGTGGATGCTTCAAGCAACAATTAGATTATTGTGGGATGCAGATCCAACAGTCTCATTCCTGTAGGGACATAGTCTTGGAGAGTCGTCTTTTGTTTTTTGGTTATCCTCATGTTTCTCAGTAACATTGGGACATGCTCCAAAGCCTGTTTGGCATGGCAAGTATCCTGGTCTGCTGGGACTCTTTTAGGAGTGTTTGTCGAATCATAATGGTGGTTGTGGAGCTTGTCTAATCATTCCTCAGTTATCAGGTTGTTTATGTTTGCATTTGGCGTCAACTGCTAGGTAGAAACCTGTTTTGTTAGCTATAATTCCATGGTATGAAGCATCTTGCCATGTAAGGCTGTGGAGCAAAAGCTCACCGCTTTCTAAAGTTTGCATTTTTTTTTATAGCAACTGTAATATGTTATTTGTGAACTGGAAAACTTGTTTTAATTTATAATTAGGATATCATGAACATCAATATGCACTTCGTCTATAAGCACTCTTCTAGTTTTGTATCTTTGTTACAGGTTAGTATTAATCAAGAAACAGATCGAAATAAAGTGTCACCAAGAATAGTGAAATAAGTTCTGAATATTTTGAAGAACAGGATATCTTAAAGTGTTTCTAGCAACTGAGTGGATGTATTAATCATCATTTTCTGCAATTCATGTCTTGCAGGTGAAGCTTAATAACATGTTGTACCACACAGCTCGTATCAATTGCCTTGCTTGGTCTCCTGATAGCACTATGGTGGCTACAGGATCACTAGACACTTGTGTAATCATATATGAAGTTGGGAAACCTCCTTCAAGCCGCATAACTATAAAGAATGCTCATCCTGGTGGAGTTTATGGTTTGGTTTTTACTGATGACAGCAGTGTGGTCAGCTCAGGAGAGGACGCCTGCATTCGTGTTTGGAGGATAGAGCGGCAATAACATAAGTACCGGATCAGACACGTATGATGCAGGTTAGATCTTTAAAGTTTGAGTGGATGCACATTCTTTTGCTTTCTTACCTTGAGATATTGGTCTGAAAGAACTATGATGACAAGCAAAAACTTCACGTTTCATGTAACTGAAGCAGTTCCCATGTATTAGAAGAAGTTGAGTTAGTTGCATTTTGAACATATTACATAAAAATAGTCATTTCTTTCAAAAATTAAAACACAACATGAGAAAATTAGGAAGGAAAAAAGACAAATTATATGATTTGCCCGCATATGCGGTACAAAGAAGTGAGGAGGCATTCTTTTCATGGACTTCAATAAGAGGCCCTTATTTTGGGCTATGCACACATTTCTGAATTAAAATTATTTTTCGGAATTCCAAAGTAGTTATTAAGAAAAGCATGGAATCTTTCATTTTTCAGTCTAGAGATAAGAGAAAATCTAATAATTCAAGCTGCTAAGGTCTACATCAACGTGTTTAACCTTGTTGTTCTCAATCTAAGGGTTACCAACTTATTATTCTGGCATAAAGCAGAGCATGTCATCTACTCGCAGTTGTTACCATAAGATGGTTTTACGACTGTTTTTCAGGACACAATTTCCATTTTCAGAATTTGTGCCAAAGAATAAAAATGAGAGCCAAGAATGCAGGTAAGCAGCTTCATGAAGGGTTTTGTGAAAAATGTGTGCAATATATTTCTTCTCACACGGTTTCATCATGTAGCACATCCTTGAGAGAGAAATAGCAATTTCTATGTGTATTACGATAATTCTTTCTTCTCTCATTACTTTTTCAAAAAGAAATGCTTATGGCAACTGTCTTTCATCCTTTGATCTTCAATTTAATTGGGGGAAGAAACTGTGTTTATGTCTGTGATGTGATTGTGAAATCTGGTCATGTCTTTATTTATTTTTATTTTCTTGCTTTAGTTTGAATACATTTCAAGCCACTCAACCCCGAGATAGAAAGGTTGGTTCTAGCTGCATTAGCTGCTTGTGGAGAGTGGACGATTGGGGCAACACGGGAAAAGTTCTATAATGAAATAAAGCAGGCAGCATTTGAATATGGAGGTGATGTTGATATTCTACTTTTTTATTTAGAAAGAAACGAATTGAAATCTTTATTTGATTTTGGTTCTCTCATGGAATTTGGTTGTTGTTCATGACAGTTCTCTACTTCTCTTGCTATTAATCTGTAGTATAATAATGTTCTAAAAGTGATGATGTATTTTGCATAAATTCATTTATTTATTTGTTCATATTGCGGGAAAGCTTTTGAATCCAAAAAGAAGTAATAACTTTTTCTACCAAAATTATGTAGTGAGGGAATCGAAATGTAACATTTTATGTACTAAATTTTCTGCTTATTATTATTATTATTATTACTATGCTAAATTCCTGCCTACTATTTAAGCTTTTGCTAAATGTCAGGGACGTTAAGCTATTGTGTGTGTTTTGCACAATACAATTGCTTAAACGTTATACTTGTGCGTTAATTTGATGTTTTTTCTTATTTAACCAGTTTTCCTGTTTCATTAAAAATAGTTGACCTCAACCATGTCTATTAGCAGACAGTATTCGTTCTCTGTTAGCATTGTGAATTAGGATTGGTTGTCTTCTAGGAGTGTAATATGTTTTCTCAATTGATGGAGTAGCAGGGGGATCATCAAATAGTAGATGGGTTCTGCAAAGGAGGCGCCAGCAGATTCCATTAATGTCATGTTAATTCTTCTCGGAGTATCTAGAATCCTAGATGCCCCCTTGCAAAGGCTATCATAGGTTTAGGATGGGGATTCCTTCTCGGAGTTGAACTGCAGAAATTCCTGTTGCAGTCCACTCTGTTGTATATCCCATAGGGTAGATGCTTCATGCGGGTGGAAATTTCTCAAGTAATGATAGAGAAATAATCAATACAACCGAACCAAGGAACTCAAATTGCCGTCTGGGCACCAATTTTTTAAAAGTTATAAAAGATAACATGAGCTCCGCTGCAAAGCCAATGACCCAACTGTTTTAAACAATAAATTATTGGTCGATATCTTTGCTTGCGATGGCAAAGCTTTGCATTGCAGTAGTAGGATCGCAGGAGTAGGATAGTGATGTTGGGTTGGGTGGTCCCGTGGCTATAGTTGAAAGACAGCTTCACTCTAGTAATGCACGTGAGAGGCACGTGCATATCTACCTAACATACACACTTTTCAGCACTAAACGTAACCCATTTTGTCAAGTGTTAACCCAGCTGTTCCTATTCTCTGGCAGATAGTGTCATTATGTCTCCATGAAGATACAGTAACCAATGTCACCTCGTCTAGTATTGGAATAAAATAAAGCGACTCCAATTTGACCATAGTCATACCAGGAATAAAATATAGCGACTCCTCCGCTTATTTACTAGTTTTGCGGTTCACACAGTCATTCCAGGAACAGGGAAAAAAAAACAGCAGGCAGACGCTGGAGTGAATTAAAAAAGAGAACATCTACATAACAACTACACAAATACACAGATAAGATCCACTCACACATCCCATTCCGGCATCTCTGCTACCCTCACATCACACAGTAGAATACTGTCAAAACCTACTAGCTCCACTTAGAGAGAATTTCCATGTCAAACCCCATGCATTCTCTCTACATATTTTTTTTTCTTTGTTCTCATTACATTATTGAACAGCTGCTGCTTGTGTTGTCATCACTGAACATGTGGGTTGCTGCAGAGTGATCAGCAGTATAACTGGGAGCTTCAGGGTATGAGTATGGAGGAGGGCCATAATTATAGTAATACCCAGTGCTAGGAGGAATTAACGGGGATCTATGATACATCATCTGGGGTTGTTGCTGCATGGCATGCCTGTTCTGCAGGTTCATCATGTTCATCATTGACGACGGATAGTTGTAGCCATTCATGTTCATGAGCATAGATGATGGATATTGACCATTAACATATCCACCATTTGGAAAACTTGCTGCAGAAGATCCCTGCAACCCATTGTTGGATTGAACTTGAAATCCTCCAACTGCATTGGGATTGCCTCCTAACGCAGCAGCATTAGCAACATTAGGACCATTTCCATGAAAACCAGAAAGACCCATCATGGAGTTAATGTCATTTCCCCTCTTGCCCTCTGCTGCATTGATGTTTAAACCACCCAACTGAGCATTATTCATCTTCAGAGCAGCCAAGGTTTTTTGATCTAGCACACCTGGATTTACCTTCATTCCCATATTCTGATTCTGGTTTCCTTTCTTTCCAGCATTCACATTACTAAGATTGTTGTTCATTTTATTATTGTTGTTGGAAGTTGCAGTAATGTTTCCAACACCGTTCTTGGCATTATTTGCATCAAGTGCTTGTTGCCTAAGCAAACCCAGCTGACCCAACTGACCCAGTTGACTTGATTTGAGAAATTGCAGCTCATCCTCTTCATCCTCTTCGTCATAATCATCCATATAATCATCATCTTCCTCAGAAACGAAACTAGGAAACTTCTGCTGGTTCTTGAAGGCTTCAAGGCCTTTGATCAAGCCGTGCTTTGGGCCTTTGTTGTTGTTCTTGTCATCCTTGATGAAGTTGTTCTTTTGCTTTTGGTTTTGGTTGGACTTCTGGGACCAAACCTCAGCATGTTTACCAGCTCTGACCAGTTTCTTAATCAATGTTGCAGAATCTACACTTCCTGAGACTGTGACTTTCTGCTGCTCTGCATCTATGCTTACTTGGTAAACACCTGGAACAAAGAAGAAAACAACAAACAGAAAATTACACAAACAGATTAGACATGCACATGCCACCAACTATTAGGACCAATCAGTCGCAAATTTTCCTAGCAATTCTGGAAGACGACAAATATCAATCCTAGTAATCTATAATTCAAGAATGTTCATCTTCTGTGATAATGCCTGAAATGAAGATGAATTGGTCAGTCCAGATAACAAGCCATTACATCCAGACAGATTTGAGAACTCCAAGTATTTACATACTTCCTTCTCTTATCCAAAACACAGACCAGCCGGAAGATCTACTGATGGAACTTCCGACAAAAGCAAATCATTGTTCTCGTCTCTTTCAAACTATCGAGCAAGGTGAGATAGTTTCCTGATATTTTACTCTTCTCAGTGATCAGAATACTGTGCTCTTGAGATCATTGTTTTGAACTACTAGCAGAGCATTAGTGATTATTTTGGCATCTTTTCCTAATTTTCTCAGCAAGCAAGCAAAACTACTATGAAGAACATGTTTATACAGAAGAGAAAAGAGGTAGGAGAGGAGTGCCCAATCAGTCACAAAACAGAATCATAGGAGAAAGCTGATAACAACAGTGAGCACCTTCAATTCTCTGAAGGAGTTTCTTCACTTTCTGCTTACATCCATCGCAGTGTATGTTCACTTTGAGAACACAAGTCTGCGGATAAAAATGAAAAGAAAAGGAAACAAAGCAAACAACAAAAACAAAGAAGTAAGATTCTTTAGAAGAAAAGACCACCAGCATCCACCTTTGCACAAAGCTGTGGATATAGATACACAAAAAATAAATCATAAAAAGACTTTAAAAGGACAGAAAAGAATGTGGTAAAAGAGAAAGACCTGAATCTTGAGTAGCTTAAAGTCTTCTTCTTTAGTCATCTCTTCACCTCTGTTTTGAATGAAAGACTTGCTCTCTATGAGAAATACAGGAATAGATAAAAAAAAACCCAAAACAAAAGATAACGCACGTAAGCTAGTGAGATAGTAAGCAGGGTTGCATGTGAGTTTCTTGTTCTACAACAACCACAGATTCTTTCTTTTTTGCTTTTGCTTGCTTGTTGCTTCCTTCTCTTCTTCGGTTCTATTCAAAAGAGACCAAAAGAAGAGCACATGGGATTTTTAAGTTTGAAAGCTTTCCTTCTTTATTGAAAAAGAGCCGGAGAGAGAGAAGAAAGTAAACCAACCCTACCACGGCTACAGGCCTACACCATAATGCCGAAGACAAACAGCAGAAAATTCACCAGCACAAAAGGGCAAGAAAGGGGTAAGCAAAAGAGAGAAAGAGATGGGAGGTCAGAAGAGAGGATACTGAGCAGAGTGAGTGAAATATGGGAGAGAGAGCCAGAGAAAAGAGAGAAGAGAGAGGAGAGAGGAAAAGGTGCGGGGGAAGGGGGAGAGAAGAGTGCTGTGTACTACTGCTCTTGGAATTCTGAAATGATGTGATTTAACGTTAAATACTGAGGAGAAACAATAAAAGAAGAACAGCGACTTGACAAGCCGACTTCTATCCCTGTCCGGTTTGTCACATGTACCTTTTTTTATTTTCTCGTGAAAATGAGAGTAAAAATTTGCCTTTTTAATGAATTTTCTTTGTTTTTTTTTTGGTTTTTGGGGGTGAATTCTTCCCGAGTTGGTTTCAAATTTTCAAACTATTTACCAGTACTTTTAACGGAGCGTTAGGACTCAGAACTCACAAGGAGTTAATTGCCTGTTGGGACCAAGGGCCTTCATCTATATCTGTTGGGAGATTGAATGACTTGTCGGTTGCCCTTTCTTTGGTTAATAACAATATTATCCCAACTTGTCTACAACCTGGACTATTGTCTGAATCCACAATTCTCTGTTGAGCTATTGATTCCTATGATAAATGCACAATTTCTGCATCTCTCCCTTTTCTTTCTTTGTGTTTTTCAATCTCTTCGCAGTACTTATTTCCGTTGTAAGTGAAAGACGAAGATTCTCTTAAGCTTGGTAAGCAGAAGAATAAAGTGATTCAAGTCCTCCTCCTTGATTTAAGTGACTCCATGATGGCGATTTCAGAGATGGGTGCGATCATTGATCATGTTGAGGCCGTTCCTTTCTTTAATTGCTTCTTCTTCCCACCACGTTAAAAGGGATGCTTATGTTTTGCCTCATTCTTTAGCTACGCCTTGATGGTCGATCTTCCTAGAAACACTTATGTAATCTTGTATTGGACGGTTTAATGAATTCTTCTTGTTCTTATTCAATTCTTTTGGGTTTTGGCCCTTGATTCCAATTTCAAAGTTTTACATTTAGTGCTAAAGATATTGTTTTCATACAAAGTATTGATTTAAATGGAAGGAAGAGGAGGCGCTTTGATTTGTTAATTGTATCCCTATCGACCGTCGCAACAAATTGTAAAAGAACACATACAGAGTTACAAACAGAACATTTGCTTGCTAGAATATGGGCAGAGCCCTTAAAGCTTTGCTCAAAACAGAAGGAATATTAAGGTTTCTTTAATTACTTTGTGGTCCAATCGTTTTGTTTTCAAAGTCCTGTCATTTTCTCAAAATGAATTCCATCAATTCGGATAGGTTGAATGTTTTATTTGAAGTCTTTTTTTCTCATCCTTAAAAATGGGTGTTTTTAATGAATTGTAAGACAAGATAAGATTTTTTTATGAGATTTAGATCTAAAACTTAATATCTCAAGACCCCTTTATGGATGAGTAATTTCTTGTAGTTAATATTGAACCAAATCCTTATATAGATAATAGCTTCGTAGTTTTGAATGATGAGCACTATTGATAATTCTTTTTGCCTTTATGTTGTATTTAGATAAGATATTTTTTAAAACTATATTTAGATAGGATATTAACAATTATATAAATTAATATGACTATTATCTGGTTTATAAAAAAAATCATAAAATTAATTAAACATATTAAGATTCTAAATACATATATAACTATATTTTTTATATAATATAACATTATTTATATATTTATTAAACAAATCAATTAACATTATATGTTAAAAGTATGACATGATAAATCTATTTAAACATTATTAACAAGATTAATTTATTAAAATGTATATTATAAACAAGTTAAACATATCATATTATATGAATTGACATGATAATTTAATTAATTAAATATGTTAAATACATTATTTATAGATTAAATAGATATGAACGAACGTGAAATTATCGACTCCTAAAGAGATCTTAAACGAAGTGGTGTTAAAGTCGTGAGATCTATCAATGTGTCATGCACATGGGCAATAAAGTGTTTAAATGTATTAGGTTAATATTAGAAAAAGTTAATTTTTTTAATGAAAAAGGGCTGTAAATGGGAAAAAGTAAAAAAAAAAAAAAGTAACAGAGCAGTTACGAAAGGAGAGAAAAATGTGAGGGCTTGGACTCTAGTATTGTGGAGCCTGGAACGGCTAAAAACAAATCAAAAGAAAAAGAAACGAAAGAGTGAAGGAGAAAAGGTTAGACTTTTTTAACTTTTTATGGTTCACAATTCCCCATCATACTTCCTCTTATTTTAACCTTTTTTGTGTATTGGATAACACAGCCAAAGCATTCAACGTATTCAGCAGTCAGCAGCAAGCTGTGTGGGTTGGAGTTTTGTGGACTTTTTTGGGTCTCCTCCTCGTGTCTTATGTAGCTTTTGTTTTTTTGTTTCCCAAAGGCTAAATCCGCAGAACAGCACGCAATCACACAAAAAAATATAAAAAAACTAAAGTAAGGAAGAACGTAGAGGAGGCTGGCTGGGGGGTGGCGTTGGTCTGTGCTATGTGTGTGACTGTGTGTTAGGTCCATCATTACTTGTTCCCCATACCTGTAATTTCCACTGGCACGCTGTCTCGAACCAAAACCCAAAAAGCTTTGAAACGCTTTTATATATTATATTCCTATCTATCTCTATATATATATATATATATATATGCAAATGTAAAAAGTACTCGTAGTATTATATTGCTGCTGCCTGCCTGCCTACCTGGCCCTCGGCTGGGGAGCCTTTGCTTCTTTATCAAGTCTAGTGATTTGTATCGGTGTTGTTTAACTTTTATCCAAAGGGTTGAGTTCCCCAAAAAGAGTTAAGTGAAAATGAGAATGGTGTGGGGATGGGTGGAAATCCACTATTTTTGGGATTCCCTTTCCCATTCCCATGCGCCGGATCATCCATCTAATCCTTTTGTCCTTGGACCCAACTTTCATAATTCATCTTCTTCGGATTCTGACTTGTGTTGGGGATACCCTCTTTGGGCTGTGACTCGCATCACTTGACTCACCTTTACCCTTTTCTGATAGCCACATTTTATTAGGCACAAGAATTACTAGTAAAAGAAACAAATATATGGTAGCAAGTAGCTGTTATGAAGGGTAAACCCTGGTTTATTGCAAAATCCTTGTCATGCTTAAAAAAAGGCGTGGTAAAATAAGTTCTTTTTGCTATTATAGTTATATTTAATTTTCACATTTATACATTATATATAAAATATTTTATTTTCATTTTTCCTTCTTTGTTTTTTATACTTACCAAATAATAAAATAAATAAATTGAATAGATAAATAATACATTTTTTAATAAATAAGCCATAAACTAAAAAAATAATTAACAATAAAACCTAATTGTAATATCTACTTTTAAACATATCATTTTATTTCACCAAAATTTTTTAAGTCGAAATTATACTAAGTGAATAGTTATTTAATTGGCATAACCGGTGCAATAAAGATTATATCTTTTTAGATAATTTAATGCTTAAAAAATAAAACTAAATCAAGCAAAATGTTTTCATTTACAAAAGGGCCAAACTCACTAGATAATGTAGTGTCGACATGTTGCAAGTTCTTTCTTAATTTCGGTACGTGATAGATATGGGAATCAACCAAAACTGAGATATGACCTGAAGAAATTGAAGTTATGGTGGAATACCATTGGTAAATGTCATCCATAAGAGCCAACTTACCAGTTTGATGATATTGACTCTTTGCTGTTTAATTGTTCCGTTTCTCACAAAGTACAAATTAATTCAGCCAACCTAGTCCTACTGTCATTGTTGGTTTATGGTCTCCCTCTACTGCTCTTACACTTTTGTGAGGTGGGATCCTTTTGTGAATTCTTAATTTGTCGATTAATGAATAGCAGTTTTGGTAATAGCCAAGCTTAGATTTCAATTCATTTGTTAGCATTCATATATGAGAATGTGTGTTACAAAGTTTTTATTTATTCTGAAAATGATGGTGCTCAACTCCTCATATGGATTAAAGTTTCAAATGGTTTAGTATAACTTTCTTTTTTTCCTTTTATGCTTTTCACTGAAAATTCCAACCATGATGTGCGGAATAAAGGAGTTAGAACTACATGATGAATATTTGGTGAAAAAGAAACACAAAACCTTCATTTTGAAGTGGATTTTATTTTATATTATTGAGATTGATCCCGTACTTTACGCTCGAGTGAGATATAAAATGTTAGATGAATTTACATAGAAAAATTGCTTACATTTTGAGCACAAAATGTTACAAAAAGGTGATGGCTATGAACAAACTTAAGAGCATGGTTTGTTGTTTTGCTTGGTGTACAACAGTTATCATCAGAGTGTTCAAATTGCTATCATGCCGGTAGTCAAAAAATATAAAGCAATGTGGGTTATAATTGTTGTTCAAATGTCAGCATGTTTTTCTATCAATGGCTGGCCAACTGGTCTTTGGGAGGGCTGGTTTTTGATGGCTGGATCGATTTGGATAATCCTCTGCATGTGACAAAATCAATAACATTAATTTGCTATTATGTTAACGGCAAGAAAAAGATTATACATCTGTTTGCAGTAGGAAAAAAAAACAATTTAATCTACCAAGTTTAACGTAAATACTACCAAAAATCTCTAATTACATGTTTAAATGAAATTAAGCGGTAGCCAACGCTCAAATACAGGTTATTAAAGACCTATTCAATTTAAGAATCAAGGTTCGTTTCGTATAATTCAGGATAGAAAATCAAACGTGAAGATAATGACATAAGTATGTACATGTTTACATGGTGAAAACCATGAAAATGACTGAGTTTGTAGATCAGGTAGAGTGGAACGTTTTCACATGTTACCTTTGAGGATTAAGTTTAATGTCATGCAACTAAAAGAGCAGGATAATGATCAAATGAAGCAGGAGTAATGTGGGAAAAACAGCAATTATATGGTCATAAGCAAATCTTAGGTCAGTAATATGAACTCTTTTATATGTTGTTGTGATTGTCGGCATCAGTTAATGATCATGATTGCAATAACCCTTTGTTTGGATTTTAATGATAGGCATAGTCTGAGTCAAGATAGGGAATAAAATAATGTTCAAAATTTAAGTAAGTCATACCAGCGAACGCAGAGCTGATATCCATGATTTGATCTCATGGAGGTCAGTGTATCATTAAGGTTTAAAATTTGATTTAAATAATTAATTGGAAACAGAGCGTTATATGAATTTTATCTGGTCCTGTAATTTTTTTGGTTGGCTATTCTTCTTCTCTGGTGTTGGTTGTGGGAAAAACCCTCTGGCAACTTGACTGTCAATCGGTGATGGCACAAGTTGTTCTTCTAGTTATTGTATTAATCGCGAAGGGGTTTTGGATTCTAAAGCACCAATAGAACTTGGACTATGTCATTGTTGGCTTGTCAGATTATGACAATCAAGCATTTTGTAGTTGCCGATTCTCTGTTTTAATTGCTCTGGTGATGAAACTCACTGTGAAAATCTTGTCTTGCTTGATCAATGATTTCGGAGGTGTAGACAGCATCATGTGACTGATAGTTTTGTAATTATTACACCAATCAAATTTTATGGTAAATTCAACTTCAAAAAAATTTACATGATGAGAACAAA
This sequence comes from Theobroma umbraticum, assembly GCF_002168275.2. Taxonomy (NCBI): domain Eukaryota; kingdom Viridiplantae; phylum Streptophyta; class Magnoliopsida; order Malvales; family Malvaceae; genus Theobroma; species Theobroma umbraticum. Next base: position 3,334,117 of record NW_018397266.1, read on the forward strand.
ACAAATACAAGACAGTAAGTGTAAAATGAGACAGAAATTGTAAAGAAATTACGAAACATTGTGTTATGCACAATAGTCTATAATTGACATACCAGCCAAACTATGAACTGGGTGTGTCAGCTAGAACAACAGTTTCAAAAGTGACAAAAGTGTATGTCAACTCCAGCAAATGTATAGAAAAGAGATAAGTAGTTATATAAATATTGAATACCAATTAGTCAGATCAGATGCTTATTGAGATATAATGATTAACATGTAATGTTATCTATCAATGCAAATCAATTTGATTAAACCGATGAATACTTACAAAACTCTAGTTAAAAAATTGAGAAAAATTAAATGAGGAAGTGAGTGTTAAAAAAAAAAGCATTTAAACAAATGAATAATATATAATAAACAACGAATAAAAATTTTCAATAATAATAAAAAATGGGTGATCAAATATAGTTCTTTAAATATATACATCATTTATAGCTTTGAAAATATGTGCAAAAAATTTGATAAGAAGATAGGCAATCTATCATATATCAGTTTGTCATCAACTATGGCTACTATTGTCATAGGACAATGAAGTGATAAAAAGTTTAGTCATTATGGTTTTTTGTTTCAGTTAAGATCATCGTTCACAATTTGAAACTGGCAATTTACACCACGGATGAGTGACATAAAATAGCTGAAAATTCAATATCATAATAATGGAGTTAGTTTGTGTCAGCCTTTATTCTATCATAGACAATGATAAGAACTTCAGTCCATTATATCTGATAGGATTTAGGGTTTGGTATTAAGGGTAGTTTGAACATGATAAAGATAAGATAATCAAGCATGGAATGCATGAAATATAAACACTAAGTAAACATTTATGTTGACTAAAAAAGAATTTGTCATTAATATAATAATAATTTACATAAACAATATGAATATCAAAGTAGTGGAGGCAAATAATACACTACAATTGAAAAGAAAAATCACTGACAAACTTTTACAAAATCTGGTGATACTTTGTCTCAACGCCAAAAGGCAAATCAATGTGTTCACTACAAGATAACAAACAAAGACCAAATTACGCTAACACGAATAAAGAAACATTTGTCTTAAAAACCTGGACCTTCATTTGACAGGACAAATGCATCATAATATTTTTTAGAAATAAGGCAAAAGTAATTAATGTATATCGGTTTATATTGAATTGATAATTCACACCAGATTTATTATTTGTGTCAGCGGAACATAAGATTATAACAGGATTTGTAGCAGACATTGTAAATGTCGTCTAACTAATGTATGTATTTGTAAAATGAGAAGACAAAAAATAAAAGGAAAAAAATAAATAAAATCCATTTTAATACAAAGGATAATTATATGCTTGTATATGCCACTGCATGTATTGAGTAAACAAGATTGGCGCCTGACTTGGAAGCCATGAGCATGATTTGACAGTGCAAATGCATAATAATATCTTAGGAACAAAACAAATTAAATTAATGTATCTTACACTATATTAAACAGAAAATTGATGCCAAAGGTCTTATTTGTGTAAGCTAAACATTAAATGAGAATAGGATTTATAGCATATATTGTAAATGTTAGGTCAGCAAAGAAGAGCCTCATATTTTTGTGGACTATTAAAACGTATAAAATATAATTACTATATGTATTTATAAAATGAGAGGAGAGAAATTAAGTGAAAAAAAAAAGAAAACAAAATTTTAATGTAGAAAATAGCTATTTGTTTATATATGTTATTGGTTCTATTGAGTTAACAATAGTTACATTATCATAGGAGGATCCAAATTTGGATTAGAGAAAATATTTTTATCATTGTTAAAGGAAGAAAAGGTTGTACACGGTTTACCAATCCTGTTTGACAACCAATCCTTGCCTTCATAATGAGAAGGATTCATTCACATCAAAATTGGACCATCAATGAGAGCACAAACCCTTGCTGCTCTTAACCTTAAACACCATGAAACAATTTATTTGATCAAAAATAACTTCATATGTAAAATAAGATAATAAACAAACACCAAATGACATAAACATAAACATTAAAGCATCTGGCTTAACAAAAGCTATGAAAATCAAAATCAACCTCTCTGGATAAGCAACATTCATCACCAAAAACATCTTTGGGTGCAATATGTGTGAAAGAATTAAATTTAGAACTCCATAGGGCCAGTCAAACTTGACCTGATGTGAAATAGAATCTTATGCAAAAGTTAAGCTTAATTAAATAAGTGGTTATTTCATCTAAGTTTGTCGCAGAAGAAAAATCACAAAGAAATCAACAACAAAACACTTGAAAAAATTAAAGACATAAAATATAAATAATACAACAATAATACAAAATTTTAAATAAACATATTTAAAAAAAACAACACAGAATTAAGTTTGAACGTCTATACAATTAGTTTTATGAAGTAGAATGATTAACTCCAAACAAAATGTAATTCCAAAGTTAAATTCACCTATATAAGCAGTTGCTTTACCCAAGTTTATTGCAGATGTAAAGTTAAAAACAAATCAATAAGAAAACATTCTACATAATGGGTAAAAACTTCTTCTTTGGTCAGTTTTCTTTTTATCAAATATTGTACATCAAAAATATTATTTAAAAAAATATTATTTAGATAAGTTTCTAGAAGCTTTAAGAAATTTTTCTTTCCTTTTTATTAGTGCTAAGGCTGAATTTTGCATCAAAATAATATATACAATGTATTATTTTGATGAAAATAATCACTAATATAATAAATTTTTTTTATCTTTTTACTATTTTTTTTGTATTCCAAGCTTATTTTTACCAACTAAACATTGTAATAAGTCATAATAACAATTAGTGTTTTATTCCCTTCACTGTAACAAACTATATAATAATTATTTTATTTTATTTTTATAAAATAACTATTTTATTCTATTTTTATCTATTTCGTCGAATAAACGTACTCTAATGGCATGTTTGGTGTAGGGAAATAGTTAAGCCATTCCCCCCTTATTCCTTTCTATTTTTATGTTTTTGTTTGGTTAGTTTTTGAGGTGGGGAATAGCCATTCCAAGTAATGGCTATTCTTCAAAATCTTGGTTTAGCCGTTCCTCACCTCCCTATGTTAATGGCTATTCCATGACTATGGAATAGAGTCAAAAATTTATTGGACAAAAATGTCTCTATTTATTGAAAATAATTACAATCTACAAATAGAAAATAAAAATAAAAAAGTATAAAGAAATTAAAATTAAAATTAAAATATATTAATAAATTAATAATAAATTATTGATGTTTAAATTTTTGATGAAAAATATAAATTAAAAGATTAAAAAATGAAAATACAAAAAGAGACAAAATAAAAAGAAATTGAAAAAAATCATATTAATAGTTTAATAATAAATTGTTAATATTTTAAATTTTAATGAAAATAAAATTAAAAGATTAAAAAATAAAAATATTGTTAAATTATAATAATGAATAATTGTTTGGTTTATTAAATTATAATAAAAGGTAATTTTGTCATTTTATCATTTATTCTTTAACTATTCCAAAGCTATTCCTTCTTAGTAAATTATAATATCAATTTCTACTCTATTCTATTCCATGAACCAACCAACATAATTATTATTTTATTTTATTCTCACAAAATAAATATTTTATTTTATTCCGTAAACATAGTAAATCTTATATAAAGGAGAATGGTTTATGGTTTTCAGGAATGACCATGACAGTAAGGTTCGGCCCATAGTCAGTATATTCTTAAAACCAATCCAATTATGTATTGGACTGCAGGGCTTTTACATTATAATTAATGGCTCACGTGTCTCCTGGGCCTGCTGGAGCCTTCCTAAGAAGATTTGCATAGACAAGGCTTTCTGTTTTGTTCTATTTATTGGTTATAATAGAAAGACTATTATGAGATTTGGTTGAAAATATATGTATCCCTATTAGTTTGAAAAATACTCTCTTATCTCTTCTAAGATTTGGTTAAAAAAACACTTTATCTTTCTGAAAAAGTAATGATATTAGTTACCAATTTGACTTTAAATGAAAAAAGACAATTATAATCAACTAATCGATTACGTTGTGAATTTTATAATTTTGATATCATTTTGAAAATTTTGAATTTGTTTATTATATGTTAATTTGATATATAAATTTTAAACACGTCATAAATTTTGAAGATTAAAGTGTGCATAAAATATATTAAGTACTTTTTGTTTGTTTACAAATATTTAAATAAGTAAAACTATTTTATGCACGGTAAGATCACAAGTTAGTATATTTATACATAAGGAGTGAAAGAGAGATTTTCTCCTAACTAATTAAATTTTAAAAAAATATAAAAGGGCATGGTGCTCGTGGTTACTTCAATGAATTGATTGCCAAGTGATAATCTTTTTAAATCAAACAGAGAAATAATAAGATAAGATATGCCAATCTACATTTTGTCTCTAAGCATTTTTCTTTCCTTTTCAAGAGATGTAAAGGTAAATCCTCAACCAAATAAATTTCTTGAGGATGAAATCATGCAAGATACGTAGCAGATTCAGTGCATAAATTACTTTTGTTTTCTCTTTTTATCAAGGAAAACGAAACTTGCTACGTACATTGACAAGCATGTATATATCCTTAAAGCTCTTCTTTGAGCCCAAGATGATTGAGTATTAAAATACTAATACAATCTCACCTAACAAGATTGGGATTTGCTTCTAAATCCTGATAAGCATAAGGTTTAAAGACATTAATACTTTTTGTACATCGCAACTTGATTGGTGTAAGACCTTGTGGTTGCACTCTATTTCCATTAAATTATTTGCTGTATATTTATGACAAAAATCTAGCTAGTGCCTTTTTCCTGTAGGCGACGACTGTTGAGTTTAAAGTTGACTAGAATTCTATATTTTATTTGATTAGAATTTTAGTTTATGTACAACATTAAGTAGTTGTATAGTTTTAAACTTCTTATTCCACATAGAATCCTAATCACATTCTACTTTAGACTTTTATACTATAAAAGTATATCTTTAGGCTTTAGAATGGTAAGTAGTGCTTTGAGAGCTTTAGAGAAGTAACACTTTGTAACTCTGTCTTTTACTCTAGGTGGAGCTAGAGTGGTTTGGATGAGTGTTCTTGGGAAGAAAGAGTGTACAAGGAATCTTGGGTTGGTTTGGGGAGCCATAGAGGTCAATTTATTGTACTTTAATTTCTCAATAATATAAGAATAGTTTCACTTCGTGGACGTAGGCAAGAGACTGAACCACGTAAATTCTTGTGTTTTTCTGTTTGCTTGATTTTTTTTAGTCTTATTTTTGTTATTTCTTGGGTAATTTCCACAACAGCGACATTTTCTGTATGGCTTGCTCTACACACTTTTATATTTATCTACAAATTGAAAATGAACTACTGACAGTCACAGGAGGTCTATCTCCACACACTTAATGTTATTTAAATACGAAAATGTTATTGAGTGCATATAGGTGTTAGCTAAGATCATATTTATAAAAAGGAATTTAAAAATTAATATGGTTTTTTAAATTTAATGAGAATAATACATTAAAAAGTTAATTATGTATTTAGCACTCAAATTATTATTAAACATTCGATTTAAAAATTCAGTATTCAAAAGTTACTTTTTGTTAAATAATTTCTACAAGAGTAGTTTAATTAGTCATCATTTAGGTAACGTGTTAAAGAATAGTCAACAAGAACAAGTCACATGTCTGATGTCTGATGTTTATTGGCTGCTTTTTTATCACGTTATCCACTTGATGAGTAGGGTTATCAAGGTGTGTAGGCTTAATGGAATGGACTTTGGAGTATTTGTTGTGAGATTATTTTTTCCAAGTACCAAATCTATAATTTCGTATTATTTTAGTTAACCCTAACAAGGTACTCCTTAATCAGACTTTAACTATTTAGTAATAGGATTTGCCCTCGGCAGTTATTTGCAGGGAAAATATCAGTCCGAGTGCCCTGGGAAATCGGCAAGTTCAAACTTTTGGGCCAACAACACGTGGCGAATGCCCGAAAGGCTTGAAAGCCTGGGATGTTAATCATTTGATGAAAACCTGGGATAATTCCAATTATATATGCTTACTTATTCAACTGAAAAATTTTGTGTTTAATCATCATTGCAAGACTTGATTTCACCTTCACCAAACTTAGAAGATTGATTTGGCAAGCAACCGACCTTTTGAGAGTGTTTTAATTGTTAAAGATATCATCTAGTGTCAAATACATTGACTTTTTTTAATTTTTGATTATGATTATATATGGGTCTAGTAGTTTTTAAAATGAGTAATTTATTTTAAAAAATATTTTCAGGGGATACATAAGTTCTGTCGTTAGTCAACTTTTAATGTTTCTATTAGATTGATGATATAATAATATTTTTAAAATAATTTTATCTTTCATTAATTTTAAAAATTACTATTATATAAAGTATTTTTTATTTTAATTTTTTTTCTCTTTTTTGAAAGAATAACTCTCAACCCAGCCACTCCGTGGCAGATTGTAGGGAGCACCAAATTCTGAGGTGCACGGCCAGATCTCACACTCCCTTGGGGAGATCTAGCCGGATTTGGTATTCTATTGTCAGATTTAGTCACAAAGTAGTCAATCGGTGTAAAAGAGTGCCATTGATCGACCTGAAAAGAAAAGAAAAGAGTAAAAAAAGAAAATTAATATTTTAGATATTTTATTTTTAGGTATTAACATTGTTTACACATTTGAAGTGAACGGTTCATTTTAAAAATTAATGGAGTACAGGCAATTGTGGTCAAAAGTAGAGAATGTTAGTATATTTTACCTTATCATCTAATTAGATAATCTTGAATTTGTGGGAATCCTCACTTGACATAATTTATGCAGTTTTTGATAGTGTTAAATATAAATGGTAGTCATTTATGCCATACGAAAAGCATAAGCATATAAGAATTGGGATATATCTATAAACTGTTACTAAACTTAATATTATGAATTCGATGATAAATTAATGGAGGTTTTTTTTTTAATTCAAGAAAGAGGAATTCGAACTTTATTCTCCAAGTGAGGGATTATATATAAACTAATAAGTCAAATGCACGAATGCTGATAAATCAATTAATGGAGGTTCATTTTTTAAAATGTGGATGCTCCATTAATTTTTTTGATATTCTAATCTTTCTTTTTTATCTATTCTTTATTTTTATAGCCATTATAGTTTTTTTCTTGAAAATGTTTATAATTTATGATGATTTTGATAAAATAAATACAAATATCTATTTATATATACTCTTTTCCATTTTCCACTTTGGATTTGGAAATGGAGATTAAGGAAAATGATTTGATTTTTAATGTTTTTAATATTTTTTAAACAAATTTCATAACATTGTTAGTTATACTTTTTGATGTCAAAAGTTTAAAAAAATTATTAAAAGTTAATATGAAATATGGAAAATTATGACTTGCAAATGCTTTTTAAATAAGAAAAGCAGACATGATTACAAAACAGATTAAAACAGAAAAGTAAATATTCAATTTGAAATTAAAAAATATAACCTGACTGGCCACACAGAATATATGTAGCAATTTTTTAATAGCAAAACACGTAACTGTACTGGTCTTTTTTGCCCCCAAACTATCGGGCAATGCATGGCTGTCCATTTTTAGGAGGTAATAATTATAAATAGAAATTACAATAATAAATTTGAAAAAGGGAAAAAAAATAAGAATTAGTTAACTTTCGAATATATATTTGATAACCTATTTATGAAAAAAATCATTAATCCAATCAATCAAAATCAATATAAAATTAAATCAAATTCAACATGATGGGACTTTCATCAGCCCAAACTGTTGCTTTTGAAATTGGAAATTAATTAAACAGTTCCCGCATAGAACAGAAGCACGTCTAATTGCAGGTGATCAGTATAAAAAAACTAAAGATGACTTGAATTTTCAACTCCTCTTTAAAGAAGGGATGGGAATAAAGTACGTGCTAAGCAGGGCTACATATATATATATATATACATATATTTATATATATAAGCATATTCAGTAGAAGTATATAAACAGCCATATGGAATTCAAGTGTAACTACATGAAAAACCCTACTCTAAAAGCATTCAAAACCTCCCTTCACAAAAACTCAAAACACCTAACTCAACCTGTCGTCACAAGAGCAAAATTAACATGTCCTAAACAGCCATGGCGTTTAAAGTTCTTCCATCAAAACCGCGCCTACATGATCGAACATGCATTAGGATTTTCGTCACTAAAGAGAGTAACGAACTTCTCATCCATTGCATTTGGACTAGGCAAAGCTTGCACAGTGTTTTTAACATAGCCTGACGGTGCCTTCTTGTCATAAGCTTGAGCAACGTAAGGGTAAGCCACTAAGTTGTAAGGGACGTAGGGCCAAAACTCAGCTCTCTTTCCTGTACTCTTCACTCTCTTTAGCACCTTGTTTGGCTCAACGTATCCGGTCACGGTTACTCGGCTTTGCTTTCTGTTCACGTCAACTGATTTCGCACCTAAACAAGATTATAAGGCATAAAAAATATGACTTCATGGAATTTACTGAGAAAACAAATGAAAACAATGGAAAGAAGCAAATTGGGGTATAGTTTTAAAATATGTCATGACAAGGACAGAATAATTACGACGTGGAAGGGGTAGATGACGTAGCTGGTTTTGATTAAATCAATCGACGTTAAGGGTCTGTTTGGCTTGTGGGAATTGGTAATGCATTTATTGTGGCAGTCCAAGCCTCTCGGGTCTTTAATGTCTCCAAACAGAAAATAAAAGATTTTTCCAACTACTGTTTTGTAGTTTCCAGAAAAAACTTGTTTGTTCTTATCCTTATCAA